>NC_089236.1:15227220-15536790 GCF_963924675.1 Phocoena phocoena | reverse complement strand
CTGTGCGGGTCACAGAAAACATGGACTGCTTATCCAGGTGCCTTTGTTCCCACCGTGGCTTTAGGCTACTTACTCATGTCTATAGAATTTTCTTTCTTTTTTTTGTATGTTTTATAATAACTTTATTTTTTTAATAGAATTTTCTAACGTCTAAGGACGTTTTGTTTAGTTACTGTAGTCTCTTGAGTGAAATATCTTGCAGATGTGAATATTTCATACTCTGTATTCCTTCAGGTATTCTTGGGAGTGGAAACAAATCTCCCTTTTCTTATTGCAAGCACATTTTGCTCATTCAGAATTAATATCCTCTAGAGCGGCCTGGAAGGCATTTATCCTGGTCACACAGGTTTGTTAACGCAGTGGGAGGGCATGTATGGACATCTAAACAGGACAAAACAAAACAGCCTTTCATTCATGAAGTAAGCCTGCTGTTTAGAATAATGGTCATCTTATTCTTCATTTGTAACATGTGAACTATAGCTGGCCAATGAGTTCCTGTTTTGCCAAGTATTTTCCTCAGTGTTATTGACAGAAATCTTCAGGGAACAAATAGAGGTATTTAAGGCATTTTAAAATTTTTGGCTGATTAAGTCTGTTCATTGCTTTATTTGAGTGATCTCCCTTGTTTTCTGTTCGATTAATTTGGTTTAGCAGTAAAAGAACCTAAAACTTAGTTTAAATGTTTATTTTTTAAATTGTTGATGATCCTGCCAGCCATAATTTTACTTTCAAAGGAAAAAAACACATTTGAAAGTGAGATTTTTGACATTAAGATTCATGCTTTTATCAAAACTTTGATTTTTTTTGTTTCCTGGTGCCCACTGATGGAATTTTTGTTTTTAGTTTGACAAATGACTTTATGTATTTTAAATAATGTCTACGTAAAGTAAAAGAAGAGTTAAGAAAGAATAAAAAAAGGATTCTCAGCTTCTGTAATTCTGCCTTTTGTGATCTTAAATATGAGCACAAGAGAAGGATAAGCTATGCATTGACTTTCCAATTTAGATTTCACAGTGGTGGAATTACCAGTAGATTTTTCAAAAACGAAATCACAATACTTTAGCTCAGAGAGACTTAATGTGAGATACCCAAAGCGTTGCAAGCACTGGGAGCTCGGTGTCTGAACAGCTCTGAAGCTTGAGGACAAAGCTGCCTTGTTGTTCTGCCATTTGAGGAGCCGCAGAACCAACACTGTGTTCAGCTGGACCTCTGGGTGGAACATAGTTACCACACCTCAGCTGATGTTGGTCCAGGACACTGGTTTGTAATGCTCCCACTCCTGTGACAATCCGAGACTTTTAATTGCTCTAAAGAAGTCATATGCCATGACTCATTCCAAAGATTGCACCACTTGGCTCACCTGAGAATGTAACTGCCCTGCATGTTTTCCGTATGTTTTTGTAGTGCTTTGTATACCCTTGACTGCATTGTGAGTTTTTGTCCATAACGATGAAGAGAGACTTTTATGCAGAGGATATCTTGTGCCTGGTGTGGGCATGACCTGGTAGGTCTTGGGATTGGATGGGTGCTCACAGAGAAGGGACTTAGGATAATTATTTGTAGGGAATTATTCAGTTATTCTCTCTGGCAGTGATTACTTATATGCTTGGAAGAGATGTGTGCATTTGTCAATCAATAATGACTGTTCTGGGAATGTTTTGTAGTATGTATTTTGAAGCTCTGGTGTTAGTCGCATCCCTATTTATGGTTGTTAAGGCTGCTGGCTGAATCGACCCTTTGGTCATTATGTAACATCCCTCTTTATCTCTGGTAATACTCCTTGTTCTGCAGTCTGCTTTGTCTGATATTAATAAAGCCACTCTAGTTTTCTTTTGATTAGTGTTTACAAGGTATAACTTCTCCCACCTTTTTCCTTTTACCTATTTATGTATTTATATTTAAAGCGAGTTTCTTCTAAACAGCATATAGTGGGGTCATGCTTTTTTATCCAGTCTCACAAACTCTGTCTTCTAAATGGCGTTTAGATTATTTATATTTAGTGTAATCATTGTATGGTTAGATTAGGACCTACCATCTTGGTAGTTGTATATTTTTTCCATCTGTTCTTTGTTTCTTTTTCCTCTTTTCATCTGCCTTCCTTTGGATTAGTTGACTATTTTTTATGAATTACTTTAACCACACTATTGGTTTATTATTTGTACCTTAAAATATTTATTAGTGGTTGTCCTAGAGGTTATAGCGTACATTTTTAATTACTCTCAGTCTACCTTCAGATAATATCTTGCTTCATGTATAGTGTAAGGACCTTATAACAGTACAATTCCAATTCGTTTCTCCCATTCTCTGAATGATTGTTATACATTTTACTTTATATATGGTATAAACACATAATACATTGCTACTGTTTTTTTTTTTTTGTGGTATGCGGGCCTCTCACTGCTGTGGCCTCCCCCGCTGCGGAGCACAGGCTCCGGACGCGCAGGCCCCGGACGCGCAGGCCCAGTGGCCATGGCCCACGGGCCCAGCTGCTCCACGGCATGCGGGATCCTCCCGGACTGGGGCGCGAACCCGCGTCCCCTGCATTGGCAGACGGACCCCCAACCACTGCGCCACCAGGGAAGCCCCATTGCTACTGTTTTGCTTTAGATCATCAATTATATTTTAGAGCATTTAAAAATAAGAAGTAAATTTTATCTTTACCTCTATAAATGCTAATTCTAGCACACTTCATTCCTTTATATTGATGCAGGTTTGTCTGGTATCACATTCCTTCTGCTTGAAGAATTTTCTTTGAACATTTTTTATAATGAAGGTCTGTTGGTAGAATTAATTAATTCTATTAATTTTCATTCATCTGAAAAAGTCTTTATTTTTCCTTAATTTTTGAAAGATATTTTCACTGGATATGGAATTTGGGGTTGGTGATTTTTTTCTTCAGTACTCTAGAGATGTCACTCCATTATCTCTGGCTTGCATGATGAGAAGTGTGCTATAATTCAGATTTTTATTCTTCTGTATGTGATGTAATTCCACCTTGCCCCGTCTCTCCCTCCACAGCCTTCAAAATTTTCTATTTGTTTTTAGTTTTTAGCAGTTTGTAGTGTGTTTAACTTTTTTGTTTGTTTGCTTTTTTGTGTTTATACTGCTTCATGTTTTCTGAGCGTCTTGGATGTAGTTTGGTGTCTTTCATTAATTTTGGAGAATTCTTGGACATTAGTCTCTTTTTCTTCTGGGATTCTAGTCATATGTATGACAGACTATTTGATATTGTCCCACAACTCTTGGGTATTCTGTTCTGTTTTATTCACTCTTTTTTTTTCTCTCTCTCTTTGTGTCTCAGTTTGAGTGATTTCTGTCGATATATATTCAGTTTCACTGTTTCTTTCCTCAGCTATGTTGAGTCTGTTGATGAGCCTCTAGAAGGCATTCTTCCTCTCTGTTGCCATGCTGTTAATTTCTAGCATTCCGATGAACTCTTTTTAGTTTACAATTCTCTGATGAAAATTTCCATCTGTTCATGCATCTTATTCACATTTTCCACGAAAACGTTAACATATTAATCATAGTTAATATCTCTCTCTGATAATTCCAATATCTGGGTCACATCTGAGTCTGGTTATCTTAATTACTTGGATATTTTATTGTTTTTTTCTTGTTTCTTTGTATGTCTCATAATTTTTGGTTGAAAGTTGGACATTTTCTTAGAACTGTAGACACTGATAAATAACATTTATGCCTGGAAATTGGCATACCCTATTTATGCTAGGACTTTAGTGTGGAGTTTGGGCCAGTATAATAAGGAATTGAGCTGTGTTTGAGTTTTTGCTGTTGCTATGGCTATCCTCAGTGCACGATCGAGTTCAAAAGTTTCTAATGTTGCTTTGTGTTCAGGGTAGGAATTGGGTTGCCAGAGGGTTTTCTCCATACTTCTGTTGCACCCTCAACTTTAGGCTTGAGCCTGCACATCAGAAAGGCTTTTCCTTGTCACTCTTGCCTCTCCCCCAGCAGTAGACTCTTGTTATTTGATACTTGGTAATTGCTAGCCTGGAGCAGGGTGGGTGTTAGGTGATGCTAGTGGAAGAACATCTTCTTGTTCTGGGTCAGCTTTAGTCTTAGGCAAGTGCTCTGCCTCTGAGTTTCAAGGATGGGGCTTTGTAATGACCCTGCCCCTTGCCGGTGGTAGAAGCTGTCTATAAGTGTGGGCCCAGGGTCTTTCCTCCTCCTCTCTAGGGGTGAAAGATTTTCTTCTTTTTCCATTCCTTGGCAGTGCTAGGTTTCAGCTGCTGCTCTTAGAGTGACAGGGTTTTCTGCCCTGTCCCCGTGGTTGGGCTTTTGTTGATGGAGCAGATGGGGAGGAGGGTCTGGGTGAGGTTTGTGTCTTTTCCACAAAGCTTCTCTTCCCCTCCTTGGCCTCCACCATGAGGGAGGCTCTCCCTGGTCTTGTGCCTGCCCTCGGTCCTCCTTGTGAAGATCTGGTGAGATCCGTGGAGAAGAGCCTGCAAGTGGGTACAAATTCCCAGTCGGGTAGTGCGGCTCCCAGGGCTTCTGTATTCTCGTGCTAGCCCACACCAGGCTTCTGGCGGTTCATTATATTTTTAGATGATTTCTCTCCAGCTGGTATGAGGCCTGGCATCTGCCCCAGGAAGCAGTGTTTGCATCCTGGCTTTCCCTGGAGGAGTCTGTCTTTCCTTCGAATTCAGGCCATTTGGTTGTCCTGTGACCTTAGCTCTCTGAAGAGTTCTAGGAAGGTTGATATTTTGTAGGTTATACAGCTTTCCTTTAGTGTAGGGGGAGCAGCAACATTCCAGCTTTCCACTTCTGTGGGAATGTGCTTCTTTACTGACTTTTCAGAGCCTGAGATTTGAGTTTTGCTGCTTCATTTGGGTGCAGTTAAATTCTGATGCTCAAGTGAGCTAGCATTAAAAGCCTGGCCGATGTCCTTGCAGAAACTTGGGGACCGTGGCAGCCGTGGAGCCAGTGTAGTGCCACGTGTGGGGACGGTGTCAGAGAGCGTCGCCGCCTGTGCCTGCCCTCCTCCCCCTCCCGACCTGGCTGCCCTGGAATGTCCTCGGAGAGCTCCCCGTGTTCCCTGGAGGACTGTGCGGGTAGGTATCCGTCCTCCTTCGCAAGCCTCTTCCCAGAGGGACTGTCGAACCCAGCCCTGCCTGACAGTCGCCAGTCTGAGTTCAGGGGTGGACTCGATGCTCTGTCGCTGCTGCTGCTGGCTGTACAAACTCTGTGTCCTTCAGTGTGTCTGCGACTAGGGGTGTCTTGCCAGGGAGATGACAGGGGACTTGACACCGTCAAAGATGGGGAAATGACGAGGACGTCGGTGTAAATGAAAGATTCAGACGTACGAAATCATGTTTAAAAATACAAAACATGGGAGGGATGATGATTTCTTCCCGATATTTGCTGGTTTTGTTTCTCCCTCCTTTACTTCTCCCCCCCCCAGAAATTGTGGGAAAACATTAAAAAAAGAGTTTTTCACCTCCTCATCTCCGAGAAGCCCCAGGAAACCAAAATGGACATTATTTGTCCAAAATGGGGCAAGGCACCCTATCTTATCCCCTGAAGGGCTCTGTGTTTATTCTTCCCCCCTGCCCCCGCCCAGGAGGAGAAGGTGGGGAAGTTCATCTTGCCATCACCTGGGGGCTGGCCCCTCCTTCATCCTCTGAGCATCTTGAAGTGACCCCCACTTGTAGGTGCTCAGTGAGTATTTGATGTGCGTGGTCTATGGTGTGGTGCTCGGGTCACTTAGTTGGGTTTGCTGCAGCTTACGGAGCTGAATCCCATTCATTTGCCACAGGTTACAGTAAAAAAAGGATCCTTGCTCTTCCCACACACCATCGCCCCTTCTGAGACACAGCCAGCTCCCCATTTAGCCTTTGCTGTGGTCCTGACCCTTAGGTGAAGTCCTTCTGTCCAGTCCCGACTCCTTCCACTCTCCAATTCCACGTTGAAGACGATCCCTGTTTCCTTGTCCCTCTGGGATCTGGAGAAGTGTTTTTCTGTGTTTGGTCTCAGAGCACCTTGTAGCCAAGACCACTGGCACCTGGCAACACTGGTACCTGGCACCCCCACCTGTGACCTTACAAAATTCTTGCTGTCTCCTCTTTCCAGCCAGTGCTGTAGGCCTTGTTCCCTTTATTCCAGCATCCTGAGGGCATTCTCTCTCTGTGGTTTTCGTATTACAGCCTCAGACCCAGGCTCTTCTCACAGCCTCCAGCCTACCATCTTTCATCAGCCCTGAGCCCCACCCTGAATCTATTCTTTCTCCAGTTGTATCTCACACTGTCTTCTGAGGCTCTCTTCTCTGTCTGCCCTTTTCTTTACAAGTCCCCTTACTCTCCACAGCTCCTTCCTTGTGTATAACTTCTTCCTCTCTGTTCTGGGATGGCGTGTTGTGTTAAGACATTTCATCTAGAGTTCTGTAATACTCAAATGAATTAAAAATCAACTGCCCCTGGCTTCTACTGCACTTTTAGAAGGGACAACAGTATCAACCATTTATTACATTATCTCACTCAAAGCTCACAATAACTCTACAAGGCAAGGATTCTTTTTTTTTTTTTTTGCGGTACGCGGGCCTCTCACCGTTGTGGCCTCTCCCGTTGTGGAGCACAGGCTCCGGATGCGCAGGCTCAGCGGCCATGGTTCATGGGCACAGCCGCTCCGCGGCACGTGGGATCCTCCCAGACCGGGGCACGAACCCGTGTCCCCTGCCTTGGCAGGCGGACCCTCAACCACTGCGCCACCAGGGAAGCCCATGGCAAGGATTCTTATGCTGGGCTCAGATCTTGAGAGCTTGCTGCTGCCCGGCAGTTTTTCTAAGTGCCTTGCACATATGAAGTCGGTACATCATTATCTACACATACAGGTGAGGACTTTGCAGCAGTGAGAGAGGGTGAGTCACCTGCCCAAGGCCATAAAGCTAGAAAGCAGCGGACTAGATCTGACCTCATGCTAAGCCACCTATCTTGAATACTTTGCCTCGACGTACAGGCCAGTCTAGCTTTCTACAACCATCCTGGAATTAGCAACCAGTTTTTGAGGCTGTGTGGTATTATTTCACGTTCTGGCATCTTAATCTCTTTAATCCTGGGTGGGAACTGGAAATTTGTACATTATAAATTAGCAGAGAGGGGAAGTGCTACAGGCACCCCTACTTCTACTATAAGTGGTCCTCGGAAAAAAAATAAATGCTTGTGTGGATAAAAATGATCATTTCTTCCAACTGTTCTCTTTTTCCAGTTCAGCCTGTTTTCCACTCCTTGGAAATGTAAAGATCTGTTTGCAGGCTGCTTTGCGTCAGGAAGTCTCCTTCCCTTCAAGGAAAAGAGGGAAGACAAGATGAGGCAGAGATGGGTGAGGTCAGCAGCTTTGGGGCTTTTCTCCAGCTGCGGTTTTGAAGGGTTCCAGCCAGAGGCAAGTGTAACAGCTAAGAGGTCCACGTGTACATCTGCAATGCTGCGACCCACTGACGGAGCAGCCACTGCAGACGAAGACGTGATCAGTCAGGGAACGAGTCTTTCATCATTCAACTACTTTCACTTGGTTGAGAGTCTAGAGTTTTGCTTGGCTTTGAAAGGATGTTTTTACGCCAAGGTCTGAGTGAAGTAGTTCGACGTTCATTTGATCTATCTTGTTCACCACGAAGATGGGAGGATCCAGTTGCCATTGCGCCCACGTTCCATCTGATGGGGTGTTGGTCATTTTGCCATCACCTTTTCAATAATGAATCTGTTCATGAATATAACATTAATTGAGTACCAACTCTGTGCCAGTTATTGACTGGGGTTGGGAGTGTAGAGATAAGCCGTGTCTCTGGAAGGGGCTTATGATACAGCAGCTCAGCAGACACCAAAGCAGGCATAGCATATACAGTGCAGTAGAAAGGTATCCACAGCTTGCTGTGGAAGCTTGTGACAATGCTGGGAACACCTCTGTTCCTGAGGAGGTGATATGTGAGCTGAAGATTGAGAGCTGAATAGGCATCACCTGGTGAACTAGGTGAGAACGGGAATTTTAGCAAATGGAGCAATGGATGAAAGCTTGGAAGACGATGGCGTATTATGAAACCCAGGGAACCTGGCAAGAGTTTGATGTGGCAGCAGGATAGAGTGTCAGGAGGGAGTGAGGGAAATGAGGCTGGACAGGGGACTTCCCTGGCGGTCCAGTGGTTAGGACTCTGCACTCTCACTGCCGAGGGCCCGGGTTCAATCCCTGGTCGGGGAACTAAGATCCCACAAGGCGCACAGCGTGGCCAAAAGAAAAAAAAAAAAAAGGCACAAAATGAGACTGAACAGGTAGGCAGGGGCCAGATCCCGAGGGCCCTTGAAGACTGGACCTGTGTTGTGGAGGGATCTCTTGCCTGTCGCGTGGAGTACAAATCAGAAGGGCCAGGAGTGGCAGCAGTGAGGGCTGTTGAGAGGTTTTCAGTGACCCAGGGGGAAAAGGGAGCACTGGCAATGGGGATGCAGAGGAGAGAAGGATTCAGCGACTCTGGATGTGGCGAGTGTGGAGAGGGAAGTGTCGCGGGTGGGACCTAGGATTTTAGCACCGGCAGCTGCAGGACACAGCACCATTCCCGTGAGATCAGATGTATCAGAGGAGGCGCAGGTTCCGCGGGAAGATGATGAGTCCTGGGCGTGTGGAGGTGGAAGTGTCGGTGGGACGTCTATGGAGAGAGCAGAGCTTGTGGAACCAGGATGGGATCTAGCTCTCCTGGCTCCAAAGTCCATGTTCTTCTCTCCGAATTAGAGAATTCTTGAAACCAAGAAGAGAAACAATCACAGGAAGGGTCGGACAGTAGCCGACGCTGCAAAGCTCAAGGAATAGCAGGACGGAACTCCTTTGCATTTGGCTATTAGATGGTTAATGACCTCGATAGGAGCTGCTTCACTGGAAGCCTAGGGGCAGGTTGCAGGAGCCAGAGGTGACGAGGAGTCAGCACATGTGGACCCTTCTTTCTGTACGTTCCGCTGGGAAGACAAGGAGCGAGATATGGCTGTGGCATTAGTGAGAGGGTTCTAGAAAGATCTTTGTAAAATGCAAAGAGCTTGAACATGTTTCTGTGGAGCTGCACGGAGGAGAAGCTGGAGATAATAGGTACAGAGGGATGATCCCCCTGGAGAAGGGTGGCCTAGAGAGCACCTGGTGGACTCATCTTTATGGGAAGACACTTCTCCCACTAATTCCCTAGAGAAAGAGGGAAATGGAGATGTGGCTGCTACTGAGTTTATGGGGGAGGAGAGGATGGCAGAAGAACCTGGGGGTGTGCTTGCTTGATAGCTTCTAACTTTTGTGATCTAGCAGACAGCGGAGGAAGAGGATTAGTGGCAAAACTTTGAAGCACTGTTGTAGGGGATGGAAGAGAGAGTTGCTTAGGAAACCGCGGAAGGATCTGTGGGCAGTCAAGTTTGGGTGCCATCAGTACACAAAGGTTCTGGCTTGCATGGGTGCATTATTTCCTCCACCAGGGCTCAGGGGCCTGGGTGCAGCAGCTGATAATCCACGTGTCTGGATTTTTCTAGGAACAGACTTTTGCCTCTGAGCAGGGGAAGGGATACAGCTCAGTGTTAGAGGTCAGAGAGTTGAGATGATTGGCAGTAGAAGGATTTAAGTGATGGATCCTGGGTGTAGGGAGAGAAGTGAGGGCAGAAGGTGGCTGGCGGATGGAGAGAAAATGGAGGGGTTGGAGAATCAGATGTTGCAGCGAGGTTGAGTAACCGTTGTATGAATAATGAGTGAGCAAGAGGGGAGGATACAGCCGGAAAGTGGGCTGTGAAGCTTTAAGGTTTCAGAACAGGAGCAGCTGCAGACAGTGGGAAGGTATGGCAGCTTGGAAGGACAATGAATGGTCCCAGCTGTGGGATGGTGAGGAAGACTGGACCCAGGTGCTAGTAACTGATGTTTGCCCTGAGGTGGGGAGATGACAGAGTTGAGGGGTAGAGGGTAGAGGGTGGTCTGGGTGGATGGCGTGGGTGTCAGAAGATTAGAACTTCTACACGGAGGTAAAAAGTGGGCTGAGATGGCAGCCAGGAATGAGGAGGCTGAGGAACACGCCCTGCTTCTGGTTCTGCTTCTGATAAAGCTTCACCCAAGAGTGAGCCGGGGAGGCTGTGCCCTGAGGGATGGCCTGTCCTCAGGTCAGGCAAGGAGACACACAGTGTTTTGTGGAAAGTTTCTGCAGCGTGAGGAATTTGGTTATAGGTGTCCTATAGCGTGCGGTGGAAAGGGGAAAGGGGAGCAGTGGGAGGATGGAGATGCGGCACAGAACTGGTGAGGATAAGACTATGGGAGGAAGAGATAGAGGACATGTGACTGGAAGGGCTTGAATGGCGAACAGTGACCAAGGAGGAAAGAGAGGTGAGGCCTGGTGGCATTGGGTGGTCTCGGGTTCCCCGGTACTACAGGCTGAGGCCCCAGGTGGCGTCTGAGCCTTGGTGAAACATTTTGATGACTGTGAGACACACCAGTTTGAGAGAGCAGGGAAGAAGAAGGAAAATCAATGCCACATAGAATGTAGGAAGGGGAGTGAACAGCTGAGAAAACAAGAGAGAGAGAGCAGAGGCGTCAGCACTTAGGAAAGGCAGTTCCTGGACATTGGGAGGGAAAAGTGAGCTGTAGTATATTGCCAGAAGACTTATTTTCACCTGTTAATTTCTCTTGAGATGTGCAAATTGAGCTACAACCTGCCTAAACTGTTTTGCATCCCAAGTGTTACACTTGGCAGAAATTTTCCGAGGTGTATCTCAAAGGTACATTTAATTATAGATATCCCATGTTTACCTTAAGTGAAAAACCTTGATTTTTACCTTGAAATGTTCCTCATGAGGCTTCTTTGTAGAAAATTGGGGACAAGTGTCAGCAAGAGCCAGTGAGCCACCTTGATTGTGGGTCATCTGCTCACCTCGCTTCTACCAGTGTCTGTTTTTCAGCTTGGCTTAAAAGCCTGCCTGCAGAAATATATGTAAGACCAGAAATCCCAGTCCTTGTTTATTTTCCTTCCTTCTTTAATTGCTACATAATTAGAGCGAGCCACTCAGAGACCTTAGACCCAGGCAGAGAAAACGATACTAGAGAATGCATTCATTCTTCCTTTTTTTTTATTTTTTTGTAGCTTTCCAGCCATCCAGTCCGTCTCCTTTCCAGCCCCAGACTCCCGTGAAGTCCAACAACATCGTGACGGTCACTGGGATATCCCTGTGCTTGTTCATCATCGTGGCCACTGTGCTCATCACGCTGTGGCGGAAGCTGGGCCGCGCCCCCAAGTGCAGCACCCCAGTCCGCCACAACTCCCTGCACACGTCCGGCTGCCGGAAGAACTCGGACGAGGAGAACATCTGCGAGCTGAGCGAGCCCCGTGGCAGCTTCTCAGAGGCGGGCGACGGGCCGGCGGGGAGCCCCGCGGGCCAGGGCATCCCTCTGACCTACCGGCGGAGCGTGCCGGCGCCCCCCGATGACGAGACCTCGGGCAGCGAGAGCTTCCAGTCTAACGGCCAGAAGATCATCCCACCCCTGTTCAGCTACCGCCTGGCCCAGCAGCAGTTGAAGGAGATGAAGAAGAAAGGCCTGACGGAGACCACCAAGGTGTACCACGTGTCCCAGAGCCCCCTGACGGACACCGCCGTCGACGCCGCCGTCGCCGCGCCCCCGGGAGGCTCCGAGAGCCCTGAAGAAGCCGCGGCCGGCAAGTTCCGCCTCAAATCCCCGTTCCTGGAGCAGCCGCCCGCGGTCGGCGCCGGGGACAGGCCCCCCTCCCGGCTGGACCACCCGCTCTCGCCGGCCAGCTGCGCCGTCAGCCCCAGCCAGAGCCTCCTCCGCAAGTCGCAGATGAGGAGCCACCCCCGGGGGTCCCATTTCCGGAGGACGGCAAGTTTCCACGAGGCCAGGCAGGCCCGACCGTTCCGGGAGCGGAGCCTGTCCACCCTAACCCCCCGGCAAGCCCCCGCCTACAGCTCCAGGAGCCGGACGTGGGACCCGGCGGGAGAGCGAGTCCGGCCCCCGAGTCGAGGCGCGGCCCTGTTTCCGGAGAAACGGGACCACTGTCCAGGGGCAGGTGGAAGCAGTGGCCCGTTAAGCCCTTTCCCTAAACCCCACACCGTGGGGCAGCCCACGAGGAAACCAGACCTGGGGGATCGCCAGGCAGGGTTCGTGGCGGGAGGTGAGAGAACGGAGCCTCACCGGGCTCGGAGGGGACCGTCCCCCAGTCACAGGAATGTCTCAAGGAAGCGGCCTTCCTCCCCGGCCCCCAGAGATAGCTACCAGAGGGTCAGTCCTCTGAGCCCTTCTCAGTGTCGGAAAGACAAGTGTCAGAGCTTCCCCGCCCACCCGGAGTTCGCCTACTACGACAACACATCCTTCGGCCTCACCGAGGCGGAGCAGGGGATGCTGGACCTCCCGGGATATTTTGGGTCAAACGAAGAGGATGAAACCACGAGTACGCTGAGTGTGGAGAAGCTGGTCATCTAGACCGAGATCAGCCTGAGACTTCACACAACAGGGGTCCTCTGCCCAGCTCAGGGTATCAGCTGCTCGCATTGTTCTGTGGACTGTTTTGTGTAACTATTTGTACGACAGGACAGGATGTGGGGAGGTGGTAACTGACACCGGTGTCCGCATGTGTTTTAATTCATAAGGAAGAAGTTAGTTATCCGGAGCTTTTCCCTTCGTTATCCTGTTTCTATTGGCTTATTACTGCTAACTCTGATAATAAAAATTTAAACAAGAGTGCAATAGGGCTTGGTCTCTCATGTGAATATGAAAAATGACAAGATGCAACTTGGCAGGTTCCAACTTGAAACAAACCTGAGAGTTTCAACAGGAAGAAGGGCTGGAACAAAGTAAGCTCGCCAATACAACCCTGAACTGTAATTTATTAAGTTTTAAATCCTTCAGAATTTGACTCCTGCACGGGCAGTATTGAACAGGTTTTATATTTGACTGATTAAGTCAATTACTAGGTTACCTAGAATTGGTGATAC
Organism: Phocoena phocoena; assembly: GCF_963924675.1. Classification (NCBI taxonomy): domain Eukaryota; kingdom Metazoa; phylum Chordata; class Mammalia; order Artiodactyla; family Phocoenidae; genus Phocoena; species Phocoena phocoena. The sequence continues at coordinate 15,523,840 of NC_089236.1, read as the reverse complement.
CCCAAGATATTCCAAAAGAACTTTCAGGCCAGAGTTGGGTGATATCTTACTGTTTTCTATGCAAGAAAGAGTGCTGGGGACTCGACACAAACTTTATGTGAGTTAGTTCTGCTTTGGAGAAAGAATATAAGAAGCTGATCGTTCAGGTAGTGAGTCAAATGAAGACCTGTCCATCATTGTTCTGAGCAAAAAGTAAACATTTTGGAAAGGAAGGTGTTGTCTCCCAGGAGAGCATCAGCTGGAACCCAGGCAGTGGGTGCCGCCTGGCATCAGGATGCTGACTATGTGCTCCTGGACCAAGCTGCAGCCAGGACCCCAGGAGTGTCATTCTGAAACTGGTGTGTGTATTTTTTTTTTTTTAATAGAGGACGTTTACTATTTCTTTGCTGGTCAAACAGAACACAGATGGGGAGTACACAGGGGAGGGGTGCCTTGTAAAGGGACGTATGTGGCGGTTTCTTGGGAAATAGTCCAAGGAGTCTTCTCAGCAAAGGGACTTGGGCTGGCGTGTCATAAGCATCCAACACACCCAGTCCTTGGCCTTAAGTTGGGTTCCCCCCCATAGGCGGTCTGTGGAGAGTCTCACTTTTTTCCCAGCTCCTTTGCTGGAATCCACACTCCCAGTGTGATGGGGGGCTTGGTCCTAGAGAGGGGTCTGGAGAGCCCCCAGGAAACAGCCCAGGGTTGGTAAGAGGGCTCCTGTGCCCACTGCCCAAGGGGACGAGAACCCTGCGGGGTGCTAAAGGCTGCCCACCTCTCCTCTGCCCTCTTTCCTTCCCCCAGGCTGGGCAAGAGAAGAGGAGGGATGAGTAGGGTCCCCAGCCTCTACTGAGTCCCAGGGACCTCAGGGTGGGGTGGAGGAAGGGTGGAGAGTGAGGGTCTTGGCCATCAACAGACACTGTAAACTTTGGTTTAAAACAATACCTTAAGTGGAGGCAGGGCTTCCAGCCTGGGGCCGGAAGTATCATAATATCATGTTATTTAGAAAGTATGTGAATTAATCTCAAGTATATGGAAAACAGGTAGGCTGGATTATGATTTTACAGCTTAAGCTTTTGTAATTGGAAGAAAGAGGGAAGTAGAGAAAAGAAGTCTTTTTAAAGTATTTATTTATTGGCTGCGCCGGGTCTTCGTTGCCACATGCAGGAACTTTAGTTGTGGCATGCGAACTCTTAGCTGTGGCATGTGGGATCTAGTTCCCTGACCAGGGATGGAACCTGGGCCCCCTGCATTGGGAGGGTGGAGTCTTAGCCACTGGACCACCAGGGAAGTCCTGAGAAAAGAAGTCTTTTAGAAATTTAGAATCACTTAATGTTTTCTGATTCAATCTGCCTACCACATTTTACAGATAAAGAATTCGAGGCTTGGGAAGGAAACTAACTCCTGCCGGGTTGGATGGACATGGACTCATATTTTAATTCTAACTGCCATACTGTTTGCACTCTGCCCGCACAGCCTTTTTGAGTCTTCTCCCCACAGCAGAAACTTCCTGAGAAAGCGGGCCCTTTTTGCAGTGAGAGGGCATAGAGAGATGCCTTTACTAGCTTTTCCCAAAGGAAGGAAGCTTTCTGCCGCCTAATGTGAGAACTGGTCTTGCAGCTTGCTTTATTTGGAAGTGAGGGCTACACAAAAGAACCTAGAGGTCAGGTTCGTCATTGCAAGTCTGTCATCAGGTATCATGTGGGCACTCTGCAATCTGGTATACTTCCTTTCAGACCTTGAACTTGACACCTTATCTGCATACACTTGAGTAGCTGCACTTGCTTTTTGTTCACCATGACCTCTCTTAGCTGCCACACCCACCCTGCCTTTTAGACTGTGTTTTCTTTCTTCCTCCTAGAGTTTATCAGGATGTCAGCCTGCTGGTGAGGTTTCAGGGACCATTGGAGAGAGTGGAATTAGATGGGGGAAAAAAATCACAAATAAAATAATGCAAATACTGTACTTTAAAAATTTTTCTTTTATATTTGTTGCATTTTTACCACTTCATTTGTTCCGTTATTATTGAAAACTAACATGTATTTCCTTTTGGAAATGCTTTAATAATAGCTATCTACCTTTCAGGAACTGGAGGAATTGATTATTCAAAGGTTTCTGACAACTGATGGAAAGAAGAGGAAATCAGATGTTTTAATTTCCCTTTTCTTTATTTGTCCAACTAGAAAGCTGTGTTCTCGTTCCAAGTTCACAGGCTTGTGTGCCAACCTTTGACAGAAGGTTTGCGTGCTTGGTCCAGACCTCACAATGAATTTCCAAAAAATTGTTTTTATCAGACTGAGACAAAAACAGCTATGGGGAAGGTGAAAATTAGAGAAAAACAGTATGAACAGAAAGATCTTCTGTTAAATTATGTTCTTCCCCTGTATATCATGCATTTAACTTAATATCACAGTGAATTAATACCAGCGTATAATATGTTCACCATCTGCCTAGCCTGGTTTTCTGTGGGTCAATCTCTACATTTCAAAGTTAAGCGAATTTGGCCTCTGTCTCTGAGAAAAAGAAAAGTGGGTGCTTCGGCATTGTCTTTGGTGGTTAAGCGCTTAACTTCCTTAGAAATAATCTCCTATTCCTCACGAGCATGTCCCTAGGTCCTAGCCCCAGTGGCTGCCATTAAGTAGGCGCTCAATAAAGATTTGTTGACTAAATGACCGGCTATTCAAAAGCCCTCAAACTATATTTGTGGTTGAACCAGAACACTTCTGTGTAACACTTTAAATCTTAAACCATTAAGAATGAGTTGTGTTCCTGCGAGATACTGTGGGATTTTTAATTTCCAGAAGTATCCAAAAATGAAGAGATCCTTATCTTTTGGGGATAATACCCTCCCTGGCTGAAGATGAAGGTATCTCTAGAGCCTTCCGCAGTGTCTGTACACAGTAGTTAACAAATACTGCATGTATATGAGAGAGTGGCTTCCATGTGGGTGGGGTACCCTGTCTTCCTAGCAAGTCTTCTATTCACCCCCCTGCCTGGAGTCTGCCCCACCTCACTGGGTCAGTTACTCTCCAGATGTGACTTCTAAAGCGGATTTATTTCATAGAGCCGAGAGCCCTCGGTGTGCCACGCCCTTGCCACAACTGCGCAAATGATGACTAGCCCTTCCTACCAGTGTTCTCTCCTCAAGCTCTGTTCCACTCCAACCTGACCCACCAAATATAAAAGTGCCGTTTTACAACTTTGATGAGTTCTCACTTGATTCTAGATACGTAACTTGTAAAATGGTGTTGCACAGTTTATTCTGGGCAGTTTCTGAGTCATTTTTATACACAGACGACAGCATATTGTAAGTGCGTCGTATTATGTAAGGGCTTGTTTCTCCAGGTCATACCAGCTGAGTCATGGTTTGGAAAAAAAGAAGTACTTGGCATAGTCAAAAGCATATAAGTTTAATCCTGGCCCTTCCCGTTCTAGCTGTGTGATCTTAGGCAAGTCACTTAATCACATGAGCCTCTGTTTTTCAAGTGTAAAATGGGCATAATCATCCCTATCCTTGCTACTGAAGGTTCAAGGTGGGGACTTGAGTAAGAGAGAACAAGAGACTAAGCAATTTCAATGGATTTCTGGAAGACTAAGCACATGGAAGAACACTGAGTGGGAGAAGCTATAGCCCAGGATGTGCTTGGAGGGTCTTGCAGAAGACAGGGGAGCCTCCCTCTGTGCTAGAACCTTGCTGAGGTTGGGGACTCGGAAAAGTTATCGGAATGACTAGAAGATGGAAGATAGTGAAGATCTCTATACAAAATGGTCATCCTCCATCCCTGTTCCTCAACTCTGGTGCCAGGAACCCCCAGCAACTAGATGCTCAATCACAGAGAAAACCAAAACCAACCAACCGATGACCAGAGGGGACTTTTATAAAGAGAGTGAAGAATCTTTCTGAGAAAACTTGGGCGGCTGCCGCTGTTGGTACCACGGCACAAAGTCATCTACATTCCGGCATTTGAGAGGCCTCGGCACAACGATCAGATCTCTGACTATTCACCCTGAATTGAAGCCTGCCAATCAGCAAGTTCCACATACGTGCTACAAGTCCGAGTCAGCCTTTCTCCTGTCTCATTCTTAAGAATAGCCTGACAACTGGAGTCACCAAACATTTGAGAAAAACCTACAGTATGACAAAGAAAGGTAAACAGAGAAGAAGCGACCGCAGAAGAAACATAATTCAGGGACTATAAGAAGAGCCAAATAAAAATCCTACAAAATGAGTTACTTATCACTAGAGAGATGTGAAATGATATTACATCTGTTAAACAAGAACATGATGCTACAAAAAGGAAGAGTCAGACAATGGGAAGGAACTCTTGGAAATGATATATTCAACAGATAGATCAATAGATGAGTGAAACAAGTTTGGCAAGTGTTGACAGTTGTTGAAGTCTGGTGGTGGATAGATATATAAGTGTTCCTGTACTATTCTTCCAACTTTTCTGAATACTGGAAAATTTCATTAATAACTTTTTGAAAAAACAAAATAAAAAAGATAACAGTTTGACATAAAAATTCACTGAAGAAGTGAATCCTGCTTTTGACACTTAGTAGCTATATGACAGCAGTGATGCCAAGAGATGGTTCTTGGGGAGGAAATGGGAACTGGGGGAGACTTGATTCTATGCAGATCCTCCATGGAGCCACCACCTGTGCCACCCAGAAGCATAAGGGCAGCGTGCTTTAGCACAAACCTCCTAAACACTGCATTTTGGCTCCAAGGCCCACCCACCAAAAGCTATGTGACCCGGGTGAAGTACTTAATTTATCCACGGACCTAGTTTCGAGTAGATCTGAAGGATGAAGAGGAAAGAGGAGTTTAGGATGACTTCCAGAATTCTGGCTGGAGTGACACCTCAGGAAGAGGAGGCGTAGGCATTCCTGGGGGGTTGGGAGGTATTTCAGGCCAAAGGACTCAAAGAATGACCTTCTCTGTAGAAGCAGTGTGGAGACTCAGAGTCATCTAATTTTAACAACATGGGATTTCTGCTTGTGTCCCAAGCTGATGAAGAGGAACGAAGCAATTATGTCTGTTCTTTCAAATGTTCTATAATGAGCATATATTGCTCTATTTGTAAATAGAGATTATTGTTAAAGCCTTCCTATGCTGTAAAGCTCAGAAACGGCAAAAACTGCTACAGGATGTTGTATATTATGAGCTACATTTTTAATTGAGCATTTGTATGATTGTGTGCTAAAATTACACTTTTAAGTGCATGCATTTGAACCGATAAACTCAATTTATATCAGCTGATGTATAACAGCAAGATGCAGCTTGATGTGTTTTGCCAGCAGTTGAGGGAGAAACTGACAACAGCTATAACCACAGGATGGGACATCCAACCCCGGCAGCGAAGGTGGCATCCGGAGTAGAGGTGAGTAGTGAGGGACCATTCTCGCAGCTGGAGTGCTGCTGAAACAATAGACAGGGCAGCTGGGGGTGGGAGCCATTCAGGATCCCCAAGGAAGGAAAAAATCTAGGGTGCGGGAGGTTGGAGGTCCGGTACTAACACCAGGAGGAAATCCTACTAATAACAGTACAAGATGGCTCACCGATTACATTTCTGGGTATTAGTAATCGATTATCCCTGACCTTCACCATAACCTTGTATGATTGTTAGGTTTGGTTTGGTTTTGTCAGAGTTAAAAAAAAAAGGCAAATAGTACAGGAGGATTTACAAAAAGAAGCAATGGTTCCTTGCTCTTTATTCCCCAGCCTCAGTCCCACTTTGCAAGGCAACCACTGTTAGCTTCCCAGCTTTAATTCTGCTGATGCCCTCCAACTGTGTAAATACGATGGATCTACGATACGTAGATACGTAAATACGATGGATGTTTTATGACATTACTTATTGACTCTTGCAATGACAAATATTCATTTTACTTAATATCACCCCCGCACACACAGTAGTTACATCACTATTTTTATCTTACTCACTTTTGCAGGTTTAATTTCCGTCAACGTTTGTTTTTAGTTCTCCCAAACACAGACAGCATCTCTTGGCTTTCCATTTTGTGAGAGGAGGGTATTTGAGCGCCTGCGTCTCCTGGACTCCCCACCTCTGCTTCCACCTCCAGACTTTTCATCAAGCTGTACTCAGATTTCCATGGCTGAGAACATTTACATTCCATTCTGTAACCACAGTTAAGTCTTCTACAGCTTGTCCCTAGGTGAGAGTCTGTTAGAGTCTAATAGACAGTAGCAATAAACAGCATTAACGCAAACTTTCCTTCACAGCAGAGACAAGACGTGTGTTTCCTTCTCTGTAGTCAGTGTCACACCCCCGTGCTGCTCAATTGCTCAGAATCGTGGTTAGTTGGATTTTTTTCTTTTCCTAGCGTTTTCTTCTTTTTACATTTTTTTAAAAAAACATTAATTTATTTTTTGGCTGCATTGGGTCTTTGTTGCTGTGTGCTGGCTTTCTCTAGTTGTGGCGAGCGGGGGCTACTCTACGTTGCGGTGCGCGTGATTCTCACTGCCGCGGCTTCTCTTTGTTGCGGAGCACGGGCTCTAGGCACGCGGGCTTCAGTAATTGTGGCTCACGGGCTCAGTAGTTGCGGCTTACGGGCTCTAGAGCTCAGGCTCAGCAGCTATGGCACACGGGCTTAGTTGCTCCGCGGCATGTGGGATCTTCCCGGACCAGGGCTCGAACCTGTGTCCCCTGCATTGGCAGGCGGATTCTTAACCACTGCACCACCAGAGAAGTCCCTTAGGCATCTTCTCATATGCTTGTCCTTCCAGTGTTTCTTTATGCCAACATTATTTATTACACATATTTTTATTTCCCTAATTCCTTACACAAAATATAAAGGTTTTAGTATCTTAACGTGCTTAACTTTAAATATGTGTCTTTCTACTTTTAAAATCTGCAAATAAGGCTCATAATAACCAACTACATATAAACTTAAGAAATTGCTGATTCTAGATGTTAAATGTTGGATACATATTTTTAAATAAAATAAATAAGTCATGAGACTTTATTCCCACTTTTCCTCCCTGCCAACCATAAATATATAGCCACCTGAGAGAATTTACAAGCCTGTACTCACAGTACTTCGCTCATAAACCAGTTTTGCCTTAATCTCATTGCTTTGTAGTTATTTATATGCTTTTTTTTAAAAGATTTTTTTTCTTTGACGTGGACTTTTTTTTTTAAAGTCTTTATTGAATTTGTTACAATATTGCTTCTGTTTTATGTTTTGGTTTTTTGCCGATGAGGCATGTGGGATCTTAGCTCCCTGACCAGGGATTGAACCGGCGCCCCCTGCATTGGAAGACGAAGTCTTAACCACTGGACCACCAGGGAAGCCCCAGTTATCATATGCTTTTGTTCCCAATAGTGTGTGAGAGCTGGGAGCAGGGATCGTATATACTATTCTTCCATGTCTCAAGCAGCACCTGTAGGGGAAGGTTCGTTGTCTCTGGAATCTTGGCTCTGCCATCCCCCAGCTTGTGTGTGGTACATCACTGCTGTGGACTTCAGTTTTCTCATCCATAAAGGAAGAAGAATCTCTTCTTGCTGGACTGTTGATGATATTGAGTGAGTTGATGTGAGTGAAGGGCCCAGTGTGTGGTCCAGCTATCATCCGAGCTTTCAGTGTCCCTTGGCCACCATTTGACTTGTCCCTAGATTCAACTTCCATTTCCATTTCTGACATCAGCTCTTTTGATAGATTTTACATATTTATTTCTTTATTTTCTTGTCCCAACCAGTCAAAACCCATCATGATATCCCTGTGCTCTCTCTCTTGAAAATAGGTGTTCTTGCTTCTTAATGCAGAGCAAAAATGGCATGAATGGAGGGAGATGGGAACACCCGGTTTCACAACTCCAGGGCACAACGCTCCCACAGTCTTCTGAACCACGTCTTCTGGAGTTGTGCAGCCTCGCAGCCCTACTTCCTGGCCTCCAATCTACAAAACTATCTGTTTTCAAACCCTTCTTAGTCTGCATTTTCCCTGTCCCTTCTACCTGTGCTAAGGACCACATCCCTTCCCTGATTGCGTCGGGCTCTGTGGAGGAGTTATTTCTCCATTTCCTTCTCTTTCATCAGCTCTTTTCTCTTCTTCTCCTCCCCCCACACCCCATTCACTCTTCAGTTCATTGCAGTCTGGCTTTTACATCCACTAAACTGAAACTGACTCCAGTAAAAATCACTCTAATTTCAAGGCCTTTGCCCTTGCTCACCGAAACTTTTTAATCACTCTATTTTACATTGCATCCCAGCAACTCTGCTGTGAAAACCAATTTATAAGCTTTACCGTTCTAAAATCACCTTTGTATTTTATCTGTTTTTGTAGGGCAATTACAATTCTGTTTATCCATTTTGTAGCTACTAGAGTCACAGGTGGTCATTTTAGACCGCAGACTCCAGAAGGGCAAAAGGCCTTGTAACCCTCAGCGTGTGGTTGAACAGAGTATCTGGTGCTTCATATATACTGGCTGAGGTGATCTAAGCGGAGTTCAGAACAACTTTCACGCAAGCTCAGAAATGGCAAGATTAGAAGCAGATTTGCTGTGATTTTACTTATAAATAACAAGAAGTTTTGCTCCTGGTAAATGGAAGGTGCCGGTTCATCTAAAAGAATAAGAAAGAAAACTGATGACATGACTTCCTAAATCTAAATCCTTTGAGTAAAATCAGGAAATAGGAAAACCCGCTTAGATGCCTGTATGATGTGTGGTTATGCTCAGAGTAGGCTGTCTACAAATTCCTGTTGGATGAGTCCAGCTACCCTGCTGGATACAGCTTTAATGAGCTCCCAGGAGCAGCTAGCCACATCCCTTAATAATGTCTTGCGGCTGACAGCTGCAAGACCTGCATGGTGGTAGCATCCTTGTTAGACAATGGAAGAGGAGAAAGGCCAATCCTGAGTAAACATCTAGGAATTTAGTACAAGAAGTTTAGCAAAGAACTGTATAAAACTGCAAATAAGTCTAAATATCAGTTAATGCAAACTTCATATTGTTAGGTATACCTATTAAAAAAGCAAAAACAAGAGCTGTCTGCTTGCCTAAGGGTTGCCTTTAGCCAACAGGTGAGTTTTGGACAAAATGTTTTTGGGTTTTTTTTTAGGTGTTTATTTTTTTATTTCTTTTTTTCCCTTTATTGGAGTATAATTGCTTTACAATGCTGTGTTAGTTTCTGCTGTATCACAAAGTGAATCAGCTATACGTATACATGTATCCCCATATCCCCTCCCTCTTGCGTCTCCCTCCCACCCTCCCTATCCCACCCCTCTAGGTGGTCACAGAGCACCGAGCTGATCTCCCTGTGCTATGCAGCTGCTTCCCACTAGCTATCTATTCTACATTTGGTAGTGTATATATGTCCATGCCACTCTCACTTCGTCCCAGCTTACCCTTTGGACAAAATGTTTGAATTAGAATCTTTTGTTCATGATGCCGATACAAGCCAGTTTTCCACCATTGCTAACACTCCCAATTGATCTTACTTCACTCATTTACATAATGCATGAGACTCCTGAAGGCAGGAACCCTAGGCTCACAGGAAGCAGAAACCAGAGAGAGACATTTAGGGGTCAAACTGGCCTAAAATTAGAATTCAGTCTTCAAAATTGGTTTAGCCAAGCTTTCAGAACTTACGGGCATTGTTTCTTTACCTAATTTCTCTTAAGAGCTTTGTGGAGTGCTACCACTTGTGGAAACACTTTGAAAAGAAGGGCTTGTTACAAGTAATTTCCCAGAGGATCTTACAGATACGCATTTTTTCCAATAATCAAGAAGCACTTATTGTGTGCGTTCCATGTAGCAGCCTCGATGCATAGATGTATGACGTCTCGTTGAATTTGCATGGCCATGGGAGGCTCAGAGAGTAAAGCCTTGCTCAAGGGTACCCAACCGTCACCTGGCCAGGAACAGTCCCCTGAACCCAGTACCATGTCCTTTCCATGGGTCCCAAAGGCAATACATGATTTCCTATCATTTTGGGGTGCTGAAAATAGTAATTTTATAATCTAGAAACGATCGGCCTGAGGGTACGGGTACAAGATTAGAATAAAAAATCTCTAACGTTTTTGGGTGCCTACCATGTGCTGGCGTTATTTTAAGTGCTCACATGTATGAATTCAATTAATACATCAACTCTATAAGGCATTATCCCATTTCACAGAGGAATAAAGTGAGGTACAAAGAAGATAAATAACTTGTTTGCCCAAGAGTACAAGCAGTCAGTGAACTGCTAAGCCAGCAGTCCAACTCCAGGGTTCATATATATACATACATTAAACCATGTTGTAGCTATTTCTCTTTTATTTAAGGGGCAGGGGTGAGGGTGGTGAGAGACAGCAAATTAAGCACTAGTCTGTATTCAAAATCCAATGAAACGTTTCTGATATAAAAATGATTTGTCTCTATTGATACTTTGATTGACATTCAGCGTTTTATTACTATGGCATCCTGTGATATAAATGTATGCTTTCTTTGGTGAGTTCTAGAACTATAAAATATCATTGGAAGCTAATTATATGGATACATCTAAACAATTTTCTTGTTTTCCTAATTGTTTATTGTTATTAGGAAAATAAGGGGGAAAAAACGTGGGATGAGTAGCTCTCAGCAGTGGAAGAGCTACAGCTCTCCTCCCATGAAGTCACCATCTGCTTCTGTCCGGCCATTGCTGAGTCCAGATGTTCCTAACCTAGCACAATTCCCACAGTGAATGTTTTCCAACCGAAACTTCTTTGTTCAAGAAAATCAAGGCAGAGCAATATTTTATGGAGGTTGGACTTTGGCTGTTTTGAGCCACATGTTATTAAAACACAATTCTCCTGATGCATTTGTGCTGTGTTCCCAATCAGTAATGTGATCCCTCATTCATTATATTGAACTTTGGTTTTTGCATGACAAAAAAATTTAAATTTCAAGTCTGAGTTATTACAGGAAAGATTTCTTCTAAAATATGAGAGGTAGCAGGAACTTGCTATGGGTTCCTTGCTCACAGCTGTAAAAAATAACATTGTGACCAAGATGTTTGCTTGAACTATTTAAAAACCAATTGATTCTGACGATTCATAAGGTGATATTCATGAATAATGATTGTTTGAAAATTATATGAATCAAAAGCGGAAAATCCTTAGTAATTTTAACTTAATTTCCATATATTTAAAATCTGGTTTAAGACTAAAGGAAGCTTTTGAAGAAGAAAAAAGATGTCCCAGATCCCTAACACCATTTTTCATTTTGGAGTGTTCCTATCCAGCCTATAACATCGGTGAGTGATTAGTGGATAGACTACAGGACATATTTATGGTGCTAGGATGACCCATCCAAAGTTCTATCACTAAGTTTAAGTTTTATGACCCATCCCATAAGACACAACTTAAGTGAAAGAGGAAGATTTTTTTCCCATTTAAAAACAATTTTAAAGTAAAAATTTACTTTCATGGAATTTGGTTGTTTTCTAGCATTCGAGAGGGTGTGGTGACTATAAAAACAGCTGTTTGTTGACTGCAAGTAGAAGTTATATGGGCTTGGCAAATCAGGAAGTCTGAGAGTATTAAAAAAGCTAAGCTGGTAAAAAAAATAGCAGCAGGATGAGGGAATGTTGCTTGAGTTTTGGGTGGGCTAGAAGCCCTCCTGAGGCAGTGTCTCTGGCAGTCATGGGCCAGTGGCAGGAGATGAGAACAGAGGCCAGGAAGGAGGGACTAGGCCAAGTTGGAATGAACTAGGCCTTGAAATCAACATGTGGAATTACATTTCTACAAAGAAGTAGCTGCAAGGCCGTATACTATTTATACTTAGAGTTCCAGGATTTTAAAGAAATAATTGGCCAATGTTTTTACCAGAAGTCGGGACCACTGTTTGTATATCTAAATATTAGAGCTAAATGGGTGTGATGTGGACATTTAAAGGTGAAGTCCAAAGAGGCTAGTCTGCTTGGCATTTGCTGCAGGAAACCAGTGTGTGTAATCTAACACAGCTAATATTTGTTGGGAGCTTGCTACGTGTGAGGCATTGGTGAAGGCACTTACCTGTATAAAATAATTTTATCTTTACACCAACTTTGTGAGCTACATGTCTCCAGACAAGGACCCTGAGACCCAAGGAGGCTTAAGAACTTGCCCAGAGTCACACTGAGAAAATGTGGCGTCAAGATCGTACTCTGGCCATTTTCTCCAGAGCTCTCACTATTAACCAGTGTTAGATCTGCCTCTCTTTTTATTTTTTGAATGTTATTTTTTTTATACAGCAGGTTCTTATTAGTTATCTATTTTATACATATTAGTGCATATATGTCAATCCCAATCTTCCAATTCATCCCACCACCACCCGCTCCCCCTCCACCGCTTTCCCCCCCTTGGTGTCCATGTGTTTGTTCTCTACATCTGTGTCTCTATTTCTGCCTTGCAAACTGGTTCATCTATACCATTTTTCTAGGTTCCACATATATGCGTTAATATACGATATTTGTTTTTCTCTTTCTGACTTACTTCACTCTGTATGACAGTCTCTAGGTCCACGCACGTCTCTACAAATGACCCAATTTCGTTCCTTTTTATGGCTGAGTAATATTCTATTGTAAATATGTACCACGTCTTCTTTATCCATTTGTCTGTCGATGGGCGTTTAGGTTGCTTCCATGACCTGGCTATTGTAAATAGTGCTGCAGTGAACATTGGGATGTATGTGTCTTTTTGAATTATGGTTTCTCTACGTATATGCCCAGTAGGGGGATTGCTGGGTCATATGGTAATTCTATTTTTAGTTTTTTAAGGAACCTCCGTACTGTTCTCCATAGTGGCTCTATCAATTTACATTCCCACCAACAGTGCAAGAGGGTTCCTTTTTCTCCACACCCTCTCCAGCATTTGTTGTTTGTAGATTTTCTGATGATGCCCATTCTAACCAGTGTGAAGTGATACCTCATTGTAGTTTTGATTTGCATTTCTCTAATGATTAGTGATGTTGAGCATCCTTTCATGTGTTTGTTGGCAATCTGTATGTCTTCTTTGGAGAAATGTCTGTTTAGGTCTTCTGCCCATTTTTGGATTGGGTTGTTTGCTTTTTTGATATTGAGCTGCATGAGCTGCTTGTATATTTTGGAGATTAATCCTTTGTCAGTTGCTTTGTTTGCAAATATTTTCTCCCATTCTGAGGGTTATCTTTTCGTCTTGTTTATAGTTTCCTTTGCTGTGCAAAAGCTTTTAAGTTTCATTAGGTCCCATTTGTTTATTTTTGCTTTTATTTCCATTACTCGAGGAGGTGGATCAAAAAAGATCTTGCTGTGATTTATGTCAAAGAGTGTTCTTCCTATGTTTTTCTCTAAGAGTTATATAGTGTCCAGTCTTATATTTAGGTCTTTAATCCATTTTGAGTTTATTTTTGTGTATGGTGTTAGGGAGTGTTCTAATTTCATTCTTTTACATGTAGCTGTCCAGTTTTTCCAGCACCACTTATTGAAGAGGCTGTCTTTTCTCCATTGTATATTCTTGCCTCCTTTGTCATAGATTAGTTGACCATCTATGTGTGTGGGTTTATCTCTGGGCTTTCTATCCTGTTCCATTGATCTGTATTTCTGTTTTTCTGCTGGTACCATATTGTCTTGATTACTGTAGCTTTGTAGCATAGTCTGAAGTCAGGGAGTTTGATTCCTCCAGCTCCGTTTTTTCCCCTCAAGATTGCTTTGGCTATTCGGGGTCTTTAGTGTCTCCCTACAAATATTAAGATTTTTTTGTTCTAGTTCTATAAAAAAAAATGCCATTGGTAATTTGATAGGGATTGCATTGAATCTGTAGATTGCTTTGGATAGTATAGTCATTTTGACAGTATTGATTCTTGCCGTCCAAGAACATGGTATATCTCTCCATCTGTTTGTGTCATCTTTGATTTCTTTCATCAGTGTCTTGTAGTTTTCTGAGTACAGGTATTTTACCTCCTTAGGTAGGTTTATTCCTAGGTATTTTATTCTTTTTGTTGCAATGGTGAATGGGATTGTTTCCTTAATTTCTCTTTCTGATCTTTCGTTGTTAGTGTACAGGATTGCAAGAGATTTCTGTGCATTGATTTTGTATCCTGATACTTTACCAAATTCATTGATTAGCTCTAGTAGTTTCCTGGTGGCATCTTTAGGATTATCTTTGTATAGTATCACGTCATCTGCAAACAGTGACAGTTTTACTTCTTCTTTTCCAATTTGTATTCCTTTTATTTATTTTTCTTCTCTGATTGCCGTGGCTAGGACTTCCAAAACTGTGTTGAATAATAGTGGTGAGAGTGGACATCCTTGTCTTGTTCCTGATATTAGTGGAAATGCTTTCGGTTTTTCACCATTGAGAATGATGTTTGCTGTGGGCTTGTCATATATGGCCTTTATTATGTTGAGATAGGTTCCCTCTGTGCCCACTCTCTGGAGAGTTTTGATCATAAATGGGTGTTGAATTTTGTCAGAAGCTTTTTCTGCATCTACTGAGATGATCATATGGTTTTTATTCTTCAGTTTGTTAATATGGTGTATCACATTGATTGATTTGCGTATATTGAAGAATCCTTGCATCCCTGGGATAAATCCCACTTGATCATGGTGTATGATCCTTTTAATGTGTTGTTGGATTCTGTTTGTTAGTATTTTGTTGAGGATTTTTGCATCTATGTTCATCAGTGATATTGGTCTGTAATTTTCTTTTCATAGTATCTTTGTCTGGTTTTGGTATCAGGGTGATGGTGGCCTTGTAGAATTAGTTTCAGAGTGTTCCTTCCTCTGCAATTTTTTGGAAGAGTTTGAGAAGGGTGGGTGTTAGGTCTCTTCTAAATGTTTGATAGAATTCACCTGTGAAGCTGTCTGGTCCTTGGCTTTTTTTGTTGGAAGATTTTTAATCACAGTTTCAATTTCATTGCTTGTGATTGGTCTGTTCATATTTTCTATTTCTTCCTGGTTCAGTCTTGGAAGGTTGTATCTTTCTAAGAATTTTCCATTTCTTCCAGGTTGTTCATTTTATTGGCATAGAGTTGCTTGTACTAGTCTCTTAGGATGCTTTGTATTTCTGTGGTGTCCATTGTAACTTCTCCTTTTTCATTTCTAATTTTATTGATTTGAGTCCTCTCTCTCTTTTTCTTGATGAGTCTGGCTAAAAGTTCATCAATTTTGTTTATCTTCTAAAGGAACCAGCTTTTAATTTTATTGATCTTTGCTGTTGTTTTCTTTGTTTCTATTTCATTTATTTCTGCTCTGATCTTTATGATTTCTTTCCTTCTACTAACTTTGGGTTTTGTTTGTCTTTTTTTCTCTACTTCCTTTAGGTGTAAGGTTAGATTGTTTATTTGAGATTTTTCTTGTTTCTTGAGGTAGGATTGTATTGCTATAAACTTCCCTCTTAGAACTGCTTTTGCTACATCCCATAGGTTTGGATTGTCGTGTTTTTGTTGTCATTTGTCTCTAGGTATTTTTTGATTTCCTCTTTGAGTTCTTCAGTGATCTCTTGGTTATTTAGTAACATATTGTTTAGCCTCCATGTGTTTGTGTTTTTTATGTTGTTTTCCCTGTAATTTATTTCTAATCTCATAGTGTTGTGGTCGGAAAAGATGCTTGATATGATTTCAGTTTACTTAAATTTACTGAGGCTTGATTTGTGACCCAAGCTGTGATCTATCCTGGAAAATGTTCCATGTGCTCTTGAGAATAAAGTGTAATCTGCTGTTTTTGGATGGAATGTCCTATAAATATCAATTAAATCTATCTGGTCTATTGTGTCATTGAAAGCTTGTGTTTCCTTATTAATTTTCTGTCTGGATGATCTGTCCATTGGTGTGAGGTGTTAAAGTCCTCCACTATTATTGTGTTACTGTCGATTTCCTCTTTTATAGCTGTTAGCAGTTGCCTTATGTATTTAGGTGCTCCTATGTTGGGTGCATATATATTTATAATTGTCATATCTTCTTCTTGGATTGATCCCTTGATCATCATGTAGTGTCCTTCTTTGTCTCTTGTAACATTCTTTATTTTTAAGTATTTTATCTGATGTGAGTATTGCTACTCTAGCTTTCTTCTGATTTCCTTTTGCATGGAATATCTTCTTCCATCCCCTCACTTTCAGTCTGTATGTGTCCCTGGGTCTAAAGTTGATCTCTTGTAGACAGCATATATATGGATCTTGTTTTTGTATCCATTCAGTGAGACTGTGTCTTTTGGTTGTAGCATTTAATCCATTCACTTAAGGTAATTACTGATATGTATGTTCCTATTACCGTTTTCTTAATTGTTTTGGATTTGTTTTTGTAGGTCCTTTTCTTCTCTTGTTTTTCCCACCTAGAGAGGTTCCTGTAGCATTTGTTGTAGAGCTGGTTTGGTGGTGCTGAATTCTGTTACCTTTTGCTTATGGGTAAAGCTTTTGATTTCTCCACGAAATCTGAATGAGATCCTTGCTGGGCAGAGTAATCTTGGTTGTAGGTTCTTCCCTTTCATCACTTTAAATATATCGTGCCACTCCCTTCTGGCTTGTAGAGTTTCTGCTGAGAAATCAGCTGTTAACCTTATGGGAGTTCCCTTGTATGTTATTTGTCATTTTTCCCTTGTTGCTTTTAATAATTTTTCTTTGTCCTTAATTTTTGTCAATTTAATTACTATGTGTCTCAGCGTGTTTCTCCTTGGGTTTATGCTGCCTGGGACTCTCTGCGCTTCCTGGACTTGGGTGGCTATTTCCTTTCCCATGTTAGGGAAGTTTTTGACAATTATCTCTTCAAATATTTTTTCAGGTCCTTTCTCTCTCTCTTCTCCTTCTGGGACCCCTATAATGCTAATGTTGGTGCATTTAATGTTGTCCCAGAGGTCTCTTAGGCTGTCTTCATTTCTTTTCATTGTATTTTCTTTATTCTGTTCTGTGACAGTGAGTTCCACCATTCTGTCTTCCAGGTCACTTATCTGTTCTTCTGCCTCAGTTATTCTGCTATTGATTCCTTCTAGTATGTTTTTCATTTCAGTTATTGTATTGTTCATCTCTGTTTGTTTGTTCTTTATTTCTTCTAGGTGTTTGTTCTTTAATTCTTCTAGCTCTTTGTTAAACATTTCTTGCATTTCCTCGATCTTTGCCTCCATTCTTTTTCCAAGGTCCTGGATCATCTTCACTAACACTATTCTGACTTCTTTTTCTGGAAGGTTGCCTATCTCCACTTCATTTAGTTGTTTTTCTGGGTCTTATGTTGTTCCTTCTTCTGGTCCATAGCCCTCTGCCTTTTCATCTTGTCTATCTTTCTGTGAATGTGGTTTTCATTCCACAGGCTGTAGGATTATAGTTCTTCTTGCTTCTGCTGTCTGCCCTTTGGTGGATGAGGCTATCTAAGAGGCTTGTGCAAACTTCCTTATGGGAGGGACTGGTGTTGAGTAGAGCTGGGTGTTGCTCTGGTGCTTAGAGCTCAGTAAAACTTTACTCTGCTTGTCTGCTGATGGGTGGGGCTGGGTTCCCTCCCTGTTGACTATTTGGCCTGAGGCGATCCAGCACTGGAGGCCACAGGCTCTTTGGTGGGGCCACTGGTGGGCTCCAGGAGGGCTCATGCCAAGGAGTACTTCCCAGAACTTTGCTGCCAGTGTCCTTATCCCCATGGTGAGCCACAGCCACTCCCCACCTCTGCAGGAGACCCTCCAACACTAGCAGGTAGGTCTGGTTCAGTCTCCTATGGGGTCACTGCTCCTTCCCCCTGGGTCCCAATGTGCACACTACTTTGTGTGTGCCCTCCAAGAGTGGAGTCTCTGTTTCCCACAGTGCTGTTGAAGTCCTGCAGTCAAATCCTGCTAGTCTTCAAAGACTGATTCTGTCGAGGTTCCTCCGACCGTTGCCAGGCCCCCAGGTTGGGAAGCCTTATGTTGGGCTCAGAACCTTCACTCCAGTAGGTGGACTTCTGTGGTATAAGTGTTCTCCAGTTTGTGAGTCACCCACCCAGCAGTTACAGGATTTGATTTTATTGTGATTGCACCCCTCGTACGGTCTCATTGCAGCTTCTCCTTTGTCTTTGGATGTGGGGCATCTTTTTTGGTGAGTTCCAGTGTCTTCTTGTTGATGTTTGTTCAGCAGTTAGTTGTGATTCCGGTGCTTTCGCGGGAGGGAGTAAGCGCACGTCCTTCTCTGCCATCTTGAACCAATCTCCTCCTACATCTGCCTCTCTGATGCATGGCTTCTGGAGTGGTGTCTAAAGGAAGCTTACCCCCAAAAGAGCTCACAACAACTTTATTCACTGTATTCCCTACTAACAGATTCACGACTAACATTAGTGCGGTGTGTGGCCTGGTTCATTCATCGAGATGCCCTCTTCAGCCTGCCTTTGTATGGGGTACAGTCTGACTCCCACCTGCTCAGCCCTCAGGCTATGTCTACTGGCTCCCTGAGATGTTCCAACCAGTAGTGTGAACATTAGCTTATCCTTTGGATTTGTTTTCTAGTTCTTTCTGGTCCTCTTACTATTTTTGTCTCAGTCTAGCTCTTAAAAATATGCTTTCTGTTGTAGTGTATTTAGATTTTTCAGTAGCAGCATTTTTAGATATTCTGTACTGGGAAAAGTGACTCTGAATGTTTACTCCTCAGTATTGCCATCAATTATCTGAAATGCTCTTCTCTAATATTACTGTGAAACAGCTTGGATTCATGAAGACATAAATACATCACCCAACAACAAAAGGGATTCAGGCTAGTAAGGAATGGTGGGCGTTACTGCTTTGCAGAGGCATACATTAACTAGCGCAATGCTTCTTAAAGTGTCTGGGAATCATAATCTTCTGGGGAACTAGTTTAAAATGCAAATCCTAATTCCTAGCCTCCTTGAGATTGAGATACAGTAGATCCAGGGTGGAACCCAGGAATCCCCATTTGAAACAAGCACCCCCAAATGCTTCTGATACAAGTGGACAGCTGATCCACTTTTGAAAAACATGAAACTAGCAGAAGGTTGGGGAAAGCATATTAATATGGAGAGAGAACTATAGAAATTACATCCATGGACTTCAGGAGATGCTTTCTCTTTGGGAGGCAAGAGCACGGACTTTGGAACCAGACCAACTGATCTGAATCTTGTTCCATACTAATTATCCATCCAACCTTGAGTAGGAGTTGAAAACTCCTATGTGTACCTTGGTTTCCTTACATTAGGTGAAGCTAATAATACCCTTCACATAAGGTTGGTGTAAGGATTGAATGTGATAACAGAATAGAACATCTTGTAGACTTTTTGCTAAAGAAAGCTTCTAAATGCATGCATTTATTTCTACTCATGCTGAAATCACACCAAATGATAATAAAGGAATACAACAAGGCATATACACTTAAGGACAAGCAGAATGGGAGGAGCCAACAGTAAACAAGAAATGTTGTCAGAGTTTGGAGACAAAAAAATGGATGGAGGCAGAGCAGACAGTTGAATGGTCCTCATCACTTGACCCTAGTATGACCCTATTGGTTGTTTATAGGCAGTGTCCATTCAGCGCTCATGCTCTCCTAGTGGTTAAGTATTTTCATGGTCACCCCTGGATGGAGGAATAGTAGTTGACTTGATAAGCTGGAAGTTGAACCTAAGTGCCTGAGGAGAGTGAGGCCAACAGGAAGAAGCCGATTTGCTCCAGAGAACACTGGAAAAGCTTAGGATTTGGCAGTACCAAACACCATGCAGAGCAGGGGTGAAGAATAGGGGCTAAAAATGGAGACAGGCTAAAAAATGTGTTGGGGCAGATTAGACTCAAAATTAGACTTCTTAACTACAAATCTGAAGTTAATAAGACAATGAAACAACTATTGAAAACGTAGAGGAAAAGAAGTTTTTCAATGAAGTATTCTATATCAAATTAAATATCAATCAAGACATTTTCAGACATAAAAGGTCTAAAATGTTTTATTTCCTATGATTTCTATCTCAAGAAGTTACTGGATAATGTGCTTTATGAAATGGGCAAGTAAACCAGGATAAAGGAAGACACATAAGGGCAGGAAATGAAGACTCCAATATCGAAGAGAAACAGAAGGAATTCCCAATAGATGCAGAAGGGAAGTGCCAGGACAACTGTGCATAAGGCCTTGATTGGAGCAGGACAATAGACAGCTCTGGGAAAAAGTCCCCTCAGCCCCGAAAAATGGAATTGATAGATCATCTGATACATTTGACCATGAGAAAAATAATATTAAGAGAGATTTTACAATGATTTTGAGAGTTTGGAAATAACAATTGTAAATACATTGAAAACTTAAACAAGGCAATTAATAACTCCAGGAAAAACAAAATTTGCACAAAAAACCCCATTGTGATCATAGGCCTCTTTGGCTCAGTAGTAAACAAAATTGTCATATACCTTACTGAGAGCATGGGGGAAAGAAATGAAGGAAGTGAGGCTGAATTCTCATTGTCCATAATAGGAAGTTAGTAAAATGCTGTCTGAAATAGAGAAATCAAGAAATAGTAGCATAAGGATTTTATTTATAATTTTGGATGTAAATATTAGAAGAAATTTAAATGAACTGAGGTCGTTTCCTCTGGGGAACAGGGTGGCACTAGAGAAGGGTGAAACGGGATTCTGTTCTTCATTAGAAGTCTTGTAGTACTATTTGCTTTTTTTAAAAAAATTAATTTATTTATTGGCTGTGTTGGGTCTTCGCTGCTGTTCGCAGGCTCTGTCTAGTTGCGGTGAGTAGGGGGCTACTCTTCGTTGCGGTGCGTGGGCTTCTCATTGTGGTGGCTTCTCTTGTTGCAGAGCATGGGCTCTAGGCGCGTGGGCTTCAATAGTTGTGGCACACGGGCTCAGTAGTTGTGGCTCACGGGCTCTAGAGTGCAGACTCGGTAGTTGTGGTGCACGGGCTTAGTTGCTCCGAGCCATGTGGGATCTTCCCGGACCAGAGCTCAAACCCGTGTCCCCTGCATTGGCAGGCGGATTCTTAACCACTGTGCCACCAGGGAAGCCCATACTATTTGCTTTTTAAAATTTGTGTACAAGTATGACTTTAACGACAGTGATTAATTTAAAATATAAATGCTCTTCATATATAGATATACATATACAGTGCTTGTCACTGGTAAATACTCATTAGTTGGTAATTATTTTTATTGTTTGTGGTGAACTGTAGGTGAGAACTAGGGCACCCTCAGAGGCTTCTCCAGAATTTCTCTAGGAGAGATTCAGAGACAGCAATCAGATTGACAGGTGGAGGTAGTGGGTTGAATTATGGTTCCAAAAATATATGCCCCAGTCCTAGCCCACATATCTGTGAATGTGACCTTACATGGAAGTAGGGTCTTTGCAGATGTATAATAATTAAATTAAGGATCTCATGATGAAATCATTCTGAATTTCAGGTGCACCCTAAATCCAATGATGAATGGCCTTATAAGGAACAAAAGAAGGAGAAGAACAGAGAGATACAGAAGAGAAGGCCACGTGAAGATGGAGGCAGAGACTGGAGTGATGTGTCTACAAACCAACAAACACTAAGAATTTCCAGCAGCCACCAGCTAGGTGAGATGCAGACTCTCCCGCAGAGACTCCAGAAGGAATCCACCATCACCAGCATCTTGATTTTAGACTTCTGGCTTCCAGAACTGTGAGAGAGTAAATTTCTGTTGTTTTAAGACACTCAGTTTGTGGGAACTTATTACAGCAGCCCTAGAAAACTAACTCAGTGAGGTTAGCAGATAGGTCTGGAACTTCATTTGTAGAGCACGCATCTTATTCTTTAGATTGTATATTTTGGGGGAATTTGATGGGGTCAGTGTAGGAGATTATGGGGGTGACTAAAGCCTCCTTATACTACCCTTGGGCACTGCCACTGGTAGATCCCGGTTGGATGAGCCAATGAAATAAATGTGTTTTATTATTTTTTCCAGCTTTATTGAAATATAATTGACATATAACACTGTATAAGTTTAAGATGTACAAGTGTTGATTTGAAATGCTTATTGCAAAATGATTACCACCATGGAATTAGCTAACACCTGCATCACATCACATAATGATCATTTCTTTTTTGTGGTGAGAACATTTGCAATCTACTTTATTAGCAGCTGTCAAGTATATAATAGAGTATTATTAACTATAATCACCATGCTGTACCTTAGATCCTCAGAACTTACTCATCCTGTAACTGGTATTTTGTACCCTTTGACCAACACCTCCTTTCCCCCCACCCCCCTTCAGCCCCTGGTCATCACCATTCTAGTCTGTTTCTATGAGTTCAGGTTTTTTAGATTCCACATATAAGTGATATCATATACTATCTGTCTTTCTCTGCCTGACCTATTTCACTGTAAAAAAAAATTGTATTTTAAAGTGATTTCAGATGCATACGTTCGTGTTATGAAATGTATTTTGGGGACAGCAGCATTTCTATACCACTATGTGGTAAAGGGCTTGAATGTTTCCCTATTTCATCAAAGAGGCAGATGTGAAACCAAGAGAAGAAATAGGTCTCCTCTGAGCCCATCCTTTTAGAAAACTTAATGAGACTTGGCTACAATAAGGTATCATTCATTGACATTCCACTTCTCTGTTTTAGAACTGGCTTCCTAATCCTTGAAATTAAATGAGTAATCTCTTTTTCCGTCCTATTCTTTGCTTTTTTAATTTACCTTTTCTCCTTAGTCTCATTTCTTTTAGCTGTCCTGGCCACACCTTTAATGACTCACAGAAAATTAGCCCACACCAAAAAAATGGTAAACTTAAGATTTCAAAAATAGTGCTTGGAAATTTTCTTGAAATTTTGATCTATTTTTTTTTAACATAGAAATTCATTTGATAGATGCCGTGAGTTCAAATTCTGTTTCCGAATGTCTCAAATAAGCCCATGTTTCTCCATCTCTAGCCCGACTAAGGCCATGCCCATCTCTCCAAAACCTTGCTCAGGAGATGTGTCTGCTTCTTCCTTTATATACTTCCATCTCTTCCCTTGAAACAATGGACAGTATAAATTGGTCTCCTAAAATCGTTAGTTGGGTGCACTTATCTTAAGATAAAATCTACCTTTTTTTTTTTTTGGCTGAGCAGCTTGTGGGGTCTTAGTTCCCCGGACCCTCGACAGTGAAAGCACAGAGTCCTAACCACTGGACCACCAGGGAATTCCCAAATCTAGCATTCTTAATGCAGCCTACTAAACCCTGCATAATCTGACCCCTGCCATCTTCACAGCCTCGTCCTCTACTATTGAGTTGGCCAAAAGGTTCGTTCGTTTTTTTCCCGTAAGATGGCTCTAGTAGTGCTTGGTTGTCTTTAAATTCATTCGAAACAATTTTGTTACATTGTACTGTGACAGCTGCCATATCAGCAACATGCATTAAAAAAAACATCAAAACTGGTGAATTTTTGTGTAGCCGTTTTAATGTTGAAGATGGACGGAAAACAACATTTTTGGCATATTATGCTTTATTATTCCAAGAAAGGTAAAAATGCAACTGAAACGCAAAAAAAGTTTTGTGCAGTGTATGGAGAAGGTGCTGTGACTGAGCGAACGTGTCAAAAGTGCTTTGCGACGTTTTGTGCTGGAGATTTCTTGCTGGATGATGTTCCACGGTCAGGTAGACCAGTTGAAGTTGACGGCGATCAAATCGAGACATTAATGGAGAACAATCAATGTTATATCACTCGGGAGATAGCCGACATACTCAAAATATCCAAATCAAGCACTGAAAATCATTTGCACCAGCTTGGTTATGTTCATCACTTTGATGTTTGGGCTCCCCATTAGTTAACCAAAAAAAACCTTTATGACCGTGTTTCCGCATGCGATTCTCTACTTAAACATAATGAAAACATTCCATTTTTTTAAAAAATAAATTTATTTATTTATTTTTGGCTGTGTTGGGTCTTCGTTTCTGTGCGAGGGCTTTCTCCAGTTACGGCGAGCGGGGGCCACTCTTCATCGCGGTGCGCAGGCCTCTCTCTCACTGTCGTGGCCTCTCCCGTTGCGGAGCACAGGCTCCAGACGCAAAGGCTCAGTAGTTGTGGCTCACGGGCCTAGTTGCTCCGCGGCATGTGGGATCTTCCCAGACCAGGGCTCGAATCCATGTCCCCTGCATTGGCAGGCAGATTCCCAACCACTGCGCCACCAGGGAAGCCCGAAAACATTCCATTTTTAAAACAAATTGTGGGGCTTCCCTGGTGGTGCAGTGGTTGAGAATCTGCCTGCTAGTGCAGGGGACACGGGTTCGAGCCCTGGTCTGGGAGGATCCCATATGCCGCAGAGCAACTGGGCCCGTGAGCCACAACTACTGAGCCGGCGCGTCTGGAGCCTGTGCTCCGCAGCAAGAGAGGCCACGATAGTGAGAGGCCCACGCACCGCGATGAAGAGTGGCGCCCGCTTGCCACAACTAGAGAAAGCCCTCGCACAGAAACGAAGACCCAACACAGCAAAAATAAATTAATTAATTAATAAACTCCTACCCGCAACATCCCCCAAAAAACAAAACCAAATTGTGACGGGCGATGAAAAGTGGATACTGTACAATAATGTGGAACGGAGGAGATCGTGGGGCAAGTGAAATGAACCGCTACGAACCACACCAAAGGACGGTCTTCATCCAAAGAAGGTGATGCTGTGTATATGGTGGGATTGGAAGGGAGTCCTCTATTACGAACTCCTTCCGGAAAACCAAACGATTAATTCCAACAAGTACTGCTCCCGATTAGACCACCTGGAAGCCGCACTCAACGAAAAGCGCCTGGAATTAGTCAACAGAAAACACATAATCTTCCATCAGGATAACGCAAGACCACATATTTCTTTGATGAGGAGGCAAAAACTGTTACAGCTTGGCTGGGAAGTTCTGATCCCTCCACTGTATTCACCAGACATTGCGCCTTTGGATTTCCATTTATTTCCGTCTTTACAAAATTCTCTTAATGGAGAAAATTTCAATTCCCAGAAGACTGTAAAAGGCACCTGGAACAGTTCTTTGCTCAAAAAGATAAAAAGTTTTGGGAAGATGGAATTATGAAGTTGCCCGAAAAATGGCAGAAAGTAGGGGGATAAAACAGTGAATACGTTGTTCAATGAAGTTCTTGGTAAAAATGAAAAACGTATCTTTTATTTTTACTTAAAAACCAAAGGAACTTTTTGGTCCACCCAATACTATTCCCTTCATACGTTATGCTCCAGCCACATGGCTTTCACTTCGCTCCTCTAATACATCAACTATTTTCCTCCTAAGGCCTTTGCATGTGCTGTTCCTTTTACTTAGTATGCTCTTTTCTCCAATCTTTTCTTTCTTCTGTAACTATAGCTACATTTCACTTGCTTTCTTTATAGATTTAACTCTAGAAATTAAAAACCAATCAATAACATTTAAGAAATGATTATGTATATGTAAGTTATTATAAAAACAAGTAGTAAGATTGGGCCTATTAAAAAAAAATTCCACTCTTAGGTATTTATCCAAGAGAAATAAAAACATATGTCCACAAATGACTTATACTTAAATATTTTTAGGGCTCTATTTATAATAGCACCAAGCTGGAAAGAAACCAAATTCTGTCAACAGAAGAATGGACAAACAGATTGAGTTATATTTGTGTAATAGACTACTACTCAACAATAAAAAAAAACAAGCCACTAGTGCATGCAACAACTTGAGCCTCCAAAACATTTTATTAAACAAAAGAAGCCAGACATAGAAGAGGATATATTGTATGATTCCATTTATGAAAAGTTCGAGGGCAGGTAAATAAATAGCAACAGAAATGAGAACAACCACTGTCTTTGGGGGTGTGTGGTGGGGCAGGGAGAGGCATTGTCTTGAAAGAGAGCAAAGGAACTTCTGAGGTGATGGGACTGCTCTGTATCTTGCTTTGAGTAATGGGGTTACACAGGTATACACATCTGTCAAAACACACTATACACTGAAGCTATGTGCATTTTATTGTGTATGAAACACACCGTAATTAAAGAACAATGCAATCTTATATTTTTGTAATCTAGCTGCTCAAAGAGACTTGTCAATAATCAAGTCCAATGCTTCATTTTATTTTCTTTCTAGCTTCTTTCACCTCTTCTGAATCACACTCAAATGTCATGTATGTTAATAACGTGAGAGGTTATCAGGCCTCCCTCCAGATCCATAGACTTATTTTACCCGTGGCATTATGATTCCAGACATCTCATCCCCACACCTACATCAGATCAGAAGTAGCTGAAAAGTACACTGGAAGGCACACTGGTAATAGTGACACCCTGACAATGAAAGAGAAAAAGAAAAACTAGAAGTATGACGTAAGATGGGACTTCCCTTATAGTTCAGTGGCTAAGACTCCATGCTTCCACTGCAGGAGCCGTGGGTTTGATCCCTGGTCAGGGAAACTAAGATCCCACATGCCAGCGTGGCATGGTCAAAAAAAAAAAAAAAAAAAAGTATGACCTAAGACTCCAAAAAGAGTGTGAACCTGGAATAAATGAAACAAAATCAGACTATGGTATACATTTCCTTAGCTGTAGGGCATCACATTTTATAATAGGGTTCATCCGGAAACGTTAAGTCGTATGCAGTATATTCTATTTTAAAAGCAAAGAAGGGTAAATACACGAACATTTCATAGAGAACATTTTAAATCATATTTTTGTTTTGGCACACGAAGGGATAAATTTTAGGATAGCCAGGTAAATCCAGTCAGGAATGAAAGCCACTCCCTGCTAGAACAAGGACTGGTGGCAAAGGAGCCACCTTTGGGCAGATGGCTAGTGTTAAACCACTTGGTGGAGCCCCAGGCAACCGAGAGGGTCATGTAATCCCAATAAGCTCTGATTTGACACCATTACCACCAACATGGAATTTCCTGAACGCTGTAAGGAGGCTGAGAAATGCTGCAAGAATGTGCTTTGTCTGGGCCACATGGTTGTCAAAACTCCATAGGCGAAGACCCATGAAAGTGTCGTGCTAGCTCTTCTGAACGTAAATCATTCTAAATGGGCTCGTAGAGCGCTTTCTGAGTAATTTCCACTCTACAGAGATTTGATTGCAGAAAACTTCCGGTAAACTTAAAACAAAACTCAGTTTCCTATAACACTTAGAAAGTGTACCGGGGCTTCCCTGGTGGCACAGTGGTTGAGAGTCCGCCTGCCGATGCAGGGGACGTGGGTTCGTGCCCCGGTCCGGGAAGATCCCACATGCTGCGGAGCGGCTAGTCTCGCGAGCCATGGCTGCTGAGCCTGCGCATCCGGAGCCTGTGCTCCACAACGGGAGAAGCCACAACAGTGAGAGGCCCGTGTACTGCAAAAAAAAAAAAAAAAAAAAAAAAAGAAAGTGTACCAAGCTGGGCACTTGTACCAGGGCAAGTGTACCAAGTATTAAAAACACTGGGTTGGGGGCTTCCCTGGTGGCGCAGTGGTTGAGAGTCCGCCTGCCGATGCAGGGGACGTGGGTTCGTGCCCTGGTCCGGGAAGATCCCACATGCCACTGAGCGGCTGGGCCCGTGAGCCATGGCCGCTGAGCCTGCGCGTCCAGAGCCTGTGCTCCGCAACAGGAGAGGCCTCAACAGTGAGAGGCCCGCATAAAAAAAACAAAAAACTGGGTTTTTGTTCTATTGAGGGAGGCCCTTGATGAGTAGTAGAACTTTGACATTTCGGAAAAAAAAAAAAAAAAGGTAGATAAATAAAGAAGATGGACATTTCTGATCATCAGTGACTAAACAAAACCTTGCTGAACTTGGAAAGTATAAAGAAAGAGGGAATACCTCCTAGCTTGAGGTGTTGTATCCTTGAGTTCAGATTCATGCTTGAATTGGATGCCATGTATCCTCAGGGATGAAGGGCCCACGGGAGAATGAGAAAAGTGAGGGGAATGCTGCTGGAAGGAGAGAACATGGAATGTCCTAGTGGTCAAGAGGAATGCGTTTGTGGGTGTGTGGGAGGATATCAAGGGAAAAGAACACTGAGAAGCTGATTTGTTTTGTAACTGCCAAAGCATTCCTGGGACGTTCTTCCTAGATGCTGGGATTAGAGAGGTGGGAACTTTCAACCATATGTTTCTCCAAGTACAAGCATTAAAAGAAATTTTTTGGCAGATGTATTTTTTAATTCGAAAAAGAAAATGGTGACATTAAGGCAACTTTGAAACAAAATGACTTCTCATAATTCCACTACTCTTTAACAGCTAATATTCTATGTCTATGTTTTCTTCTAGACTAAAACTCTCTTTCTTTAGCAATACTTTTGGGCGAGTAAGTTTCCTCTTGGCATGATCTCTATTGAAGCAGCTTCTGACCCCTAACAAGCTGGGAACAATCCTCCAGTCCTGTATCATTCTGCTTTAAATTGGAAACTTGAACTGCAGAGGGGAATTACCTGCAATTATCATTTCACGGCTGTTTGCAAGATTCCCCCCTTTCAACATCTGCTGCCTGTGGTCTGTGGAAGTAAAGGAAGTCAAGCACTGTGGGTAAGAAAGCAATTCTGTAGCTCCTCTAGAATGGGTTTAGGGAACATCCATTCTAACTCTCTGTTTAGTAAGAGAAATGAGGCCCAGAAAAGGCCACGGAGCTAGTAAACGCTGTAGCTGAGATTGGACTCAAGCTCTTAAAAAACCAAAACATTTAAATTTTAAATAACTTTAGATCTATAGAAAAACATTTAAAATAGCACAGAGAGAGTTCAAGTCTACCCTCATCCAGCTCCCCCTAATGTTAACAATTACACAACCATAGTTCGGTTATCAAAACCAGAAAATTAACATGGATACAATACTATTAATTAAACTACACACCTTATTTGAATTTCATCAGTTTTCCCTTTAGTATCTTTTTGTCTGTCATTCTGGGATCCAGTCCAGAATCTCACATTGCATTTAATCATTATGTCTCCTTAGTTTCTTCCAATCTGGGAGAGTTACTCAATCTTTGTCTTCCATGACCTTGAAACTTTTGAAGCGTACTGGCCAGGTATTTTGTAGAATGTCTCTCAATTGGGCTTTGTGTGATGCTTCCCCACGATTAGATTGTGGTTGTATATTTTTGGCAAGAATAACACAGGGAAAGTGTCCTTCTCAGTGCATTATAAGAGAAAATACACAATGTTGGTATGCCCTATTACTGGTGATATTATCCTTGATCACTTGGTTAAGGTGGTATCTGTCTGGTTTCTCCACTGTCAACTTACCACTTTTCCCTTTGTAACTGATGAATATCTTAGCAGATATTCATTGAGACTGTGCTAATATCCTAATTTTCCTCAAACTTTCCATCAATGGATCTTGCCTGCAGCAATTATTATTGTGATGTTTACCTAGTAGTGATTTTGTCATAGATAGATGGATAGACATAGATATGTATGGACTCATGGATATTTATTTAATCCTATGGACAATAACCCCATATTATCATTATTTACTTTGTCGCTCAAATTGTTCCAGCTTTGGCCATTGGGTACTCACTCCTTGAGGTTGACTCCTATATCCTTTTGTCAGGCCTCGTCATTGTGGGCATTCTGAATTTTCTGACACAAGACTTTCCAGGCTCGATTAGATTCTCCCTACCCCAGCCCTAGAATCAACCACTTCTGTGAGGAACCCTCTGAACCAAGACCTTTTGATATAAACCCCTCATGCCCCTTCCACCAGCTCATGTTATATCTTAAACACTTTTGACTTGAACCTTTTGTACACTTTTCTCAGAAATACACTCTACGGTGAAGTTTGTATTGGTTGGGTTTGGTCCAGTCATTCAGCATCGCTTTTTACTCCCGATGCTTCTCTGTCCACTTTAATTGTCCGCAGGGATGATCCAGGCATGAGGTGGCAGGAGGGTGAGAAGACAGAGAAGTGGATTGGAGTGTAGATAAGGGGATAATGCGGATAGAGATGAAGATATGGAGAGGGAGCCTGGGAGACTCAAATATACACATCTAAATTCTTCCTGCTTCACGACTACACAAATAAAACAGACACACACACACACAAATTTCAAAAAAAGGAAGTTAGAAATTTTGAAGTTTTTTTTTTTTTTGAAGTTTTAATTTAAGTTTTCTAGTACTTGATCCACTCTGCCTGTGGGGAAGGTGCTCTGTGACTTTGGCTTCTCTTCCTTCTCTCTCTTTCTCTCTCCCGTTGCCTCTAGCAGCTGTCCAGGCTGATTTATAGGGTCATAGCAAGTCAGCTTCCGGCTGAGTCTCACACGCTCATTGAGTATGTGTTATTACACTCCCTGTGTTAGGGGCTGGATAAAGTTACCCATAAGGATGTTAACTGAAAACAGAGCTAAGTTTGCAGTGGACATTAAGAGACACACTGGAAACAGAAACTTGAAAATCCTAGGTTTCTAATCCTTTGCATGAAATAATAGGACTTAAAAAACAACTTAGAAAACTATTCCAAATAGATGAATACGTATCATGTTGTAAATACCTGCAGTAAAGCCCATGTTCCATTCCAAGACTCAAGAACACTGAAGGGTAGCGGCTGTAGTTTCTTGGGGTTTGGTATGAGTGTGGGATTGTTTTTCCTGCTATCTGAATAGTTATTCTATTTTTTTAATTTGTAACTTTCTACAAACGACACTACACTTTTTCCTACATACTTGTCCCTGGGTGTGCGTGTGTGAAGGACAGAGAGATTGAAAGAGGAGAAGGAGAGAGAGGGAGAAGAAGAGGGAGAGCGAGAGACATGACACACTAGTTTCTTACTGTTACAGGAAATTTAATACATGTCAGCACAAATCTGAGACTGACTCATTTGGCAGGAAGAACAAATCCACACACCACAGTAAACAGAGAATGAGGTGAGATCTCAAGAATAGGGGAAGGGTGGGGAGGCACTCTACAATTTAAGATATGAATAGAGGTGCTTTATTAAAATTATTTTCAGTTTCTGATAGTCACGTTGAATTTTTATCCTGACCTCCACAGGACTTGTCTTAAATGGTTTAGGAAATTTCATCCTTCCCTCTGATCGCTCAATCATTTAGCCATCGAGTCCAACGTATCCTACCTCTCGTGCATCTTGTAGGCCACACCATCTCCTTTCTGTCCCCACGTGTACTCACTTGGTTCGGGCCTTCACCGAGTTTTGTCTAGACTATTGCTCAAGTTTTCTTTCCATCTTTGAATGTCTCTGAATTATTCACCCCTTAAAACTCATTCCAGGCATCTCTTCCTACCCCATCAGGGCTAGCTATTTCTTTCTTGATGCCACCACTGAACCTTGTGTTAACTCATTCTATTATTCTGCTCCAAATGGATTGTAACTTCTACTGTATATACTCATTTCCCTACTAGACCAAGGCTGTGGGCTCCTCGAGGAATGGGATTGTGTCTACGTTCCCAATGGGGTTTATTTCTATATCCCCGATGCCTGGCAGTGTTGGGCACACTCGGTGCTTGATAAATGCTTGGTCAGTGAATGAAAAAAATAAACAAATGACCAGGTGAATAAATGAAGGAGTCCACTCAGTTCACCAATGAACTATTTTTAACTAGTAAACCCCTCACTGTCAACCCCAAGCAAATGTTTCTCCCTGGAGCTGACAATTCATAACAAGTCATATGATGGAAGATTATATCCTTTAAGATGACATCTACAGGCAATAGTTTCTCCTCTACAGCTAGCGGTCTTCTCAAGATAAGTTATTTTTACTTTTTTTGAAGGCATTTGTAATTATTATGCCTCATATCGCCATCTAGTGAAGCAAACTGGTAATACAGCAATTAAGCTATCTATGCATGAATGTGAGAAACACACTTGTGAAAAATCATTTATAGAAAATGATCCTTCCTTCTCCAGGTTCAAAAACCTTCAGTGATGTCTACTTTGTACTTTCTAGAGTTCAGCAACTTTTTTCTTGCCAAAATAACTTATTTCTAGATATCTGAATGGTGTCATGCCACTGGAAAATAATGTGGATATATGGAAAACATTTACAGCTAGCCTGTGTTTCACGGCCTTTAAATCAAAGAGCCACTGATATTTATTAACACAGAATGCTCTTTTAGATATGTTATAGAATAAAATTTTTTGTGCTCGCTTCGGCAGCACATATACTAGAATAAAATTTTTGTAAGCTATGCAAACAATCCCAGCAATTTAATTTAATTAATATTTATCGAGTGTATTTTAGTGATCAAAATGTGCTTCAAAGTAAGTATCATTTCACTGTGATACCCATCTTTGTAAAGCTTAAAAATAAATGCTATAACAAAATACTGTATTGTTTAAATATCTGTCTTTTTTTATTCCTAACATCTTTATTGGAGTATAATTGCTTTACAATGTTGTGTTAGTTTCTGCTGTTGTGTCTTTTATCTATCTATCTAGACTGTAAAGAAAAGCAAGGGGGTCATGAACATAAAAACCTTCAGAAGAATGGTCACCTCAATGGAGAGACAAGGGGAATGAATAAGAGGAGAACCCCCAGTAGCTTCCACAGGGTTAGAAATGTTTTTGTTCTATGTGAGGTCATGGATTTTTATTTTATTGCTTGCTTCATAATTTAGATGCACATATTTTTGATCCAGTAACCCCGCTTTTTAGAATTCTTCTGGTAGAAACAAAGCACCAGTATACAAGTATATGCATTTAAAAAAGGGAGAAGAAAGAAAGAAAAAGCAAAATAAAGAAATGAATACAGTTACCACATAAGCTTCATGTATACTCTACTTTTGGACTCATATTCGTTTTTCATAAAAGCAAAATTTGATCATAAATATGATAAGCATTATCATATGATATGCTTCAATAAAAACTATTTTTTAAAACTTAAAAAGACCTTTCAGTGATATTTTAATAAACATATAGTTTGTTATAAATAGATACATATGCGTAATTATAATAAGGTTATTATGCTAATAAAAGAACATTGACAAAGTGGAGAAAGTCTGATAGCATAAAAAAGAAGTAAATGAATTACAATGCTTTCATATGGGGATTTAAGAACATGTTTTCTAGTATTTTCTTCAGCCTAAAACTTTAGTATGTTTTGGTAGCTGTTCCCCGAACAATATTTTATCTTATTTATTTTATTTTTAATTTTTAAGATTTTTATATATCTTTATTTTTATTGAGGTATAGTTGGTGTACAATATTATAGGAGTTTCAGGTGTACAACATAGTGATTCAATTTTTAAAGGTTATACTTCATTTATAATTATTATAAAATATGGGTTATAGTCCCTGTGTTGTACAATATATCCTTGTAGCTTATTCATTTTATGCATAGTAGTATGTACCTCTCATTGCCCCTCCCCACTTCTTTCTCCCCACTGGTAAGCACTAGTTTGTTCTCTATATCTGTGAGTCTATTTCTTTTGTGTTATGTTCACCAGTTTGTTTTATGCTTTGGATTCCACATATAAGTGATATCACATAGTATTTGTCTTTCTCTGTCTGACTTGTTTCACTAAGCATAATATTCTCCAAGTCCGTCCATGTTGCTGCAAATTCCATTATTTTCTTTTATGGCTGAGTGGTATTCCATTGTATATATGTGCCATATCTTCTCTCTCCATTCATCTGTTGATGGACACTTAGGATGCTTCCATATCTTGGCTATTATAAATAATGCTCCTATGAACATTGGGATGCATGTATCTTTTTGAGTTAGTGGTTGTTGTCTTTTTTTTTTTTTTTTGTCTTCTTTGGATATACACCCAGGAGTGGAATTTCTGGATCATATTGTAGTTCTATTTTTGAATGTGGTGTAAATTCAAATTTCAGCATGGGAGTACAGCTGATTACAAAACACTGGGGAAGATTATCAAAATTAAAATTATTAATGTTTTTAAATCCAATGCCAGCAGAGACAGACTGATTTGCTTGTTGGTTCACTCTGCCCCACCTATAGATTTCTCCAAGTTTATCTTTTCAGCCAAATATGTAGCCAGTTTGAGCGCCTGGATTTATGTGTAGGTCTCATTGAGCTGCCCACTTTGTCAGGTTCAGATCCTGTTACTTGGTTAACCAAGAAAACTCTATGTTCCCAGGAATATGTCAGACCTTTTCAAAGTCCTCTCTTGACATCTTATTTCACAGCTTTCTTTTTTTTTTACAAAGTATTATGGTTAGCCTATTGTTTTCCCCAACTCCTATCTACCACTTCAGTCAGCCACAATGTTGACCAACAAAACTCTAGATTTTTGGTTTTGGCAAACTTCCAGGGCACCCTTGTTTCTGTGTTGGTTTATCACTTTAGTTTCAGTGCTAAAGTGTGTGAGTGTGTGTGTGTGTGTGTGTGTGTGACGATTTAGTGCTTCCCTTACTTTCTTGTGAATTTAGCAATGTATTTAAAAGTACATTTGGAAGTAATATCAGTAAAACTGGCAGAGACCTCCAAAAACTCTTCCCTTCATAAAAGCAGAAGAACACTGGCAAAAATGGTCAGAATCAACTTTTTCAGAACTCTGGAAACTAACCAAAGCCTTACAGCAATCTGCAGAGCATTTATTCGAGAACATAGGCTGAATTTTGATGAGAACGGTGAGCTTTGGGGTCCTCTAACTTGCCCTATTCCTAGTCACACCCTCCTCAGCCCCATAGGAGCCTTGAAAACCAACATCTGCAATCCCGGTGTTGACCTAAAATAGACTGCCAGCTATTTCTCCAGCAAAAATGGGTTTATATGGGGTCAACAGAAATGTGCGATTCAGGGTCTGCAACCGTGGCGAGCCATTTGCAAGTTCCCACACAGCAAGGGAAAGAGAACTTTTTGTAGAGTAGAAATGGAAGCTGGGAGAGCTGTAGTGAGAAAAAAAAAAAAAAAAAAAATCCATGCTTTTCACTGGTTGAGTCCTTGCCAGGAAAGGAAAGGAGGTCTTTCTTCTTCTTGTTGGGCATGAGAGCGCCCCCTTCTGGTCTCCTGACTATTTAATTGAGGTTTCTGTTGATTAATTCTTTACCTTTTCCCCTTTTGATCAAGCTCTTTCTCTGAAAGCATCACTGATCAAGAGTCAGGTTTTCCAGTTTCAGTGGCTTTTTATCTCTCAGTGCCAGGAAGGACCTTTCCTGGGGGTAGTGTCTCATGTGGGAGAGAAAGTGTACAGATTGGAAACCTACTGAGGTTACACTGGGATAACAAGGCGGGATGGGAGAGAGCAACTCTCAGCACTTTTTTCTTTAATTTATTTTTTTATTGATAGATTTTTTAATTGTATCATGTTTTTTACATCTTTATTGGAGTTTAATTGCTTTACAATGTTGTATTAGTTTCTGCTGTATAACAAAGTGAATCAGCTATATGTATACATACATCCCCATATCCCCTCCCTCTTGCGTCTCCCTCCCACCCTCCCTCAAGCACTTGTAATCTAAAGTTTATATGTTATCAAGATCATAGACATTGGAGAGCCTCTGAAGCATTACATCATCATCAAAGGTTTAGTGACAAACTTCCAACAGCCCTGGTTTGGATATCTTTACTTCCAGGTCACCAGATGATGTGCAGGTCCAGTTGGGGTTTGGTGCTTTCTTTAGGTGTGTCATGTGAATCTAAGAGTCTATTCCCTAGAGTCTGGTGGCACAAGGATTGGTTAGTAGTACCTGATGGGGGCCTTTTCAGAGAGGTTAAATGGAGTCTTTCTGGAAGTATCTTTTCCAATTGAAGAAATCTCCAGTTTATAAGCTGTGATGCTCGAGGGCTTCATCTCCCAAGAGTGCACTGTGAAAAGATGGCTCTACAAAACATGGTTATTTTTTTTAATAGAAGCAATTAGGCCTTTGTAATATTGGTGTATCTCTCCTTTTGTCAGTTGTGGGTCAAAAGAGGCAAAAGCCAGTGCATTGGGCATCCTGTGACTATTTCAAAGGGTGAGAGTTCATGAGTTCCAGTAGGGGTGAATCTAAGATCGACAAGGTATTTGGAGGGCCTCTCCAAGACTCAGGTTTTGCCAGTTGAGTCTTAATAACGTCATTAGTGCTTTTGACTAAACCAGAGGATTGAGGGCGGCAAGTGCAGAGAAAGTGTTGTAAACCTGGCCAAATAGCACAGACTTGTTGAAGTATCTGACAAGTAAAATGGGTTCCTCGATCACTGTGAAGTTTGAGGAGCTCCCCAGGTAGGAATAACCTTTTCCAGAAGGACTTTAGCCACAGAAGAGGCAGTAGCATGTCTGCAAGGGAAGGCTTCAGTCCAGTGTGAAAACATGCAGACCGTGACTAAAACATATTTATATGCATGAGACAGGAAGTTGTGTGGAATCCGTTTGCCAGACCCCACAGCATCCGTTAGGCAGTTTCAAATGCCCAGGAACAGTACAAACAGGCTTCTGTGAGTTAGATTTAGGACAAGTGGGACAAGCGATGTAGGCATTTTTGTGGTCTTGTTAATGTTTCCCCGCCAATATTGATTCATGAAGGCTATCATTTTGTCAGTAGACCAATGGTTTAAAGCATGAACTGTGGTGAGGTGTGGGAATTTTAGAGTCTCTCGCAGGACTGGGTTGTTATTTGGTCCAAACCAGAACTTTCTCTTTTTATCAAACCAACAGTTGTTGAATTTCCAGTCTTGTTTTTCCTTTTCTGAGGCCAATTTTTGGGCTTCTCTAGCCAGGTTTCCTAAATTATCATTTGTGGAAATAGCCCTTTTGATCATGACAGAGGTTTGACTGCTGTTGGTTCCTTTAAGGACAGCATGCCTTGCAGTAATGTCAGTAAGATGATTTCCTTTAGCTTCCAGAAAGTCAAGTTTAGAATGCCCTGGAATCTTAATGATAGCTAAAGCAAGCAAGTAAAATTATTGCACCCAAGAATTCCTAAACATAGGGGGCTTTTATTGGCATTGGAATTAAGGAAGTCACATTGCTTACACAACATTCCGAAATCAGGAGCCGTTCTGAAAGCATATTTACTATCAGTATAAATATTGGCAGTTTTGCTCTTGGCTAAAGTGCAGGCCTGTATAAGAGCATATAGTTCAGCCTGTTGGGTCAAAGTAGCCATAGGTAAGTATGCTGCCTCAACAATACCAAAAGGAGTTGCGCTAGCAATACTCAGCCCAATGTTTGCCATTGTCACCGTTTAAGCAAGAACCATCAGTGAGCCATGAGAAGTCAGCGTTACCCGAAGGAATTGCCTGCGGATCACCACGAGGAGTCAGGAGGTGACCCATCGGCATTAAGCAGTCAGGAGGGACTTTGTCGGGGACAGAGGGGAGAACGGCAGCAGGGTTAAGGTTATTGCCACGTAGAAGTGTCATGTGAGGAGAGTAAATGAAAGGACTTCATAGGAAGTGAGCGACTGGCTGAGAAATGTTGAGTATGAGGATTCAGGGGGGCTTTTACTGCGTGAGGTGCAAAAGTGGTTAAAGGGGATCCCACAACGATATTCTCAGTGGTCTTAACCAAAAGGGCAGTGGCTGTAAGGCAAGAGGGGGTATCCCAGTGTCACAGGGTCAAGTTGCTGGCTCTAATAGTCAGTGGAGTACCCCAAAGGCATTACATTACTTTTCTTATACGAAAAAGGAAGAAGGGAATCTGAAAATTGGGATGCCCAAGGGCAGATGGGTTCATCAAACTCTCCTACAAGGCCTTAAAGGCTATGTTTATGGTTTTTCCCATAAAATTGGGTCAGTGTTGTTACTATTTAGTAAAACATACTAAAGAGGTTAGGCTATAAGAAGGAAATTCGGAATCTAATTTTAGCAATAACCAACTAGCTTTGGTGCTTTTAGTTTGGGGTTTTAGGAAACTTAGGACATCATGAAATCTATCTGGATCTGGGTGTAGCCCTTGTTCTGATAGTAGATGCCCTAAATATCTAAACTGGGTTTGGGCAAGCTGTAATTTTTCCTTGCTGACCTTATGTCCCTTTAAGGCTAAAAGCTTTAGCAGGTGGCCGCTGTCTTCCTGTGAAGGGGCTTGAGAAGGAGAGCAGAGAAGCAGATCATCCACATATTGCAACGAAGTGGAACCTCTCGGGAATTTTTTATCATCAAGATCAGCCTTCAGGATTTGTAAGAAGTAAGTAGAACTCTCAGTAAACTCTGAAATATTACTGTGCAGGTGAATTTTTCTTCTTCCCAAGTGAGGGGAAAAGGTATTGGCTAGTTTCATCAACTGGAATACTAAAGAATGCACTGCATAAATCAATTTCAGTAAAGAATGTGCTTCCTGTAGGAATGGATGTTAGCAATATATGAGGGTTAAGAACAACAGGGTGTTTAGGGATAACAATGTTTTTTCTTGTTCAGAAGTCCTAGACAAACCCCCACCCTCGCCCTTAGGTTTTCTCACAGGGGCAATAGGAGTAATACAGGGATTAGTAAAAGGGATAATGAGACCTTGAGCCTGTAATCTTCTATTATGGGCTTTATGCCTTGAAGGGCTTCTTTACTTATACGCTCTTGATTAATTCTGGGAACAGGTTTTGAGAGATCTCTCTGAATCTTGATGGGAGGTGCACTGTGAATTTTGCCAATATCAGTGGGGATTTTGCCTGTAAGGAGGGTGGTAGCTGATTCAATAGGGACAAATGATTAGTGTTTCCAGGATCAGCTGTAGACAGAGCAAATAAAGATGTCACAGGGTCATTTAATTCATCTGATTGGCTGCTTTGATGCCTACTGTTAAGTTCTAGAATTTCCCCACCCCACCCCCAATTCTCTCCTGGTGGTCCTGTGGTTAAGACTCGGGCTTTCCCTGCTGTGGACCTGGGTTTGATCCCTGGTCTGGGAACTCAGATCCCACCAGCCACAGTGTGGCCAAAAAAGAAAAAAAAGAATTATTCCCCCCTTCTGAGAGAAGGAAATTCTGGCATGATACTTCTTTAAGGAGTCACAGCCTTACAAATGCATAGGGGTGAAGGAACTAAGGAGAAAAGGGTGTGTGTCTCTCAAGGGGCCTAAACAAAAGGAAATAGGTTCAGAGACAGAAGCATCTTGAGGTTCATTAGAGGTCCCTGCTGTTTGAACTGTTCTAGTACTCCAAGGCAGGGGCTGCTGCTTTATAGCAGTGGGGTTGATAACCAAGAGTGTGAATCTGATGTCACTTAGGACTGGAGGAGATTCAGCCCCAATCTGGAGAAATGTTTCTCCAAGCCAGTTAGAGAGAGGATTGGAAAAAGCCCCTGTAGTTCCTCAGAGCCCCCTCACTGAGAATTGAGAGCCTGTTCAAAGGCTGCTTAGAGGGCTGCAGGTGCTTGAAGAGCTCAAATTGCCAAGTCTCTTTTCCAATGTCTCTGCAAAAATAACAGAAACTAGGAGGGTTTTGCTTTTCAATTGCTGGAGTTGAAGATTAAGAATTTTGGTGATCTTCCTTTTAGGTGACTCATCTAGCACGCAAGAGAACTGCTTTGCCAGATTAATTAAATTTGGAGTGGACATAGTTTCCCATTTCATCCTGGTCCATTTTACTAGAAGGAAAAGGTCCTGGTTTAGCCTGTAAATAAATACAGAGTTAAAAGCTACCTGAGTGGAATCAACATCTGAAGGAAGATCAGAATTTTCATTTAAAATAATCAGAAATTGACCGTAATAGTCATGAACAGGCTTCTCAGATTTTTGTGTGCAAGGCTGAATTGTGTTCCCATCAACAGGCTTTGGAAAACCCTAGAAATTGCCCTAGGAAGCCACCTAGCGATTGTTGAGCCTGATCATATAAATTAGCAGGCTGGTTTTGAAACTGAAAGTAATCATCAGTTAGATCCATTACACCTGTAATGATCAAGCTCCCTTTAATTGTTTTTACAAAAACGTGCAGGTCCTCGAGTAGCCTGAACAATAAGAGGTTGGCCTGAGTTGTTTTTCAGGAGCTTGGAGTCAGCTGTGTCCAGTTTGAGCTCCAGCTGGTTAAGACTGGTTAAGACCACCGACCCTCCAACTGAGCATGCTCGGTGACCTTTTGACATCAGAAGGCAGGAAAACACCATCCTCAGAGCATGCTAATACCATTATTTTCTGAGCATGCGTACTGGGAAGAAGCCGGTAGCTTAGGTGTATCTACGCAGAAAGAAGATCACCTCACCTTTTTCTTATTTCCAATTAGCTTTCCCCATGCTCCCCACGCCTTAGTTTTAGCCCATAAATACCCCTAGCTCCCAGGCTTTTGAGGAGGTGGTTTTCAGACTTGTTCTCTTGTCTTCCTGCTTGGCTGCCTTGTGAATAAACCCCTTCGCTGCTGCAAACTTCGGCGTCTCAGCATTTGGCTTGCTGCGTGTTGGGCAAACAAACCTGATTCGGTAACGCTTTTCCAGTTGTATTTTTAGGTACCTTTCAGGATTTTCCCAATTAGCAGTCTTTATTCAGTGTTGGGATTGGCCTTTGCCGACCAGCATATGGACTAGCTGATACAAGTCAGAGAAAGTAGGCTGATAAGTTGAGTATCAATATGAAATTCCTCAGCAAATCTGTGAGGCTCTTCGGTTACTTTGGGGAAAATCTGTGACTATGGCTCAAAATTCAGCTTTAGCTCAGAGAATAGAAGAAATTAAGGGTTTAGTCTCGGGATCCTCAGTAGGTTTAATTTATTATTTTTTTTTGCGGTACGTGGGTCTCTCACTGTTGCGGCCTCTCCCGTTGCGGAGCACAGGCTCCGGAGGCGCAGGCTCAGCGGCCACGGCTCACGGGCCCAGCCGCTCCGCGGCATGTGGGATCTTCCCGGACCGGGGCACGAACCCGTGTCCCCTGCATCGGCAGGCGGACTCTCAACCACTGCGCCACCAGGGAAGCCCAAAATGAATGTTTGTTAATTTACAACTAATACTTGATTGTTTCTTCTCAATCCTATGAATTGATACCTTGAGTAAAATGATTTTGTTTCCTCCTCATTCCTGTATCAACCTTGCTTATTTTACTTAAAGTTAATATTAGCCAGAAAATATTCAGCCCTCTGGTCATTCTCTCCAGCCTATAGGGGAAGCCAAAAGCTCAATGTAACCTTTTTTAGAATCAAAATATGTAACAAGCATCCCCTCCATTAGATGCAAAAGAAAAAGTAACAGGGGAGACAGTCTGCCCTGAGATGATTATCCTGGGCTCTTTGGTCTTCATACCCCACCCCTGTCCTTAAGGAGAACAGCGTCTGTTTTTTTGTTTTAATTATTTTTTACCTGTTTATTGGAGTATAATTGCTTTACAGTGGTGTGTTAGTTTCTGCTTTATAACAAAGTGAATCAATTATACATATGTTCCCATATCTCCTCCCTCTTGCATCTACCTCCCTCCCACCCTCCCTATCCCACCCCTCTAGGTGGTCACAAAGCACCGAGCTGATCTCCCTGTGCTATGCGGCTGCTTCCCACTAGCTAGCTATTTTACGTTTGGTGGTGTATATATGTCCGTGCCACTCTCTCACTTTGTCACAGCTTACCCTTCCCCCTCCCCATATCAGCGTCTGTTTTTAAGTCCTTGCAGCCTGGAACCAAGTTCATTGTATTCCCCACTCTGGTACATCTCGGGACCACCTGGAATCTGTTGTTTAGTGTTGCTATGGACACGGAGTTCTTATTCTAGTGTTGGCTTGTTAGCAGCACCAGGTAAAGACCTAGGGTGGAGGCCTCTGGCCAAGGACGTCCCGTCCCATCCCATCCTCTGCCGTTTATGTCGCTCATGTTGCCCTTTCACCCTCACAGAGTGAGAAGAGTATAACGTTTTAGAGGGACAGCTGGAGGGTGTGGGGAGGAGGAAGGAGGGGGAGAAGGGACCGGAAGGGGGTCTTCGGACCCCGTAGACAGGAAGGTTTGCCTTGTGCTCAGCTGTGGGGAGCCCTAATTAACGCTCCTCTCCCCTCCGGCTGATCCTGCAGAGCCCCGTCACCATCAGGGCATGGGGACGTGGGACATGGAGGGGGAGGGGGCACTAGGCCGATGTAGGACCAACTAGCGGTAACTTTGTGGCTGGCCAGGACCTGGGCCGAGATTTCACTTAACGGGCTTGATTTGGGGAAATTAAAAATAAAGAATGGAAAAGAAAGAAGGAAAAGGCATTATCCTGAAAGGCAGCGGGAGAGAAAACGGCTGTCAGGATCTTGAGGAAAGTTTGCTCCCGCTTAGGAAAGGCTGTACCCGAGTCACAAAATGCGCCCCACTGCCCCGCAGCCCCTTCCGAGAGGCAGAGCCTCTGCCCTTGTTAAAGCAGCCTTGCCTGCAGATAAGTGGGTCCAGGGCTTGCAGGGAGGGGGCCCAAGAACCCGGCTGTGCCGTGGCCGCCCTGGCTCTCGGGTCCACCTCGCCCCTGGAACACAGGCGGTACCTCTGAGCTTTGGGCTTCCTACTCCCACTTCCTACTCCCATGAGCTGGTATGCCTCGAAGGTATGGGATTCACAGGTGGCTGGGCCCCAAGCCCAAAACTCAGAATCAACATTTATGCCCAAATTGGTGTTTTTGAAAAAAAAAAAAAATTTGTTTTCTATTTCTTTTCAAATTTCTCTCCTTGCCCGGAATTTAGGGGCTGGTGGCACATTTCTGCCTGTCTCACATGGACGTAGTATTACTGCTTGTTACGTTGGCAATCTACTTGGCACTGT
This sequence comes from Phocoena phocoena, assembly GCF_963924675.1. Lineage (NCBI taxonomy): Eukaryota > Metazoa > Chordata > Mammalia > Artiodactyla > Phocoenidae > Phocoena > Phocoena phocoena. The sequence continues at coordinate 15,481,512 of NC_089236.1, read as the reverse complement.
GTTACTGTCCAGTGACTTCCAGTTTTCATCCATGAAATCTGCTCTGTGAAATGCTGAGGGTCACATCTCTGAGCTTTCCCGGTTCTTTCATGTATTCTGCAGAGAATACTTCAGGATGGAAATATCCTAAGTCACTATGATGATGTAAAATTGGTTTGCAGTGGGTTTTGTTTCACTTCCTGGGTCCTGTCTGGCAAGTGGGTAATCTTTAAAGAGTCCTGTGCTTGAGCTAAACTTGAATTTTATTGAACACAAGAAATGTTTTTCTCTTTCTTGAGCTAAAATGCATGTTTCACAGGATTGATAAAATTGCACATTTTATGTTTGTGGAGTCAAGACTGGAAATGCTGATCCAGATGTGTGACTTTCTAACTGGGGGGACATCATATGTGTTTTAAACGTATCGAATATATAATGCATACATGCTTTTCCTTTTCTTAGATTAATTGTAGATTAAATTCAAGAACAAAACAAACCATGCAGAGATTAAAGAAGAGTTCTTTATGTGCCTGGTTCATGCCTCAAAAAAATAAGTAAGTGATAAGATTCAAATTTACTGAATTTTAAGCATAATTCTCAGCCTTGGTTAACAGAATGGAGGGAATACACGTGTACCTTCTTTCATAATAAATGTAAGCTGTATGCAAATGAATTAGCAAACTCCAAATTTAAAGCCCTTGTTTTATGCCTGTAATTTCCTTAAATACTACAGGTTAGGCAGTATGTCAGTAATAGTATGCATGTGACAGTCATGGTCCCTTTAAACTTGTCCTTTAGCAGTGGCCGGTTGCCCTAATGGAGGATGTTCTGTCCATGGGTGGTGACCACTTTCTAGGGACGGCCACTACAAGGGCTTCAGTTGTCACATCTCCGTCAACACCTGAAATGTTGCTAATTACCACAGTGAAGATCACAAATGCATTTTTATTAGTGAGATTAGTGGTTTACAAATCGGCATGATGGATATTAGAAATACAAAAATATTCAAGATCTGTGAACTGGTGAAAATAAATAATAGTAACTATCTCGAGGAATGTAATGAGGACCAACTGAAGTAGTATTTGTGAAGCATTAGCACAATGCCTGGCCCTTAGTAAAGACCATTTAAATGTTTGTAAGGTGAAAGATCACTTTGTGATATTTCTTTAATATTGGAAATTTTATCCTTATTTTTTTCAGCTTTTTCTTTTCCATTTTTTTCTCATTTATTCTCAGATGTCTATAATCCAGATTTTTTTTTATTGGAGTATAATTGCTTTACAGTGGTATGTTAGTTTCTGCTTTATAATGAAGTGAATTAGTTATACGTGTTCCCATATCCCTTCCCTCTTGTGAATCCAGATGTTAGATATGATTTTATGCTCCATATCAATTGGCTTTTCCTTTGTATGTTCGCCCTCTATATTCTTTTTTTTTTTAAATAAATTTATTTTTGGCTGTGTTGGGTCTTCGTTGCTGCACGCGGGCTTTCTTTGTTGTGGCGACCAGGGGCTACTCTTTGTTGCAGTGTGTGGGCTTATTTCGGTGGCTTCTCTTGTTGCAGAGCACAGGCTCTAGGCACGTGGGCTTCAGTAGTTGTGGCTCGTGGGCTCTAGAGTGCAGGCTCAGTAGTTGTGGCACACAGGCTTAGTTGCTCTGCAGCATGTGGGATATTCCTGGACCAGGGCTCAACCCGTGTCCCCTGCATTGACAGGCGGATTCTTAACCACTGCGCCACCAGGGAAGCCCTCTCTATTCTTTTCTACTATTTTCTGGGAGAGTTTCTCAATCTCATCTTCCAACTCTGATTTGCTTTCCACATGTACCCAAACTACTCTTTATCCCATGAATGGATTCTTTATTTCAACAATTATACTTTTAAACTTAAGATTTCCTCTTGGGTTTTTTCCTTATGGTTTCTTATTCTCATTTCATGTTACTAACATCTTCTCATGTATCATTAAGTGTGCTTCTCATGTGTATTTAAAAATCTTACTACAGTAATCAAGACAGTATGGTACTGACACAAAAATAGAAATATAGATCAATGGAACAGGATAGAAAGCCCAGAGATAAACCCACGCACATATGGTCACCTAATCTATGACAAAGGAGGCTAGAATATACAATGGAGAAAAGACAGCCTCTTCAACAAGTGGTGCTGGGAAAACTGGACAGCTACATGTAAAAGAATGAAATTAGAACACTCCCTAACACCATACACAAACCCTCAAAATGGATTAAAGACCTAAACGTAAGGCCAGGCACTATAAAACTCTTAGAGAAAAACATAGGAAGAACACACTTTGACATAAATCATAGCAAGATCCTTTTTGACCCACCTCCTAAAGTAATGAGCATAAAAACAAAATAAACAAATGAGACCTAATGAAACTTAAAAGCTTTTGCACAGCAAAGAAAACTATAAACAGAACAAAAAGACAACCCTCAGAATGGGAGAAAATACTTGCAAATGAAGCAAACAACAAAGGATTAATCTCCAAAATATACAAGCGACTCATGCAGCTCAATATCAAAAACAACCCAATCCAAAAATGGGCAGAAGATCTAAACAGACATTACTCTAAAGAAGACATACAGATGTTTTGTTCATCTCTGTTTGATTTTTCTTTAATTCTTCTAGGTCTTTGTTAAACATTTCTTGCATCTTCTTGATCTTTGCCTCCATTCTTTTTCCGAGGTCCTGGATCATCTTCACTATCACTATTCTGAATTCTTTTTCTGGAAGGTTGCCCATCTCCACTTAATTTAGTTGTTTTTCTGGGGTTTTATCTTGTTCCTTCATCTGGTACATAGCCCTCTGCCTTTTCATTTTGTCTATCTTTCTGTGAACGTGGTTTTCATTCCCTAGGCTGCAGGACTGTAGTTCTTGCTTCTGCTGTCTGCCTTCCAGTGGATGAGGCTATCTAAGAGGCTTGTGCAGGCTTCCTAATGGGAGGGACTGGTGGTGGGTGGAGCTCAGTAAAACTTTACTTTGCTTGTCTGCTGATGGGTGGGGCTGAGTTTCCTCCCTGTTGATTGTTTGGCCTGAGGCGATCCAGCACTGGAGGCTACAGGCTCTTTGGTGGGGCTAATGGTGGGCTCCAGGAGGGCTCATGCTAAGGAGTGATTCCCAGAACTTCTCCTGCCAGTGTCCTTGTTCCCACGGTGAGCCACAGCCACCCCCCGCGTCTGCAGGAGACCCTCCAACACTAGCACGTAGGTCTGGTTCAGTCTTCCCAGGGGTTACTGCTCCTTCCCCTGGGTCCCGATGTGCACACTACCTTGTGTGTGCCCTCCAAGAGTGGAGTCTCTGTTTCCCCCAGTCCTGTTGAGGTCCTGCAATCAAATCCCACTAGCCTTCAAAGTCTGATTCTCTAGGAATTCCTCCTCCTGTTGCTGGACCCCCAGGTTGGGAAGCCTCACTTGGGGCTCAGAACCTTCACTGCAGTGGGTGGACTTCTGTGGTATAAGTGTTCTCCAGTTTGTGAGTCACCCACCCAGCAGTTATGGGATTTGATTCTACTGTGATTGCACCCCTCCTACTGTCTCACTGTGGCTTCTCCTTTGTCTTTGGATGTGAGGTATCTTTTTTGGTGAGTTCCAGTGTCTTCCTGTGGATGATTGTTCAGCGGTTAGCTGTGATTCTGGTGTTCTCGCAAGAGGGAGTCATTTTGTTTACTTTTGGTTCAGTGATTAGTTAGGAATCAACATTTCTATAAAGAAGACATACAGATGGCCAAGAGGCACATGAAAAGCTGCTCAGCGTCACTAATTATTAGAGAAATGCAAATCAAAACCACACCGAGGTATCACACAGGTCAGAATGGCCATCACCAAAAAATCTACAAACAATGCTGGAGAGGGTGTGGAGAAAAGGGAACCCTCTTGCACTGTTGGAATGTAAATTGATAGAGCCACTATGGAGAACAGTATGGAGATTCCTTAAGAAACTAAAAATGGAACTACCATATGACCTAGCAATTCCACTACGGGGCATACACCCAGAGAAAACCATAATTCAAAAAGACATATGTGCCCCAATATTCATTGCAGCACTCTTTATAATAGCCAGGATATGGAAGCAACCTAAATGTCCATCAGCAGAGGAATGGGTAAAGAAGGTGAGGAACATATATGCAGTGGAATATTACTCAGCCATGAAAAGGATCGAAATTGGGTCATTTGTAGAGACATAGATGGACCTAGAGACTGTCATACAGATTGAAGTAAGTCAGAAGGAGAAAAACAAATATTGTATGTTAATGCATACATGTGGAATCTGAAAAAATTGGTGTAGATAATCTTATTACAAAGCAGAAATAGAGACACAGACGTAGAGAACAAATGTATGGATACCAAGGGGGAAAGCGGGGGTGGGATGAATTGGGAGATTTAATTGACATATATACACTCTTGATACTCTGTGTAAAGAAGATAACTAACAAGAACCTACTGTATAGCCCTGGGGACTCTACTCAGTGCTCTGTGGTGACCTAAATGAGAAGGAAATCCAAAAAAGAGGGGCTATATGTATACATATAGCTGATTCACTTTGCTGTACAGTAGAAACTAACACAATATTGTAAAGCAACTCTACTCCACTAAAAATGTATTTTTAATTAGAAAAAATATCTTAGTCATTGTGTTGCAATGGTTCTGCTTCAGATGGTATATGATGTTCAGTTTGTTGTATTTTTCAGGAGTCGTACTCCTCAGGTATCTATTTTGACTTGTGAGTTCACATTCCTTGTGCCCATTGGCCCCTCTGTCTGGTAACTTGTATTAGGAAAGAGCTGAAGGTTGGGGACCGTCTCAGCATAATTATTAATAGTGCATTCTTTTTTTTTTTTTTTTTTTTTGCGGTACGCGGGCCTCTCACTGTTGTGGCCTCTCCCGTTGCGGAGCACAGGCTCCGGACGCGCAGGCTCAGCGGCCACGGCTCACGGGCCCAGCCGCTCCGCGGCATGTGGGATCTTCCCGGACCGGGGCACGAACCCGTGTCCCCTGCATCGGCAGGCGGACTCTCAACCACTGCGCCACCGGGGAAGCCCAACAGCGCATTCTTGTCACTTTCAAACGTATCCTGGCTTGGATGACATATTATAATGTCACTCTTGTTGAAAGCTAAGATCCAGGGTGTGTTTTCCTCAGTAAGTTTAACATGAGTGGAGGTGATGAGCCTGGGCACAGAGAGTCTCAGGAACCATGAAACACTGTGACCAGGCAAATCCTCTGATCAGGGTATGTCGCCTTTCAGCTCCTGGGCAAGGCAGCATTGGGGGAGACAGTCACCCTAGGTTGTCACCTGGGGCTTTGGAGATGGGGCGTGGATGAGTGAAGGCCCAAGGATCGCTCTTCAGCCCTTTCCTGTTTTCATCAGCTAACCTGATCCTACCCTAACTTTATCCTAACTACCTCTGGGTAGTTGCTACTGGGTTCTACTGAAGAGGCACTTAATGTCTCCAAGCAACTCAAGGGAAAGGCAGGAACCGAACTTAAAATTTCCCCTCCCACTGAGCCCCTCCAGGCTGCCCTGGGCAGCCCTTTTCCTCAGTCTGTCCACCAGTTAAGGGTCGACTCTTTAGAGTCTTCCAGTTTTGTGTTATTTCTTGGAATCCATACTTCCATTCGTCTTTTATAGTTTTGGGAGGAAGGCTATTTCTCATCTTGGATAGGAACCCAAGATTTCCCAGGGAATTACTCTGAGAATGGCAGGCCGCCTAAAAACCAATAATATTTGTGAAATGGTGAATATTCAGCATGATCTTATGAGGTTGACGGATGCAAAGTGCATTTTTATGTGTCTTATTTTACAGCTGAGGAAATTGAGTTGTAGAGAGATTAAATTATCCAAGCCAGTGATTTGGTGGTGGGGAGTCTTGGTTTTGGATAATATAACCAAATATCTTTGAAATAAATTCAGAGAAAAATAACAAGGAATCATTCTAAACATGCTCTACTTCTAGTTGAGAAAAAAAGTTTAAAATATTATATAGGCCGCCCTTGATCTACCTACCTGTTTCCTCTCTACTGAATGATGACCAGTGACTAGTCCTTGGCGTTGGAATATTCGTTGTTCTGGCATTTTTTTTTTTTTTTTTTTTCCTGTAACCCTTCATCCACCTCCTCGTCCCTATACTCTTGGCTCTTTCGTGTTTCCCAAATTGATTCCAGAGTGTGTGCATGGTTGGCAAAATGGGGAAGGAGAAAGGAGGTTTAATAATGGATGCTACGTCTCCTTTGCTTCTTTCCCTCGCTCTCCAGTGGATTCACAAACACACACACAGCCCAGAGGCTGTCTCAGAGAGCCCAGTGCTGTACTCAAACGGTTTGTTTAGTTTTTTCCCATATTCATGATTTTACTTTTCATGTCTTGAAATTCTATTGGGAAAAAGAAACTAATTGCCTTCCAAACTGTCTGACGTATTTTTTGTATGATTTTTACTCTTTGGCAGAGTTATGGATGCCTCTTTAGTTATGGATGCCTCTGACGACGTTGAAAAGGGGTGAGTTGACTGATATGGGTGGTGAAAAGTATCGGGAGCACTGACCGCAAAGGGAGGTCTCTTTCCATGAGAGACTGGAAGCTTCTATAGGTAACTTTCTTTTTGGGGTCTAGATGGAAAAAAGAAGAGGTCATAAGTGGGAGAATCCTTACTCATAGTCTCTTTGTGACCTTTACTAACTAGTAGCCAGAACTCTTAGGAAACTGTCAGAATGTCTGGGTGTGTCTCTGCTAGTATGGGCCAGGAAAGGAGGAAGGATGGGGCAGAAGAGAGCAGCCCTGCTCCATCTCGGCTCTGACCCTCACCCTCCAGAGCTCTGCTACCATCTAAAGCTGGTGTTCCAACTGTAAACCCACCATCATATTGGAGAGAGCCCCTGCGTCGGGCTTGTTGTTCTTTGAACCAAACTGAGGAACAGCAAAGGAGTACACAGTACAAGAAAAATTGGGCTGCAGGGGAGGGGAGGATAATCAGGAAGTTAGAAGGGGCTGGAAGTTTGTAGATCTACAGGCTGAAGTTGAATTTTGAAGTAAATGCGACCTCAGTGCAGTTACACATGAGAGTTAGGTTTAGAAATCAAGAATTGTACTTTTCTGGGTTTGTCAGTCTCCTTGGACAGGCGTAAGGTCTTCATTACAACTAATAAAGCCCTATTTCTTGGGAAAATTGAAATACTGATTGCCAAATAAGTAACTTCCATGTAGATTTTTAGGGTCCAACCAGTTTAAAAATTGAAGGCTACTTGTAACTAATTAACTCTATGAAGTCATTTGGAGTTTGATCGTGTGTTTTTAATTCCTTAGAAATGACCCATATGAAGTGACATCAGGAATCTGTGACGGAGCGACCTGTGAAAGGTGAGGTGTATACTGAGGGGTGGGGGGCCAGGGGAAGTGAAGTGGAGAAATTTAGTCTCGGGATTATCCATGGCAATGCAGAATTTTCTGGACAACGATCTAAAATTCTTTCTAAAGACATAGGAATTGCAGTGAGTTGTTATGTTTACTATGTTTTTTAGATTCAAGGAATCCTTACTGTTCAGATAAACTCTTTATATCACTATTCCATACAGAATATCACTAATGATAAATTTCTGCATACTAGTGAAGTAAAATAGAACAATTCTTGAGGGTCCATGGTGGTAATACAGATGTTAACTTTGTTAATTCATATGATAAGTCAGTGTGAAGTTTGAAAGGAGGGAACTGTTGGTGGATCTCTTATCATTGGGAAGATAGGGTTTATACTGACACATGAAGAAAAGGGAAAACTATGGAAAGTAAAGATATGTGGCACTGAACAGCACCTTCAATCAACTAGACCTAATTGACATTTATAGAAGAGCTCATGTAACAAGAGCAGAATATATATTCTTCTCAAGCTCACATGAAACATTCACCAGTATAGATCACATTCTGGAACATAAAACACACCTTAGCAAATTTAAAAGAGTAGGAATCGTACAAAATTTGCTGTCAGACCACAATAGAGTTAAAGTAGAAGTCAGTAACAGAAAGATAGCTCGGAAGTCCCCAAATCCTTGAAGGTTAAACGGTGTACTTCTCAATAACACATGGGTCAAAGTAGAAGTCTCGAGAAATTTTAAAGTCTTTTGAACTAAATGAAAATGGAAATATAAACTATCAAAATTTGTAGGATGCAGCAAAAGCAGTGCTTAGAGGGAAATTTACAGCCTTGAATGCATATATTAAAGAAAGATCTAAAATCAATAAGCTTCCAGCTTAGGAAACAAAAGGGAAAAAAGACCAATATAAACCTAAAAAAGCAGAAGAAAAGAGATAATAAAAGAGCAGAAATCAATGAAATTGAAGGCAAGAAAACAATAGAGAAAATCAACAAAGCCAAAAGCTTGTTCTTTGAAAAGATCAATAAAATTGATATCTCTTTGGCCAGGCTAACAGGAACAAGAGTCAGAAGACACAAATTGCTAATGTCAGAAATGAAATGGGGGTTATCATGACTGATCATATGGACATTGAAGGGATAATAAAGGAATATTATGAACAACTCCAAGCCCACAAAGTTGATAGCTTACATGAAATGGAGTAATGCTTTAAAAGATACTACCAAAACTCCTACAAGGAGGAATAGACCTGTATCTGTTAAAGAAATGGAATCAATAATTAAACCTTCCAAAACAGACACTAGGCCTAGGTGGTTTCACTGGTCAATGGTCAATGTTCCACCAAACACTTAAGGAGGAAATGATGTCAATTTTCTAAACTGTTCCAGAGAATAAAAGCAGAGAGACCACTTCCTAACTCATTCTCTGAAGTCAGCATTACCATAAACCAGACAAAAATGTTACCAAAAACTAAAAGCACAGAACATAGAAGCAAACATTCTAAACAAAATACTGGCCAATTGAATCCTACACTGCATGTAAAAAATTATATAGCCAGACCAAGTGGGATTTGTCTCAGATAGGCAAGGCCAGTTCAATATTTGAAAATTGGTCAGTGTAATCCATCACATCAACAGGCTAAAGAAGAAAAATTGATCGATGCAGAAAAAGCATTTGGCAAAATCTAACACTCATTCATGATTTAAAAAAAAAAAAAAAAACTTGGCAAACTAGGAATGGAGGGCAACGTTCTCAACTTGATAAAGAACAGCCATAAACCCCCTACAGCTAGCATCATACTTGATGGTGAGAAACTCGAAGCTTTTCTGTGAAGACCAGGTACAAGGCAAGGATGTCCCCCCAATATCACTCCTTTTCAACATCATACTGTAAATCCTAAGAGGGATTATAGTAATGAGCAATGAGAAGGCAATAAAAGTATGCAGATTGCAATGGAAACAATTAATGAAGAAAATCCAACAGAATCAATTAAAAAAAAAACTGGGCTTATTAAGCTTCTATCCTGTAACCTTGTATAACTGCATAACATACAAAAGCTGATAACTTCCCCATACGCCAATAATGAACAGGAGGAATTTGAAATTAGAAGGACAACACCATTTAAATTAGGACCCCCAAAATAGATTTATACCTAAGTATTTATCCAACAAAATGTACAAGATCTATATGAGGAAAACTAAGAAATTCTTATGAATGAAATTAATGAACTAAATAAATGGCAGAGACTTTGTGTTCATGTGTAGGAAGCCTCAATGTTGTAAAGATGTTGAATTCTTTCAAATTGTAGATTCAATGCAATCTGAATCAGAATCCCAGAAAGTTATTTTGGGGATATTGGCAAACTGATTCTAAAGTTTATATGGGAAGGCAAAAGACCCAGAATAGCCAACACACTACTGAGGAAGAGTAAAGTCAGAGGACTGACAAGACCCAACTTAAGTCTTAGTGTAAAGCTACAGTAATCAAGACATGTGGTGATGGTTAAAGAATAAACAAATAGATCAAAGGAATAGAATAGAGAACCCAGAAACTGGCCCACACAAATATAGACAACTGGTCTTTGATGAAGGAGCAAAGGTACGACAGTGGAGAAAGGATAGTTTTTCAACAAATCATGCTGGAACAACTGGACATCCACATGCAAAAAATAATCTAGACACAGATCTTACATGCTTCACAAAAATTATATCACAGACCTAAACATAAACTGCAAATCTCTAAAACTCCTAGAAGGTAACACAGGAGAAAAGGTGGATGACCTTTAGTTTAGTAATGACTTTTAGATACAACACCAAAATCAAGACGACGAAAGAAAAGTGATAACTTGAACTTCATTTGAATTAAAAACTTCTGCTTTGTGAAAGATCTTGTTAAGAGAATGAGAAGACAAGTCAGCCACAGACTAGTAGAAATTATTTGCAAAAGACACATCTGATAATGGACGGCTATCCAAGTTAAACAAAGAACTCTTAAAACTCATCAGAAAATGAATTATCCAATTAAAAAAATGGGCAAAAGGTGTGAACAGACACCTCACCAAAGAAAATACACAGGTGGCAAATAAGCATATGAGAAGATGCTCAACATCACATGTCACTCAGGAATTGCAAATTGAAACAAATTTCGTTGCATGCCTCTTAAAACGGTCAAAATCTGGGACACTGACCACACCAAATGACGGTGAGGGTGTGGACAGCAGGAAACTTCATTCACTGCTGGTGGCAGTGCAAACTGGTGCAGCCACTTTGGAAGGCAGTTTGGCAGTGTCTTACAAAGCAAAATGTAGTCTTGCCATATGATTCAGAAATTATGCTCCAAATGCTTTGGAAACTTGTCTACACAAACACCTGCACACAACTATTTTAGCAGCTTTACTGATAATTGCCAAAAACTGGAAGCAACCAAGATGTCATAGATGAATAGAAAAACAAACTGTGATAGCTATATATAATGGAAAATTATTCCACAATTAAAAGAAATGAGCTATCAAGCCATACAAAGAAACAGAGGAACCTTAAATGCATAAGTGCTAAGTGAAAGAAATCAGTCTGAAAAGGCTACATACTATGTGATTCCAACTATATGACACCTGTGGCAAAGGTAAAACTATAGAGACAGTAAAAAATATTAGGAGTCGGGATTGGGTGGGGGCAGAGGGATGAATAGGCAGAGCATAAGGAGATGCTTAGGGCAGGGCAACAATTCAGTATGATGCTGTAATGGTGGACACATGGCATTATGCATTTGGCAAAATCAGTAGACCTGTACAACACAAAGGGTGAACACCAGTTTCAGCTATGGACATTAGTTAACAACAACAGATCGATATTGGTTCATCAGTTGTAACAGATGTACCAGATGAATGCAAGATATTAATAATAGGAGAAACTGTTAGGGAGAAGGAGGTATATGGAACTCGCTCTATTTCCTGCTTAATTTTTCTATAAACCTAAACTTGTTCTAAAAAATAAACTATTTTAAAAAATTTACAACCACAAAGGAATATCACCTCATGCCTGTTAGAATGGCATTGTTGGGCTTCCCCGGTGGCACAGTGGTTAAGAATCCGCCTGCCAATGCAGGGGACACAGGTTCAAGCCCTGGTCCAGGAAGATCCCACATGCTGTGGAGCAACTAAGCCCATGCGCCACAACTACTGAGCCTGCGCTCTAGAGCCTGCGAGCCACAACTACTGAAGCCCACACGCCTAGAGCCCGTGCTCCCCAACAAGAGAAGCCACTGCAATGAGAAGCCCGCGCACTGCAATGAAGAGTAGACCCCGTTCACCACAACTAGAGAAAACCCGCGTGCAGCTACAAAGACCCAACGCAGCCAAAAAAATAAATATAAATAAAATTTAAAAATATGTATGTATAGAATGGCATTGTCAGAAAGATAAAAAATAACAAGTGTTGACAAGGATGTGGAGAAAAGGGAAGGCTTGTGCACTGTTGGTAGGAATGTAAATTGTTACAGCCACTATGAAAAACACTATGGAAATTTCTCAAAAAATTAAAAATAGAATTGTCATATGATCCAGCAATTCCGCTTCTGGGTATTTATCTGAAGAAAATGAAAACACTAACTTGAAAAGACGTTTGCACCCCCGTGTTCGTTGCATTATTTCCAGTAGCCAAGACATGGTGACAACGTGTCCATTGACCAATGAATGGATAAAGAAGTTGTGGTATATATGTATACAATGGAATATATTCAGTCATAAAAAAAAGAATGAAATCTTGCTATTTGCAACAGCATGGGTAGAACTTGTGGACATTTACGCTAAGTGAAATAAGTTAGAGAAAGATAAATATCATATGAGCTCACTTGTATGTGAAATCTTAAAAGAAAAAAAGGTCATAAGAGAAAAGATTGGTGGTTTCCAGAAATGGGGGGTGAGGGCTGCGTAGCGGGTGGGTGAAATGGGTGAGGGAAGTCAAAAGGTACAAACTTCCAGTTATAAAATAAGTCACCCTGGGGATGTAATGTACAGCATGGTGACTATAGTGAGTAATACTAATAATACTGTATGAGGGATGGTACCTGCAAACTACAGTTGAATTTGAAATAATTGCAAACACAAAAACCAGTTACACCTTGGGATTAGGTTCAGAAGTAAAGAAATGCTTTTAAATCTTGATCCAGTAAGGATTCTTTTACAGGCCTAGGAATTTCATTGCCACCATGTAAAGCCACATTTCTAGGGTAAAATGAAATACTTATTTCCAAATAACCAAATTACGCATGAATTTGTAATTTTCGATTCATAATTGAAAATTTGTTTCTCTCTCTACAACTTAGCTAATTTGAATGAAAAAAGTAAGTCTATGAAATCGCATGATGTTTCTGTACATTTTAATCCTTAAGCTATAAGCTGAATGAATTGATATCTGTAACCAGTAAGGAAGCCATCACTGAAAAGTGAGATTATATACAGATAGATAGATATGTAAAGATGCACACACAGAGATATTTAATACTAAGTTTCTTGTATGCTTTTTCTAAAATGTTGGCATGTTCTGTATGTAACATTCTTTTTTTTGATCTAGTTGATAAAAGAGAAACAGATCAGAAGAGGGAGACTTACTCCCATCTGAGTGACTAGTAGCCAAAACTCTTAGAAACCTGTTAGATTGCCTGTGTGAGACTCTGCTAGAATGGGTTGTATTAGTTTGCTAGAGCTGCTGTAACAAAATATCACAAATCTAGTGGTTTAAACAACAAAAATTTGTCTCAATCCTCAAGGCTAGAAGTTGGTATCAGGATGTTGGCAGGGTTGGTTTCTTCTGAGAGCTGTGAGGAAGAATCTCTTCCGTGCCTCCCTCCTAGCTTCTGGTGGCTGCTGTCAATCACTCCAATCTCTGCTTTCAACTTCACATGGCATTCTTTACTTTTGTGTAAGGACATCAGTCATACTGGATTAGGAACCCACCCTAACCAGTAGGACCACATCTTGACTAACTACTTCTGCAGCAATGCTACTTTCCATAAGGTCACATTCTGAGTTAAAGGGGATAAGACTTCACCGTATGAATTTTAGTGGGACGCTGTTCAGCCTACAATGTGGGACAAATGAGGAGAGATTCATATTTGGAAACAAGGGGAAGGCTAGCAGTGGCCTGGGAAGAGATGAGCCCTCAACAGAAGGGAATGGAGCTAACAGACCCTAGATCTGTCCCACACCCTCCAGTGCTCTGCCACTACGTAAGGGTCCTCAAACCCAAACCCATGATGGCAGTGGAAGTGGCTGGAGCCATCACTGCCTCAGGCCTGCAGTTGTTGACCCTGTGTGAGGGATCAACATTATGTAGTGTCCTTCCTTGTCTCTTGTAACATTCTTTATTTTAAAGTCTATTTTATCTGAGTATTGCTACTCCAGCTTTCTTTTGATTCCCATTTGCATGGAATATCTTTTTCCATCCCCTCACTTTCAGTCTGAATGTGTCCCTAGGTCTGAAGTGGGTCTCTTGTAGACAGCATATATATGGATCTTGTTTTTGTATCCATTCAGCGAGACTGTGTCTTTTGGTTGGAGCATTTAATCCATTCACATTTAAGGTAATTATCGATATGTATGTTCCTATGACCATTTTCTTAATTGTTTTGGATTTGTTTTTGTAGATCCTTTTCTTCTCTTGTGTTTCCCACTTAGAGAAGTTCCTTTAGCATTTGTTGTAGAGCTGGTTTGTTGGTGCTGAATTCTCTTAGCTTTTGCTTGTCTGTAAAGCTTCAGATTTCTCCGTCGAATCTGAATGAGATCCTTGCTGGGTAGAACAATCTTGGTTGTAGGTTCTTCCCTTTCATCACTTTAAGTATATCATGCCACTGCCTTCTGGCTTGTAGAGTTTCTGCTGAGAAAACAGCTGTTAACCTTATGGGAGTTCCCTTGTATGTTATTTGTTGTTTCTCCCTTCCTGCTTTCAATAAATTTTCTTTGTCTTTAATTTTTGCCAATTTGATTACTACGTGTCTCGGCGTGTTTCTCCTTGGGTTTATCCTGTATGGGACTCTCTGTGCTTCCTGGACTTGGGTGGCTATTTCCTTTCCCATGTTAGGGAAGTTTTCAACTATAATCTCTTCATTTATTTTCTCTGGTCCTTTCTCTCTTCTCCTTCTGGGACCCCATATAATGCGAATGTTGTTGCGTTTAATGTTGTCCCAGAGGTCTCTTAGGCTGTCTTCTTTTTTTTTTTATTCTTTTTTCTGTATTCTGTTCTGCAGCAGTGAATTCTACCATTCTGTCTTCCAGGTCACTTATCCGTTCTTCTGCCTCAGTTATTCTGCTATTGATTCCTTCTAGTGTATTTTTCATTTCAGTTATTGTGTTGTTCATCTCTGTTTTGTTCTTTAATTCTTCTAGATCTTTGTTAAACATTTCTTGCATCTTCTTGATCTTTGCCTCCATTCTTTTTCCGAGGTCCTGGATCATCTTCACTATCACTATTCTGAATTCTTTTTCTGGAAGGTTGCCCATCTCCACTTCATTTAGTTGTTTTTCTGGGTTTCATCTTGTTACTTCATCTGGTACATAGCCCTCTGCCTTTTCATCTTGTCTGTCTTTCTGTCAGTGTGGTTTTGTTCCACAGGCTGCAGGATTGTAGTTCTTTCTTCTGCTGTCTGCCCTCTGGTGGATGAGGCTATCTAAGAGGCTTGTGCAAGTTTCCTGATGGGAGGGACTGGTGGTGGGTAGAGCTGGCTTTTGCTTTGGTGGGCAGAGCTCAGTAAAACTTAAATCCACTTGTCTGCTGATGTGTGGGGCTTGGTTCCCTCCCTGTTGGTTGTTTGGCCTCAGGCAACCCAACACTGGAGCCTACCAGGGCTCTTTGATGGGGCTAATGGCAGACTCTGGGAGGGCTCACGCCAAGGAGAGCTTCCCAGAACTTCTGCTTCCAGTGTCCTTGTCCTCACGGTGAGACAGAGCTACCCCCCACCTCTTCAGGAGATTCTCCAACACTAGCTGGTAGATCTGGTTCAGTCTCCCCTGGGGTCACTGTTCCTTCCCTTGGGTCCCGATGCACACACTACTTTGTGTGTGCCCTGCAAGAGTGGAGTCTCTGTTTCCCCCAGTCCTGTGGATTTGCAATCAAATCCCACTAGGCTTCAAAGTCTGATTCTCTAGGAATTCCTCCTCCCGTTGCCGGACCCCCAGATTGGGAAGCCTGACGTGGGGCTCAGAACCTTCACTCTAGTGGGTGGACTTCTGTGGTGTAAGTGTTCTCCAGTTTGTGAGTCACCCACCCAGCAGTTATGGGATTTGTTTTTACTGTGATTGCACCCCTCATATCGTCTCATTGTGGCTTCTCCTTTGTCTTTGGATGTGAGGTATCTTTTCTGGTGAGTTCCAGTGTCTTCCTGTCGATGATTGTTCAGCGGTTAGTTGTGATTCTGGTGTTCGTGCAAGAGGGAGTGAGAGCACGTCCTTCTACTCCACCATCTTGAACCAACTTTGAGTCATTAACTTTTTGGCGGGTCAAAAATATTCATTACAATGTATATAGAATCATTTCTAGGAAAAATGAGATATCAAGTTCCAGATAACTGATTTACATGTGAATTTCCTAAGAGCCAACCAGTTTATAAGCTTAAGTGTAATTGTAGCAGGGAATTCTCTGGCGATCCAGTGGTTAGGACAGCACACTCTCACTGCTGAGGGCCCAGGTTCAATCCCTGTTTGGGGAACTAAGATCCCACAGGATGCACAGTGCAGCCAAAAAAAAAAAAAAAAAGAGTAATTATAGCTAATTTGAACTAAAAATGTAAAAGTCTAGAAGTCATGTGGTACCTTACTATGTCTATTTTTAATACCATAGCACAAAAACAAAAACATACCATAACACTACCCTGAGTGAATTGGCAGGAGGATTCTTCATGGCAAACTAAGATATGATAAATAAACACATGTATAATATGTACACACATACAAACACACAGAACATAACATATTCAGAGAGACTGAGATTTGGGATGTTTACCCTTAGGAGCACCCATGGGAATATAGAGTTCCCTCGATACTGTTTCTAACGTCCGCTCATGGTAAGATTCTATGTGGAATAGTCTTTGTCTTTTGAATTGAGGTAGAAAAAGAGGCACAAGACATAGAGGGAGTCTTCTTACTCCCAGTCTTGACTCTCAGTTACTAGCAGCCAAACTCTCGGGAAACTGTCAGATTGCCTGTGTATGAGACTCTCCTGGAGTGGGTGTGGGGAAGATGAAAGCCGTCTGGAGCAAGGAGAATAATAATAAATTGTATCAGCTACTATGTGAGGCCGATAACCCAAATCCAGACCCATGTTCACATCAGATGGAGCCCCTGACTCAGGCCTGTAGTTACTTGACCCTATGTCAGGAGCAGGAAAGACGAGCGTGCTTCCTGTGGAGCACAGACGTGGTCAGGAAGTTAGATTGGTCAAGAAAGTTGGGTACCTACAGCCTGAAGTTGAATTTGAAATAAATTCCACCCCAAAAGGTTGTTCCACATTGGATCAGGTTCAGTAGTAAAGAACTGTACTTCAATCTTGAGTCATTACCTTTTTGACAAGTGTAAGATATTCATTCCAAATACATAAAGCCTCGTTTCTGGGGAAAATGACCTACCAGGTTTCAAGCAATCGATTTACATGTCAGTTTTTAAAGGGTCGTCTAGTTTATAAGTGAAAGCATTAATTTAAACTAATTTGAACCAGAAAGTTTAACTGAGAAAATTATAGGGTGTCTGACTCTGTGCCTTTTTAATCCTTTAGCACTGCTTTGAGTGAATTGACAACAGGAAGACCTGATGGACCCACCACTAATACGTGAGATAGAAATAAAGATAGAGAAATGTCAACAAAAAAATATATATGTATATAAATGCAGAGAGAGAGAGCATGTGAGAATGAGAGAAACAGAGAGAGGAAAGGGGAGAGAGGTTGATTATATTTGGGAGGTTCATTTTTAGGAGTATTCATGACATAACAGTGTCTTTGACATTGTTTCTAAATCTTTTTACTGTAGCCTATGTAAGTATGTTTCTTTCTTTCTTTTTTTTGTATCTAGTTGGATAAAACAGAAACAGGTCATAAGACGGATGCTTTTACTCATCTGTTTATCACCCTTAGATGCAGCCAAAACCCCTAGGGAAACTATCCAAATGCTTGTGTGTGAGGCTCTACTAAAATGGGCCAAGAGAGGAGAGAAACTTATTTTGCGAGGAGAAAGTTGTACTCCTGAAGGGGTTCAGGAGTCAAGAAATGTCTATAAACTTGATTCATGACTTCCCCCCAACCCAGGACTTAAGATTTTCATTACAAATGTATAAAGCTTCACTTACAGGGGAAAATGAAATACCAGGTTTTAAACAACTGATTAGAATGTTATTTTTAGGACAACTAGGTTATAAATTGTAGAGCAATTGTAACTAATGGGCACTTAAAAATAAGTCTAGGGAGATGTGAAGTCTTACCGTGTGCGTTTATAATCCTTTAGCTATGACCAGAGCGAGGTGGAAAAAGTAACTTGTGTTGAACCCTTCGATGAAAGGTGAGATATAAATATATATAGATAGTGTAAGGGGGAATATTGAGATTTGTGAAATTTATTCTGGGGACCATCTGTGGCAATACAGAGTTTCTTTGATGCTTTATCTAAGGGTTTTGTTTGTTTGTTTTGCCAGCCTCAATATGTTACTGTCTTTCTTTTTTGGATCTATTTGGGGGGAAAAAAAGAACAGGTCATAAAAGGGAGTGTTCTTACCCCTAGGCTGTTTGTTACCCTTAGTTAGGAGCAGCCACTATCTGATACTTTCCTTTAGGAAAGTATCAGATTGCCCATGCATGGGCCAAGAGAGGACAGAATCATAATAGGAGTTAGGAGAAGGTCTCAGCGGATAGAGAGCAGAGGGGGAACCC
Organism: Phocoena phocoena; assembly: GCF_963924675.1. NCBI lineage: Eukaryota > Metazoa > Chordata > Mammalia > Artiodactyla > Phocoenidae > Phocoena > Phocoena phocoena. The sequence goes on along the minus strand of NC_089236.1, from coordinate 15,463,252 downwards.
TCAGCAGAAAAAAATGGATCTGATAGACCCTGGATGTGTCCCTCACCTTCCAGAACTCTGCCACCGTGTGAGGCTGGTGCCCCAAACCCAAACCCACCAACATTGGAGGGAGCCCCTGCCTTGTCTTGACCCTGTCTGAAGGGCAGCAAAGACATCTATGATTCGTGAAGGGTTACTAGGTGGTGTAGGGACTTGAGAAGGCAGAAAATTATAGGACAAGTGAGATGAGTACCTACAAACTCAAGCTGAATTTGAAGTAAATTTAATCACAAAATGGTGTTACACTTGGGGGTTAGGTTTGGGAGTAAAGAAATGTACATAAATTTGATTTATTAAGTTTTCCCACAGGACTAAGATTTTAATTACCAACATATAAAGTTCATTTCTACAGAAAAATTAAATACCAGGTTTTAAATAACTGATTAGAATGTTATTTTTTTTTTTTAGAATGTTATTTTTAGGGCAACTAAATTGCAGAGGAATTATAGCTAAATTGCATTTAAAAATAAATCTATAAGACACGTGGAGTCTTACTATGTACATTTTAATGCTTTAGCCCTGACTCATGTGAATTGAGAGGCAGAGATGAAAGGTGAGATATAAATATAGAGAGAGGGGAAAAGGGGAGGACATTGAGATTTGTGAAACCCAATTAGTTATGGAGTCCTTGTCTCAGGCAGTGATTTGAAACCTATTCAAGGAGAAAACGATATCCATAGTATGTGAAAAGTAGGTGTTGCAGGGACCCAGGTTCCAAATAACTGACATATAAGCTTTTTAGAGTTCAACCAGTTTGTAAGTTCTAGAGCAAGTGTATCCAATTTCTGCCCAAAAAAAGTGAAGTCATTTCGTGCTATGTACATTTTTAATCCTTCACAGTGACCCAAATAAATTGACATCAAAGGTCTTTGACTACTTTGATATATCTTGCCTTTTAGTTATGGTGCCTTCCAAGGCTGCTGATATAATTTACTTGCATCAGTGCTATCTACATATTATTAATCTCTGTCTTTATAGAAAGAGTGAGACAGAGAGAAGCAGAGACAGAGACATAGGGAGAAACAGAGAAGGAAAGACTTGCAAATTTCAGTCTTAGAAGTATCCATAGGAATACAGCGTTTTCTAGACAATGATTCTAAATTTCTTTCTGTAAGATTGGGTCATCCAGTGAGCTAAGTCATGGTTCCTTTAGATTTAAGGAATTCTTTTTCTTCAAATAAGTTTTTCATATCACTGTTCCATGTAGCAAATCTCTAATGATATATTTTTGCATTTGTTGGCGGTTAAAGTATGAAGGAACAGCTGTCCAAGATTGATGATGGTGATGAAGACATTGACCTTCTCAATTCACATTAGTAAGTCAGTTTGAAGTTCAGAGGGAGGGAGCTGTTGATGGATTTCTTATCTTTTAGAATATGGGGCTCATGCTGAGGTGAAAAAAAAAGGAGCTATGGAAAAGATAGCAAAATGTTTGGGAGGGAGGGTATAAAATGATTCCATTTGAATTTGTATATAAGTACCGTACTTGAAAAAATATTTCCACATATTCACAAGTGTTCGTCTAGTTTGAAAATGTGAAAATATCCTTAGTAGAGACTAATTTTATTACAAAGTTTCTTTCTAAACAGGATTGCAGAATGCTACTTGCTCTTCACTTGTGTTCCTTTCTCATTTTTCTTGGATATGTTCTGATTCTTAGTTTTGTTGATTTTGTCTATGAGCAAATGGGACTGAGAGCAAAAGCAAACATGTTTTGCTGATTAAAGACCTCTTAATGTCCATTGGGATTTTATTAATTTTGAGTAATCTCACGAGAGTACTTCCTGTTGCACTGATCTGAAGGCATTTTTACCTGTACTCAATGACAGGGACACGATACCTTCTTAAAATCACATACGTCTGAGTCTCCCTCCCCCAAACTACTATGTATAAAATAAGCATCAAGGATATATTGTACAGCACAGGGAAATATAGCCATTATTCTGTAATAACTTTATATAGAATATAAGCTGTAAAATTATTGAATCACTGTGTTGTACACCCGAAACTAATATAATATTGTAATTCAATTGTATTTCAAAGAAAAGCCCATATGTCTGGACTGCAGAATTATTCATGCAATTTTTCTTCTGCTACTCTCTTGGCCAGTTACTTAACCATTCACCAACTTGAATTAATGTTGGGGAGTGAGTATCGCTAAAGAGGCAATGAATTGGTTACTGTTGTAATCTGTTGGTGTCTAGACAAAAACAGCATGAAAAATAAAGGGGCAACTAATGAATACAAGTAGTTCTTCAAATTACCCATGAATTTCCATTTTCTGTTTTTTCATCATGGGCCATCAGTGAAGAGTTCACTCTGCTACTTAATTAAATGATATGTCTGCATATTAACTATATATTTTCTGCAATGAGGCTGCCCAGGGCGGGGGCAAAATTTGAATAGACTGAGGAAGGCAAGCATTTCCTTCTTCTTACAAACAAAAAGTGTTAGTTTAGTTTTGTTTTTTAAATTACAAATGCTTATGGTATAGATTTGGGTGGCATTTGCAATAGTCCCTGTGTGAGAGACACTGGTGTTTCAGACTGGGGGATGGTATTAGATTTGGAGTAAGACCTGGAATCAGTGCTTGGCTTTGGCATCTAATATGCACTGGACACTTGGCAAAATACTAAACTACCTTAAATTTTAGATCTTTTATCTGTAAACTGGTAATAATGTTATCTACAATATCTATCTACTGGGTGCTAGGTGTAGTATAATAAAAAACTAAAAATAAATGTGGAGTAATATGTACACACATATTATGTAGTGTCATTTTAAAACTCTAAAGCACCATAAAGAATTTTTATACTAAAAACCAAAAATAAAGCAACAAATTTCACTATTACGAAAATCAGAAAATACAAACAAGCAATAAATCCTCCCATTAATAGGCATTGCTAATGTTTAATAGATGCCCTTCAAGGTTCTTTAGGCTTTTTGTTTATGGATACGGTATCATACATTGTTTTAAAAATAACCTTATTACTTAGTGACATATCATGACTATGTTTCCATGCATTTACATTTGCATTTACAACATTATATATTTTTTAATTTCAGATTTTTTATTGTTGCCTGAAGTTCTGCCTGTATTTGACTTTATTGATTTTTAAATTTGCAACATTCCTTTTGACAGCTGTATAATATTTCATGGTATAGATGTTTAAATTGTCATTCATTTAAATTGTCAGATATTTCTGGACATTTAAGCTGTGACTTCTTACAAAAAAAATGGTGAATAACTTTGAGACCAAACCTCTGTATATTTTATTTCTTTATAATAAAAATTCTCAGAGGTGGAAATTCTGTGTCAAAAGGAACGTGTGTGAGGCTATTGATTTTGATACTTTCCACACCAAGATGCAGTGTACATTTCTTCCCCTTTCACGCTAGCCATCGCTCATCTTTTCAATGTTAGTAAATATGTTTGTTCTAATGCACATTTGACATTGTTTTTGTTTATACTTTTTTTCATAGAACTTGTATTTCATTGTTTGCAAACTACCTTTGCCTGTTTAAAATCGGGGTGTTTATCACTGCCATTGGATAGAAAAGTTAAATATATCCTTTTTATATCATAGATAGGGCAAGTATTTTTTCCCAGGTTGCCTAGCTTTTCACTATATAGAAGTTTATAATCCTCATACAGTTGAGTACATCTGTCCTTTTCTTTATGATTGATGCCTTTAGTGTCAGAAAGTCTTTCTCTACCTAAGATTTTAATATATTCACCAAAATTCATCTATGTTTTGAATTTATTTTCTGTATTTAAATAAAACATCTGCCCAGGATTTATTTTGTATTAAGGTATAAAATGTAGGAGTCTACTTTTCTCCCAGGTGACTACTTAGTTTTCCCAGGATCAAAGTTGCATCCCCCTCCATTGTCCTTACCCTAATTTATTGCATTTATCACCTTATAACTTACTACCTTATTTACTTATTTATTATATTCATGGTCTGCACGAGACAGAATTTAAACATCATGATGGAAGAAAATTTTGTCCATTTTTTTAACTGCTGTATCTCCAGTGCCTCAAACAGTGCCATGGCACATAGTAGGCACTCAGTGAGTTTGGTTGAATGAATGAACCCATTATTGAAAACATTTATATCTTGTTCAAAGATTTTAAAATCCATCTCTATTATGTTATGAATCTTTATACACTGGGTCTTTCCAGAATCTATTTAATCATTTTTCTAGCCTTCTGATTTCAGCATGCTTTTCACACATTATGATATAATTTATAGTGAACTAAAACATTTTTTAAAAACATAAGTTCCATCTTTTCCTCTTTCCCTTTTGTTTTTGTAGTCACAAATTACCTGTTTTTGTTTAGTGAGTTTGTTAGCAAACTATAGATAGCTATAGTTATTTTTCTACTTTCTTTTTTTCTCTCCCTTCAACCTTTATACTATAATAAAGTATTTAAAAACCTATCTTGGTAAAGAGTGGCAATTTTCTGGTTCTATTTATCACCTTGCTCAAAGTTTTGTGTATTTTTGTCATTTTGTTTCTGATAGAAGAGTTCCTTTCAACATCTCTTGTAAGGCAGGTCTAGTGTTGATGAACTCCAGCTTCTCTTTGTCTGGGAAAGCATTTATTTCTCATTCATATCTGAATGATAACTGTGTTATATAGACAGTTTTTATCTTTCAGTATTTTGAGAATGTCATTCCACTCCCTCTTGGCCTGTAGGGTTTCTGCTGAGAAATCTGCTGATAGCCTAATAGTGGGGGTTCCCTGGTAGGTTACCATCCTTTTTGCCCTGGCTGATTTTAAAATTCTTTGTCATTCACTTTTAACAATTTTAATATTATGTGTCTTGGAGAAGGTCTTTTTGCATTGAGGTAATTAGGTGTTCTCTTAGCTTAATGGACTTGTAACTCCAGTTCCTTCCCCAAGTTTGGGATGTTCTCAGCTATTGTTTCTTTAAATAAACTCTCTGCTCCCTTTTCCCTCTCTTCTCCTTCTGGGATATGCACTATCCTAATGTTGTCCTTCCTGAAAGAGTCAGATAACTCTCTCAGGATTTCTTCCTTTTAAAAATCTTTTTTCTCTTTCCTCTTCCACGTGTAGCATTTGTAGATTGCTATATTCCAGCTTGCTAATTCTCTCTTCCATATTGTCTGCTCTGTTTCCAATGCTTCTAATGTGTGTTCTTCATCTCATTTATTGAGTTCTTCAGCTCCAGAGTTTCTTTTTGGTTCCTTTTTATTTATTCTAATTATTTTCTATTGACGTATAGTTGATTTACAATGTTGTGTTAGTTTCTGCTGTACAGCAGAGTGAATCAGTTATTTATTTTAATTATTTTTTATTGACGTATAGTTGATTTACAATGTTGTGTTAGTTTCTGCTGTACAGCAGAGTGAATCAGTTATACCTATACATATGTATCCACTCTATTGAGTAGAGTTCCCTGTACTACACAGTATTCGTTATCTATTTTATATATAGTAGTGTGTATATGTCAATCTTAATCTCCCAATTGTTTCTTTTTAGAGTTTCAGTCTCTTTGGTAAAATATTCTTTCTGTTCATTCATTTTTATTCCTGAGCTCATTAAACTACCTTTCTGAGTTTTCTTATATCTCATTGAGTTCATGGGCTGTGCCACTGCAGGTGGGGGAGTGGCAGTGAGGTTGTGGTCACCTCGACGGCTGGAGGGACAGGATCCCAGGCTCCACTGTTGGTCAGTTACATGTAGCCATGGGTGCTGGTGTGGTCTGGAGCCTGTAGTCATGTGTCCTGCTTCCCCTGCTGCTACTGTGTTCTCTGAAGCTGTGTGCACAGCTGCTGTGGTCAGAGGGCCAGGATTGCAGGCACTGATTCCACTGTTCCCTCGTTCCATCTCTTCTAAGTGTTCCAATTCACCCGCCTTTAGATGTACAGATGTGTGGAGTCCTCTGGCAAACTGTTGTGTTGGACAGTGGCACCTTTGTTGAGTTGTGGGTTTTATTGGTTGTAGATTGAAGGGGAGAGACAGAGGCAGTTTTTCACTCTGTCATGTTTCTGACATCACTGGGAATGTACCATATTTTTTTATCCATTCACCCATTGATGGGCATTTGGATTATTTCCAGTTTTGGCCTGTTATGAGTAATGTGGCTATGAACATTTATGCACAAGTTTTTTGTGTGGACACAACTTTTATTTATTTTGGGTTAGTGCCAAGGAATAGGATTGCTGATACTTAGGTAAAGTGTATGTTTAATTGTATAAGAAATAGTTTCCAAAATGGCAGTACCATTTCACATCTCTTCTTACCTTTAGGTTTTTATTTTCTTTCATCAAGTTTTGTAATTTTCAGCATACAGATCCTGCACATATTTTGTTACTTTATAAAAAAGTATTTCATGGGTTTTGGTGCTAATAGAAATGGTTCAGTTGCTTAAATTTCTACTTTTCAATCATTCATTGCTAGTATATAGAAATATAGTTGAATTTTGTATATTGACCTTTTATACAATAACTATTAAACTCACTTATTAGTTCTGTTAGCTTTTTTGTAGATTCCTTGGGATTTTCTAGGTAGGCAAGCATCTCATCTACAAATAGTGAGAGTTTTATTTCTTCGTTTTCAATCTATAGGCCTTTTATTTCCATTTCTTGCTTTATTACATTGACTCCAATATAATTTTGAGTGGAAGAAGTGTGAACTGACATCCTAGATTCCTAATCATTGGAAGAAAACATTCAGTCTCACCATTAAGATTGATATCAGCCATAGGTGTTTTTGTTTGTTTGTTTGTTTTGGGGGGACATAAATGCCCCTTGTCAGGTTAAGGAAGTTTCCTTTTTTCCTAGTTCACTGAAAGTTTTTATCATAAATGGATGTTAAATTTTGTTTAAAAATTTTTTTACCTCTATTGAGATTATTATATGGTTTATTTTCCTTAGTTTATTGACATGGTGAATTACATTATTTGTAGAATGTTGAACCATCCTTGAATTCCTGGAACAAACACCAAGTGGTCATGAATTTAAAATATATATATACTGCTGGATTCAATTTATTAATGTTTTGTTAAGGATTTTTGTATCTATATTTATGAGGGATATTGGTAATTTTCTTGTCAGGTAATGTCTTTACTGGTTTTGGTATCAGTAATGCTAATCTCCTAAAATGAGTTTGGAAGCAGTCCCTATTCTTCTGTTTTATGGAAGAGTTTGTTTAGATTTGTATCTTCCTTAAAGAATTAAGTAGAATTCTCCAGTGAAGTCACTTGGGCTTGGACTTTTTTGTTGTTGTTGGAAAGTTTTAAACTACAAGTTCAATTTCTCTACTAGATATATTACCTTTTAAACTATTCAGGTTATCTATTTTTTTCTTGAGCACATTTTAGTAGTTTGTGTCTTTCAAACAAGATCTCCATTTAATCTAAGTTGTCATGTGCCACTTTTAAAATTTCTGTAGTGATAAAATGCAATTAAATATCTTGTATAGTACTCTTCCACTTCACTGGTTTTATTAAATCGTGGTCAGAAAATGTCTGAATAATTTTTATATTTTAGAATACCATTAAAGTTTTTTTTATCTTGTAGGATAAATTTCTTTTAAAATTTCATAGAAAGTCTTTAAATATGTTTTATCTACACAATAGAAAAAATATATATATATAGTTTTTAAATAAATATATATATATTTTAAAATGGATAGTGTTTGACCAGGGACACTCAGATCTTATCCTTGCTACCAACACCCCACTCCAAAGGGAAGTATATCCCTGAGGACCAAGCTGGGCAAAGGACACTCCTAGGTACTTTGGAGGTTCCTCTCTAAGTCCCAGTAAAGAATCCTAATGAGCTAACTTAGGTTGGACTCAGATCTAAAGCCTGACGCTGCTCTCTTCAACCTGAGTTTAATCTAGGAATATAGCCTTGTCTGTTGTGGATAGTTTGGTGGTGGTGGTGGGGGGGACCCAGAGCCCTGGAGTGAGAGCAGGAAAACCAAAGAATCATCCCAGTGCTTTAATGCTTTGAGTATGACCACATGCCTCCCTCCACCATCTGTGCAGAGAAATAAGTGTCCAATGGGAAAGATAGGACCTGCCCCCAATGCAGATCCCACCCCTGTTCAACATGGTCTTAATAGTATCTTATAGAGTCTACCTTCTATCAGTATAAAATAAGTCATTGTCATAGTTAATATTTTTGCTTTGAATTCAACTTTGATATTAATATTACAACTTTTAATGTTTTGAGATTTAACATTTGCATCTCATATCTTTGTCCATCTCTTTATTTTCAAACTATCATTTTAATTTAGTTTTTGTCCTTGTATACAGCATATAGTGCCTTTAGTTTTTAAACTTATCTAAAAGTATTTGTCAGTATTTGATATGAGAGTAATGTGTTTGTATTTATTATCATTTCAGGTATGTTTGGTTTTATTTGCTATCATTTTACTTTGTTTTCTGTATTAAACACTTCTTGATATTTTTCTTTAAATTTTTTTTAACATTATGCTATTAGTTGATTTGTTTTTATTCAAGTTTTAATAATATGAAAGTTATAAACCTATTTTTAGAAAACATAATTGTACCTTTGTTTCTCCATCAATATCCAGTTTAAAACTGGACTTGTACCTGGGAAGATAGAAATGCAACATGCTTTTACTTCTGTCTTCTGAGAAACCTAAATTAATGTGGGAAAACCCTGCAAATTTAAATCCATACTTTTATCGAGAATTTTGTTATTTATCTTTGCTTTTAGAATCATTTGTTTACATTTCCACGTGCTACATTAACAATGATTATTTGGACTTAGTTCTGAATTTTTATGACTTTATTTCTTGACACCTTTTCTCTATAAGGCATCTTCCTTATTCTTGCCTCCTTCATTTTTATTCCTTGCTCAGTTGGCTCAAACACTTCTCTGAGTAGTCATTTTTAGGAAAGTTGCATGGTTGCACTGGGTGTTGGGGAGTGTATGTCTGTTGCTCCCAAATATGAATAGTACTTTTTCTAAATGTATAATTACCAAGTTATAGTCCTTTCCCAGCAAACTCCACACACATTGTTTGAAGCTGCATTTATATAGCACACTCTTTTTTTTAAAAAATCTCAATTCTATATTTACTTGGGGTAGTTTTGGGAGGCACTGAAAGTGATAGTAGAGCCTAAAGCCACCCCAAGCCATCCTTTTTTGCCCCAATGATTCTGTCGGGCATGGTTCTGTAAATTCACTTTGTCAAGTAAGTTCTGATTTGTTGTAACATTTCTTTGCTACCCAGAGATCTGATAGTCTGTCTGGGATCAGAAAGGGCTTGTATTAAGAGAATGGCAACCTCAGGGGAGGTTCACCTCTTTTGGCCAGTCAGTTCCCCATCCACATCCACCTTTGCTCGCTAAACCTGGGCAGAGGTAGTGGGTGCAGATGGAGAAGGGAGAAATGAGAGGAGGTGGGGAGATCTTATAGCTCAGCTTAGCCCAACAGTATCCATCTGTGGCCCGTTCCATTTGGCAGTGCCCCAGTTCTATTCGGCATATATCCTCCCTCTTCTCCAGTCTTGGGCACAGTCTGTGAGCATCGCTTTGGGATTAAATCCCACTTGGGGTGGAATTTGGGTCACGTGTTGGAGGCTTCAGCAGGGCAAGAAATTGCTCCTCAATGACTACCTTGTCTCCAGCCATAGGGCAAAATGAGGCACAACTGCTGGCGCTATAAAACCGTCTCCTCCTCCTACTAACAGAAGGAGCCCAGCCTCCAGTGTGTTTCCGCTTTGAAATGTATCTTACTAACATTCCTCACCTCCAAAGTGCACTTCCCACCCCAGCTGTGAGTCTCATTAATGTTTAACTGTCTTATTCATGGGGTGACTTGTTTCAAGAAATGAATATTACAAGACGAGCTTCCCTGAAGTCCCTTATTCTATTGCTGTAGAACAGGTTTGGCCATAGTTTGATGACTTGCCCAGGATCCCACAGCTCACTCATGGGAGAGCGGGAACACACATCTCTTCTACCATTCCCTTCTGTCTCCATGCTCTGTTGCTTTAGTTGATGACCCCAAGCTTAATCTTACCGTTAAGTTGGGATTAGAGCTTTACAGTGAAGGGAAAGTTTAATGGTTTTTTTCACATATGTTCTACATAGGAAAGAAAAAAAGAATCAGGTGAAATTTTTTTTTTTGCGGTACGCGGGCCTCTCACTGCTGTGGCCTCTCCCATTGCGGAGCACAGGCTCTGGACGCGCAGGCTCAGCGGCCATGGCTCACGGGCCCAGCCGCTCCGCGGCATGTGGTATCTTCCCGGACCGGGGCACGAACCCGTGTCCCCTGCATCGGCAGGCGGACTCTCAACCATTGCGCCACCAGGGAAGCCCCAGGTGAAATTTTTACAGTTATTAGTAAAAAGCATTTTGTTAGGCAACTTCTGGAGACTTTAAAAATTATATTTATTAAAGGCCTTTGTTGGTTAAATTCATACTATATGTTAGGAAAAATCTGATACACTTGAAAGCTCTGAAATTTTATTTTTACTTCTTATTGCAGCAGCAAGATTAAGAGAATTGTGTACTTGATTGTATCATCCTTCGCTTTCAGGTATGTGAGACTCCAGAAAAGGAGGTAATTAAGTATGTATTACATTTAATATCAATATTTTTTAATGGCAAAGGATCTGGGAGGGAAAAAAAAAGCATTTCCACTGTCAGTTTGTCGCTAAATAACCTTTTTGCCTCATTTAATGCAATCTAATTTATCTTGGAATTTTAATTGAAACTAAACATTAAGAATTGCAAAGAAATGGCATGTACGGAGTCTAATATCAACATATTAACATGTTTTTTTCTACCTGTAAAAGTAAAAATAATGAAACATGCATTTCAAAATTCTATAGTTATAAGGAAAGTTTTAGTAAATATTAATAAATACTAGGTGTTTATTCACCTAGAATTACTCCTTAATTCTGGAAACATTTTACTTAGATCTTTCTTCTCTACACGATAGTAAGATTTCATACTATGTTACAGATTCACACAATGTACTTGCTTCCTTTTAAATTGATATTTTAATTTGCATTGCAATTGTGAAAAAGTGCTTTAAGATTAATTTATCTTCATAGAGTATACAAATAGTATAATCAACTTATAGAGAATGTGTTTAGCATATACAGGAAAAAGGCTTAGGAGTTAGAGTTCAATTATGTATGTATTTATTGAATTGAATTCCTTCTTACATGCCCAGAACTGTGCCAGAACCATCCATTGATATGTAATCTTATATTTGTTGATAAACTCACTGATAAGAAGCCTTACTGGTCAAAGTAGTCTTTTAAGGGCTTATGTTAGTCATGCTTTCACTTGGTTTTTATTACTAAATTCTTTAAAAATATCAAGATTAATGAGGTTTAATTTATTGTGGGAAATGGGTAGAAGACCCTTCTAAAGTTCTTAAATTTTAAGAAGAGTTTACAATCGGAAACATGTAATTTTAATGTAGTTTGCCTCTTCTGTCTTGGAGTGTTGGTCTGATGTGTCTTAATATAAAAGGGCATGACACCATGAAGTGGTTTAGTGGGAAATTTATTTCCCTAACAACTGCTTCTATTGGGTGAAAGCAGAGTCATTTATGTTGAGATTCTAAGGGCAGTTCTCCCTACCACTGAACAGTTTAACCCAAAATAATGACATTTTGATATCAGATCATTGGGCTGAAGTTAGTCTACCTATAGGTGTGAAAACCACTTTATCCTTATTTGATTTATTTGTTTGTTGTAGAATATTTGGAATTTTGCTGACCTTTGTGGATCTGTCCCTCATCATTACAGACATAGTTGTCTCTGATAGCATGATGTATATTCCTTTGGAATATCATTCAGTTTCTTTAGCTATTGCTTTATTTTTTTTCATGGATGTTTTCCTTCGAGTATTTATAGAAGGGTAAGTTTGATTAATTTTTTAAAAGCACATAGAGCTATTTTGTACTGCTATGAGAAGCATCCCAAGGAATTACCAGGTCAACCCAACTAAATATGCCCCTCTTTATCAAAATAATTCTCCTTGAAGGGCATACTCCACAAGAGAAACAACAATCCAAATCCCAATTTCTATCAGATTGAGCTTTGATATCACTATTGCAACTGGCACTCTAGTCTCCAAACCATGTATTCTAGATGGTTCCTTCAACAGGTAAAGCTTAAAGGGTTTGCAAAATGGGGCCAGGCAGCTAATATGTCTACATGCATGTTATTAAGAGGAATATGTATGTGAAGTATAAATATTGATATTTTTATTGAGTTCAATGTAAATAAAAGCTGACAGTATATTAAGTACTAGATAATAGATCATGAGCAAACCCTACCTCAGTTAAAAATTTGTGGTACTTCCCTGGTGGTCCAGTGGTTAGGACTCCATGCTTCCACTGCAGGGGGCATGGGTTCGATCCCTGGTCGGGGAACTAAGATCCTGCAAGCTGCACGGCCAAAAAATTTTTTTTAAATGAGAAATTTAAAAATAAATGAACAAAAACTTGTGTTAAGCTCTATGGGAGAGCGAGTCAGGGACTGAACTCCCCAGCCTCACTTCATCCACAGCACTTTGGAACATGCTTGCCTCCTTTCTGGCTGAATCTCTGTCCTCGTGCCTCTGAGCTGAGGACAGTTGCCCACTCCCAGGTTACTCAGAGCCTAAAGGGGCTATCCCAGGATTAGAAGAAGATTTCCCTGGAGCCCCAGTGCCAATGGCTGAAGGAGCTAGTGTTGAGGAGGTGCCAGGGCTGAAAGTTCAGCTTTGCACAGAGGAGGCCACACCAGCTCACTGGGATTCCACTGTGGGTGCAAAGCCAGGTGATGAGTTTGCAGGCCAAAGTAGTGGACCCATCTTCCTCTCACAAGCTCCTGTCATGCACATCTTACAGCCCGTTTCTCTAGAGCTGTGACACGTTCAGCTTCCATTGTCCGATAGCATCGCTCACCATCCCATCTCTCTCTCCCACCTGTGTGAAGGCAATGCTTGTCTCTTGTTCAATGGCTTGGTTATATCTCTTACTATACTATGGTTATACTTGCCATATTGATGTTCTTGTCCTATATAAGTATAAAATGAGTATGAATATTTTTTTCCTTAATCTACTCTAGTAAATGCACTTTAAATCATTCATCAAGGGCTTCCCTGGTGGCGCAGTGGTTGAGAATCTGCCTGCTAATGCAGGGGACACGGGTTCGTGCCCTGGTCTGGGAAGATCCCACACGCCGCGGAGCAACTAGCCCCGTGAGCCACAACTACTGAGCCTGCGCGTCTGGAGCCTGTGCTCTGCAACAGGAGAGGCCACGACAGTGAGCAGCCTGCGCACTGCGATGAAGAGTGGCCCCCGCTCACCGCAACTGGAGAAAGCCCTCGCACAGAAACGAAGACCCAACACAGCCAAAAATAAATAAATAAATCATTCATCAAAGCTGAATTCCTTTTTTTAAAAAATATTTATGTTGGCTGTGCTGGTTCTTAGTTGCAGCATGCGGACTCTTAGTTGCGGCATGCACGTGGGATCTAGTTCCCTGACCAGGGATCTAACCCGGGCTCCCTGCATCGGGAGCGCAGTCTTACCCACTGGACCACCAGGGAAATCCCAAACCAGAAATCTTAAGGGGGATGAGTCAAATAATTTGTGCTTTTAAAATATCCCTACCTCTTCTTTGGGGAAGCATAAACTTATATATATATATATTTTTTGTTACAGGATACGACGGTATTTTTCTGATATATTTAACTCCTTAGATGCTGCCATTATTGTGGTGACTCTACTGGTCAATATTGCTTATATTTTCTATGACTTTAAGGTTCTTAAAGATTTCCCCAAGTAAGAAACATATGCTTCCCTTCTCTTAAAGTTTTTCTTTCTTAAAAAATATTTTCTGTGGCTTTCATTTTGTGTAATCTTTTTAACTCTGAATGTGCTAATTCTGTGCTAAATGAGCTGCTTGAAAATGAAACATTGAGATAAATTTCCACATATCTGGAAACTAAAGGATGGTGGTGTTTAGGGACCAGTGAAGGGTGTCCACACTGAGTACCTTTAGTTGAATGAAGAAGATGACGCCCCCAAAGAAGAAACTGGGGACTTGCCTCTTGTCCTAACTTGAACTTCTCTACATTTTGAAATTCCCACTTGCGCTTCAACCACAAATTTCTTACACGTGAAATTCCTGGGTTTTTCCTATAACCAAGAGAGTACTGGTTTGAGTTGATGAAAAATTTGAGTGCCTCCAATGATGATTCTCTAAAAAGGAACAAATGGAAGAGAAAAACGAGGTGCCATGGGTGGAAACACAGAGGTACAATTTTGGCAGTATAGTTAACATGATGAAAGCTGAGGCAAGGTTAGAATTATTAGGGATCAAACAAAAATGTGTATGAGAGACCGATGGCTTTTTTCTTTCTCCTCCTCTTTCTACTGTGGCAGCGAGAAGAAAAAGAGCAGAAGTGTTCTAGGATGTAGCTGTTGGGTGGCTCCCTAGGCTTATTCCTTAGTCAGATAGCTTGCCACTTCCTGCACTCCAGCTTCTCAGGACTTTCCCTCAGGTCCCAACAAAACTTGATGTGACAAGCTTTCGGAGTTTTTGAAAATAACCAAAACCAGTATGGTCTTCAGACAGGCAACCTCAGCATCACCGAAGAGCTTGTCAGAAATACAAGAAGAAAAACACCTCAGGACCCACTCTAGACCTACTGAATCAGTATGCACACTCAAGCTAGAGAAGCGCTAGCCCAAACCATCAGTTCTTTGCCATCGTGTTTCTTCCTGATGGTCGGAGACACACTTGGGAAGTAACTCATCTGCTACCTGCCTGATGTGTGTTCACAGCTCTAGTGAACCCCTGTTACTCATGGGAGTAACAGAGGGGAATAAGAATTCTGTTTTGATGGGAAAAAGATTGAAAAATGCTTGTCTTAAACCACAGAAGTTAAACCCACAAATTCTGAGAGTCTACCATATGACTACTTCTTTAAATCAGAGTTTCTCAACACCAGCACTACTGATATTTTGGACAGATACATTTTTAGTAAGGGAGCTGTCCTGTGCATCGGTACTGAACAGCATCCCTGGCCTCTAACCACTAGATGCAAGTAGCAGCCCCTCACAGGCAGTTGTGACAACGAAACATGTCTCTGGACATTGCCAAATATGCCCAGGGTGGGTGGGGTGGGTGGGAGGCTTGGGCCAGGGGGTCGTGTGCAAAATTGCCCCTGGTTAAGAGCCACTGCTCTAAACTTAGTCCATACTGACAAATTCCTCTGTCTCTAAAGCAAAAATGAATCTTTTTTTGTTAGATTGACAATTATTTTACGACCTCTACGACTTATCACTCTGATAAGAGTTTTTCATCTGGCTCATCAAAAAAGACATCTTGAAATGCTGACCAGGAGGATGGTAAGTGGGCAAAATATGTTTATGGTTCAGAAAAAATGTTTGTGCTTCAGGAAATACTGGCAGGGGTTGTAGATATCTATATATTGTTCTTTTTTTATGTTGATTTATGTTTTACAAACGAATGATTGTTTTAAACCCTCAGGTTTCAGGAAACAAACGGCGATACAAGAAGGATGGATTTGAGTTAGACCTCACTTACATTACTGGTTTGTGAAGTTTTCCTATATTAATATCACATTTTTCTTGTGTGTGAGTAAGTAATTATATGCTAATTTTGTTCTTTCCCTGTCTGAGGCATGTTCTTTCAAAGCATTTTTTATCCACGAAGACATAGGCCACTATGATAGTGGGACATATTTGGAGTTTAACCCTGAAAATGGAAAAATCTTAATTTTCATCTCAATTCAGGGCTACTTGCTTATAGTGTAGGAAGTTGAATGGATTTTCAGCTGACTGCATTTGTTTGGTTTAGAATTTATTGAATTCTAGTAGTTATCCTCGGTCCCAAGGATTTCAGAGAGGCCTGTTCTCTTCCTAGAACGCTGAAGTCATTGCTTTGTAGGTCTGAGTTTCTGAGTCAGGGGAACACTGGAAAACATCCTAGGAGTTCCCAACATTGCTGGAGCCCAGATCTCTCATTTTTCTTTGGTGTTTAAATAAGAAATCAATTCCCACCACAGGGGGCCCTCCAGACTAAAGTCAACGCAAATCTGTTGCGTAAGGTTAGAACCGGTTGAGACTTGGGAACACTGAATGTAACGGTCAAAATAGTGGATACTTTAATATCCAGTATTGGATATTAAAGTTGATTATCCTGAGGGTTAGTTAGCTTTTTTCCTGTCATTCTCAATCCTGACAGTTCTTTTCTATGAAAGCAGTCTGATTATATGTAAGTCGAGTTATCATATATTGTTTCACATCTATAACATTTGTTAATAGTGACTGTTTTGACTTCCAGAGCGAATTATTGCCATGTCATTCCCATCTTCTGGAAAGCAGTCTTTCTATAGGAATCCCATTAAGGTAAGAGTTTTTATCTAACAAATGCTCACATTTCTCAGTAAACATAGACTGTGGAATTGTGAGATAATGTGGGCCCAGAGATGACAGTGTTCTCCTAAAAATTTACTCCTTCAGGTAAAAAATTATCATGGATTGCTATCAATTAGCTTTCGCTCTGTGATGAATCACCCGCAAACTTAAATGACTTATAACAGCAAACATTTCCTTTGCTCGTGATAATGTGGTTTGTGAATTTGAGTTGGGCTTAACTGATCAGGGACACGCTTAACTAATTTCAGCAGAGCTAACTCATGCATCTGTGGGCAGCAACTGGGCATCTGAGGGTTGGCTAGTCTAAAATGGCATTGCTGGATGGCTCCAAGTGATGTCTTATTCTGTAACAGGCTAGCTCAGGCTTGTTCACATAAGGCAGTGGCGAGGACCTCACTAGCATCAAGCAAAAGAATGCAGAGGCCCTGGCTCTCAACTAGTATAATGTGGCTTCTACCTTATCATATTGGACAAGCGAACTACAAACCCGGTTCAGATTCAAGCAGACGACAGATGCCGTCTCCGGAAGGCAGGAATTGTGGTGAATTGTGGGTGTTTTTCATGGTCTGTCATAGGGAAGAAGATTGAGAATTCTTTAACTAAAATGTGTATTCTTAGATTGAGATGCTAAATTACAGTGGATACATACTGCTTTAGGTCCCGTAGATTAAATAAAGTTCAAACATCAAGTGATGCTTACTATGAAATGCCAGTTAAAAGTCATTGTTTAAGAAGTTTGCATATGTGTGTGGGTGTGTATACATTAGTGCAATTTACAGTATTTGTTCTATCTCAATAAAACTGTGATTATGTATGTATATATGTCTATATATAAGTATGTATATATATAATTATACTTTGAGGCATGTAAATTGCACTAATCTCATGTATATCTTGATAAAATTATATATAGGTATATATACAGCCAACACCCCTATCAAAATATAGAACATTTCTTGCTCTTTTTCAGTCAATACCCCAACACACTGGAGGTAATTACTATTCTCCCTTGTGTCACAACAGATTAGTTCTACTTTTTCTTGAATTTCACATAAATGGAATCATAGACTACATCTTCTGTGACCAGCTTTCTTTGCTTAAAATGAATTCTGTGGGATTTATCCAATATTGTTGGGTGTACAGTAGTTCTTTCTAAATAGTATAAGATAATATTTATTGCTTCTAGAATACTGATTGAAAGCTCAAGCATTCAGTTTACTTACAGAAATTATACAATTATACATTGCTTCACAAAGTCAGCAAACACATTACACTCTAAAAAGTCTATTTTACAGAAAATTAAAAATTCTAAATATCAAAAGGTACATCTGAAGAAACAAGTATAAATTTGGCAGCCAGTAATTTTGACAGGAAGTTGTACAGCTTGCATGACTTTAATCTGTGAATATGGCCTTCAGTCATTTAGCTCAAGTTCATCATTAATTTATTTTTCCAGTGTAATTGTGTTTCATACCATTGACATTTGCATACTCTAGAATACGTTAGAAAGAAATGTGTAGTATTCACAAATGTTCAGAAAAGCAAGCAAAAGTTCTGTGAATCTGCCCAGTTCTTCTGAGACGGTCTCACATCAACTTCATAAGCATATTCAATCCTACAAAATAGTAAGCTAATGTTTGAACACAATTTCCAAGATAAAGCACATTTTCTTACAAATAGTGAAGTCTTTTTCTCAAGCACCACAAAAGTATACAAAAGAATTTTAGTTTGAACAGATCTCTCAGAACGTGTTTAACCTGATATTTCAACAGACTTAAAGTTTCCATGGTTTCACAAGGACCAGATTTTTAATTACTTAGAGGAGAAAGAAACAGCCTTGAAAGATGTGGACTCGATCATTACCAGTAGAAAAAGTATCCAATGCATACCTTATAGAGACAGAAAAATAGAACATTTCCCCTCTCAGAATAATGTGTATATAATTATATGTAATATATATTATATATACTATACTATACAGCATATATAAGATAATGTATAGTTGTACATGGAATTATATAATATATAATACATTTCCTTAAAATAGTGTATATTTAAATAAAATGTATATTGTATATATTAAATATATATTAATATATAATGTATAAAATATAAAATTATAGTAAATGTAATATATATCATATGTTATATATAATTATATGTTATATATTACTGCATATAAATTTTATATAGTATAACTATTATTCTATTTATAAATATATATCTTATCTCTTATAGAAACAGAAAAATATAACATTTCCCCCTTAGAATAATACATGTATACTTATATATAATATATATTATACAGAATAATATATAATTACATGTATAAATTATATATTATATGTATATGTCTTATATAACATGTAAATATATTATTCCATTTATAAATATATAATATAAACTCATCTCTTATAGAAACAGAAAAATATAACATTTCCCCCTTTATAATAATATATTATATTTATATATAGTATATTATGTTACTATATATAATTATATATAAATTATATAACTATATATTACACATCATATAATTATATAACAATATAAGTATGCATATATTATGAATGTATTAACATCATAAATATATAATACTATAAGTAGATATGTAACTTATATAAATTTATAATTTATATATTATATAATTTATATTTTGTATGAATGATATGTAAATTAAAATTTATATATCATTTATGCAATATGTAATTCTGTTATATATATTGTATATAATATATGTTATATTACTTTATTTTATATGATATGTATTATATTACATATGTTATATCATATAACATTATAAAATATGTTACACATAAATATACATATATTATTCTAAGGGAGCAAATTTTTAATTTTTCTGTTTCTGTAAAAGATGAACATATATGTAATTTATATTTATAAATATAAATAATATAACTACCATGAAACCCTTTAATTCATATGGTAAATGTTGAAACTATGACCAAAATATGAAAACTACCAGAGCTGTTAGAAAAAGACTAGAAGCCTCTTCACATATGTATAATCTAAGCATGATACTCTCCAAAAAAAAAAAAAAAAAGAATTGTAATTATTACCTTCCAGTTTGAAAACTTTAATTCTAAATTAAAAAAATCTATACACAAGCCACTGATTTAACCAGATCCTCACCCGCGCCCCAGAAAAGGTGTTTAGTAAGCAGGACCCGGAAGAGCTGATATTCACAGTTCCTACAAGAACAACTCTTTCAGGGTTTATCCCATGAAGTACTTTATTTTACAACCTTCTTCTCATGCAAAACTAAAGGTCCATTTGATTACACAGAAATTTCATACAGTGTAAAACTAGAACTGAGTGTGAAATACTGCATGTAAGTATTTCTAAATAGTCTTGTTCTATCGGTTCATCAGTGACTTCTGTGGCTTTATAGTCATTTTCTGTGGAATATTCTGAGAGAATCTCTCCAGTTCTACTGGAATTGGAGCCTCCTAGTTCTTCTGTTTCATGGCAGTCGGAATCCTACTTGCAGGGCCTCTGTTTTCACTGTCTTCTGAATGTAAATCTGTCTCATCCTGAGACAGATGAGATTCCTCTATTTGATTATTTTCCACAGAATTCTCTTCATTTATAGTTAAGGCATCATCAGATTCTTTCTCTTGAATTTTTTTTTCCTGGAATCATTTCTGTTGCTAAAGACACTCGTCCTCTTCATCCTCTTCTCTTCGTCTTTATTATTAGATGAAGCTGGTTCTTCTGTTTCTTCTGTCATAACTGAAGAAGTATGACTAGAAGTTGTTTGGTCATCTCTGACTTCACCTTCTTTGTCAAACTTGAGTTTTTTAACCTCATGTCCCTCAGCTCCCAGACCATATTCATTTGGATGTTTATTTTCTATACGGCTGACTGAGGAACTCCTGATCCAGATGTCAGAGTCATTGTGAATTTTGTCCTAGTCATGCTGTAAGTTTGTAAAGACTCTTTGCTCACTGTGCTCTGAGGCAAACCATTCCTCCCTCCCTCCCTCCTTCCCTTCCTCCCTCCCTCCCTTCTTTCCTTCCTTCCTTCCTTCCTGCTCTCTCCCTTCCTCCCTCTCTCCTTCCCCACCCCATTCTCTCTCTCTCTTTGTTTTTGTATAAGTTGCAGGAGTACAGCATTAAACTTTAACATCTGTATACACTACAAAGTGATCACCAGTACAAGTCTAGCTGCTGTCTGTCACCATACAGTTGACACTCTACCTATTTCAGCCACACCCCAAACCCCTTCCCCTCTGGTAACGAGTAATCTGTTCTCTGTATCTGGTTTTGTTCACTTTTGTTTTATTTTTTTTAGATTTCACATATGAGTGAAATTGTATGCTGTTTGTCTTTCTCTGCCTGACAGTTTCACTTAGCATAATACTTTCAAGGTCCATCCATGTTGTTGCAAATGGCAGGACTTCATTCTTTTATGGTTGAGTTGTATTCATTGTGTGTGTGTGTGTGTGTGTGTGTGTGCACACACACACGTATTTATCACATCTTTATTCATTCATCAGTGGACATTTGGGTTGTTTCCATATCTTGGCTGTTGTTCATAATGCTGCAGTGAATATAGGGGTGCATATATCTTTTGGAATTATAGTGGTTTTTTTTGTTCTTTGGCTAAATACCCAGAAGTGGAATAGCTGGGATCATATGGTATTTCTAGTCTTAATTTGGGGGTAATCTCCATGCTGTTTTCCATAGTGGCTGCTCCAATTTACAGTCCCACCAACAGTGTTTGAGGGTTCCCTTTTCTCCACATCCTCTCCAACATTTGTTACTTCTTACCTTTTTGATAATAGCCATTCTAATAAGCGTGAAGTGATACCTTATTGTGGTTTTGATGTGCATTTTTCCCTAATGATTAGTGATGCTGAACATCTTTTCTTGTGTCCATTGGCCATCTGTATATCTTCTTTGGAAAGTTGTCTATTCAGGTCCTCTACCCATTTTGTAATTGGGTGGTTTTTTTGTTTTTAAGTTGTATAGTTCATATATTTTGGATATTAACCCCTTATTGGGTATAGAAATTGCAAATATTTTCACCCATTCACTAGGTTGCCTTTTCGTTTTGATCATGGTTTTTACCACCGTGCAGAAGCTTTTCAGTTTGATGTAGTCTCATTTGTTTACATTGGCTTTTGTTTCCCTTGCCTTTGGAGTCAGATCCACAAAAACATTGCTCAGGGCAATGTCAATGAAATTACCAGCTATGTTTTCTTCTAGGAATTTTATGTTTTCACATCTTTCATTCAAGTCTTTAATCCTTTTTGAGTTAATTTTTGTGTATGGAGTGACATAGTGGTATAGGTTCATTCTTTTGCATGTGGCTGTCCAGTTTTCCCAACACCATAGATAAAAGAGACTATCCTTTCTGTATGTCCTTTGCTCCTTTATCATAAATTAATTATCCATATATGTGTGGGGTTTTTTTCTGGGCCCTCAATTCTGTTCCGTTGATCTATGTGTTTGTTTTTGTGCCAGTACCCTACTGTTCTGATGACTTCAGCGTTGTATCAATAGTATAGTTTAAAATCGGGGAGCATGATAACTCCAGCTTTGTTCTTCTTTCTGAAGATGGGCTATTCAGGATCTTTTGTGGTTCCATACAAATTTTAGAACAAATTACAATTTTCTTAAAGCTTGTTAACCGCCTACTAACTTCCTTCTCTGGTAGCTTTAAACAATGTGTATTTACAGTAGAGGCTAATCAGAGTAGTCATCACAACTTCTGTGGGCTATCTGAAAACCATCAGTGGGTTAGATGTGACTTGGAATGTATGTACCTTTTTATTCCCTGAATCTCCCATAAAAGGTGCTAAGTGACGGACCAGTGAATAAAAGGGTGATAATCATTTTAGGTTAGTCCTAGGAAAAGGCTTATGTTGGTGCCACGTGGAATATGTAAGGTATGTGTCCATCTTTTTTAGGAAGTTGTACGGTTCCTGGATACCAAGCATCAAAACCACTACCGAGTCTATAATCTCTGCAGTATGTACATGACTTGATATTTTGCTATTATAGATAGAAAACAGGTCACTCACTGCATGTAAGAAGGTGACTCAGTTTTTACGTTTCCTTTAATCGTAGGTATTTGGTGGTGGTGGGAAGTGAGTTTTAAAAAGTCTCCATCTTGTGCTGGCTCCATTTGGTAGGAAAAGAAAGTGCAACAGCACACAGTACCCCGTGAGGTAGGCAGGAGACTGGGGGCAGAGCTATTTTAGGAGACTCAGGTCTAGTGGTAGTAGGTTTTGGAAAATATTTGTTTTTTCCTGCCAGCTCGTGTTTTGAAGACAATTCAACAAATGCATGCTCTAACCCACTAGGAATGAGGAGTGAGGAGACCAGGGCCCTGCATGGGAAGAAACCCCAAAACCCTATAGCAAACAAACTATAGCCCAGCTGACCCTCTTCCTGTATATTAAATGGACATTTTCAGGAGGCAAGTATCTTGGTTGGTTGCATTGGCTTCTGCTCTGTGTAACCTTCTGATAATGGAGTGAGTAGCCTGCTAGAAAAGTACAAGTAAGGCCTATTAAACCAAAATAATTTGGGCTTATGTTACTCAAGACGGACAAAACACTACTCTACTTTTTTTTATTATTATTATTATTTTATTTTTTTTGCGGGACAGGGGCCTCTCACTGTTGTGGCCTCTCCCGTTTTGGAGCCCAGGCTCCGGACATGCAGGCTCAGCGGCCATGGCTCACAGGCCCAGCCACTCCGCGGCATGTGGGATCTTCCCGGACCAGGGCACGAACCCGTGTCCCCTGCATTGGCAGGCGGACTCTCAACCACTGCGCCACGGGGGAAGCCCCTACTTTTATTTTTGAGACCCTTACGTTTCTTTTAGAGCAGCAGGAGCCAGACAGAAAGCTCCTTTTAAAGGTAGAGGAGGAATTTCAAATAGAAAAGTATAACTTATTTATACCTTGACCATTTACTGTGTTTATTAGGGTTAGAGATACAACCCGTGCATCATTTATTTCAGGTGAAAGAGCTTATGATGCTAAGTACTTCCATGATAGGGTCCGTCGATACATGATTGACGATCACAATGTCCCCTCTTTGAGGTAAGTTTGATGCCAAGCTGGCTGTCAGAAGGGGGCTAAATACAAAGGGCTTGATTTTTTGGGGAAGTATTTTCATTCAACTAAAAATCTTTCACTTGGAATCAGTGAGATGGTGGCGTTCTCCAAGGAAGTAAAAGAGTGGATGGCTCAAGATGAGGAAAACATCACAGTGATTCACTGTAAGGGGGGCAAAGGTAAAAAACATTTTTCTTTTTCTTTCTCTTCTTCTAAAGAAATTTGAAAAATATATTAAAGTACACCAACAAGATACGTTCTGCTATTAACCGGTATTAATCATTGTTAACATTTTTTCTATTAGCTTCAAGACTAAAGGAAGGGGAAGGAAAGGGAGGAAGTGGGGAGGAAAGGAAGAAAGAGTAAAGAAGAGAAGAAAGCAGGAATAGAAGAACTGAGGAAGGTTAAGTGTGTTTTCCCTTGTTTATTGACTATTTGGGTTTCTTCATTTTTGATTTGCCAAAATATCTGTCAAAATACAAACACTGTTTAACTTTAGAAACCATCAGAGCACTTTTCATTTTATTTAAGGTTATTCTTAAACTTTGTGAGGACCTTTTAAAGTTAAGAGTGTCGACAGCAATGCC
This sequence comes from Phocoena phocoena, assembly GCF_963924675.1. Classification (NCBI taxonomy): domain Eukaryota; kingdom Metazoa; phylum Chordata; class Mammalia; order Artiodactyla; family Phocoenidae; genus Phocoena; species Phocoena phocoena. The sequence goes on along the minus strand of NC_089236.1, from coordinate 15,439,103 downwards.
ATTTCAAAGACCAAAAGTTATACTGGAATTTTTATAGTGTCATGATACATAGAAGTTGATTTTGGTGGGGGGAAAATGGGGGTGGTGGGAAAGCCAGTTGTAAATTCAACCAATTTAACTTGAGTCAGATTTTCTCTCATTCAGATTTAGGCTTTTAATAATCATCTAGGCATATTTCACAGTTTTTGACAAGTAAGGAATTATGGTTTCGTTGGGCTGTGAAACAGTTTTTTATATTAAATTCCAGGAAAACACACTTTAAAACTGCCTTCTGTAATTGAGTAGAATAAAGTTTTAGTCTTATGTGAAAAGTAGTTCCAAGCTCATGAGTTAGTAGGCAAGTTCTATCTTTAGTTCCACAGGTCGAAATATTCTGTATGTACGGCAGTTTACAACATTGTGCGTAAAAGAAGAATACAGAGGTTGAACCACATGGAATTGCCTTTCTTTGGACCATCTTTTGCTTTAAAAAAAAAGGCCATTTAATATGGCTCAACCAAAATATTATAATCTAAGAGTTGGCTTTAGTTTTCTTTTAATCAGGTTAATTCCCTGCTTAAAGGAAAACCTTCATTTCAAATTTAATTATTTTTTCTGAGGGCAGACTCACACTATTCTGTGTCCATGTGCGTTTCATTGCTTTTCCTTTAGGATTGTTTGGAAGAGGCTAGTATTCAGTTGGTCTGTACCAGAACAGCTCCTTTTTTCAAGTTTTCATTCATCTTGGTTTTGCTTCTTTTTGTTGGTTGATGCCTGCACATTACCAGTAATATCATGATAGCCCAAATATTTTATTATTGATTTATAGGACTTCTTTAAATAATCTGGGTGCTAATTTTTTGTTAGCAGTTTGTATTGCAAATATCTTCTTCCACTGTGTTGTCTGTTACATTTGATTATGATCTATTTTGTCATGTAGAAGTTTTTAATTTTTAACGTAGTGAAGTTTATCAGTCTTTTGTGTGTGTGTGGTTCGTGCATTTTGGTCACGTTTAAGAAATCCACCCATACCCTGAGGTGGTGAAGATATTCTCCTTATAAAATAGTAAAGTTTCGCTTTTTACATTTAGGTCTTTAATCTAATTGGAATTTGGGGAGGGAGATTTTTTTTCCATATGGATAGACAATTGTCCTAAAACCATCTATTACATGCTCATGTAGTCCCCATCAACTTGTAGTCCCTTCTCAGTCATATACCAAGTTTCCGTATGTATTTGGGACTGTCTGTGAATTTTCTATACCACACTATTATAATTTTTATAGCTTTATAATATATCTTGATAAAGACAGAAATCTCTGGACTCTTCTTACATTTAATTTTAGAATTTTATCAAGTTCTACAAGAAAACATATTTGGGATTTTTGTTGGAACTGCATTGAATCTATAGATTAATTCAGAAGCATTGAGAACTTTGCAATATTGAGCTGTACATGAATAGTTTTCTATTTATTTGAATCATCTGATCTTTCAATAATATTTTGTACTTCTCTTCATGATGGTCTTGTATATCTTTGCTAAATTCATCCCAAGACACATTGCTACTGCAAAAGGAAGCTTTTTTCTATTACATTTGGATTGGTTCCAATTTCTACTATTATAATGCTGCTATGAAATACATTTTTCTTATTGCACGTGTGCCCACATTTCTGTTGAGTGTAGACCTTGGACTAAAATTGTTTTGTCTTAGATAATGAATCTCAAACTTTAATAGATGATGTCATCTGTTTTCCAAAACAGTTGACAATTTACACTCCACTGGCATTGCATAAAAGTTCCAAGTGTTCCACATCCTTACCAACACTTGGATTTCTCAGTCATTTTATTTTTAGCTGTTGGGTGGGTATGTAGTTGTATCTCATTATGGCTTTCATTTGCATTTCTATGGTTACTAATAAGATTGAGAAAGTTTTCATAGGTTTATTATGATATCCTTGCATATTCTTTTTTTGTGAAGTATCTGTTTAATTTCCTTGTCTATTTTTATCCTGGATTGTTTGTTTTTCTCCAGTTGACTTGTAGGAATTCATTATATATTCTCAATTTCAACTCTGTTGTTTGTTATATGTATTATACAGTATTACAAGATAGCTTTTCTGCTCTGTGATTTGCCATTTCTCTCTGAGTATCTTTTGGTTAACAGCACTTCTTTTCTAACATAGTCAGTGTACATTGTTCTGTCTCTTCTTAAGGTTAGTGTTCTGTGTCCTAATTAAGAAATCTTTCCCTGAGTTTAAAAATACATAGTCCTATATTATCTTATATAAGTTTTATTTCGTTTGGAATTGATTTATGTGTGTGGTGTGAGGAAGGGGTCAAGTTTTATCATTTTCCATTTGGCTGTCTAATTGTTTCAGCACACTGATTTCATTTCCTTGCTGTTCTGCAGGACATGGGTCTCTTTCTGAACTTTCTAATCTATTCATTGCTTTTTCATCTATCTGTGTGCTAGTAGCACAACTCTCTTACTTGTCTTAGCTTTCTAATAAGTCCTGATTTCCTTTCAAGGGAGTCCACTCATCTTGTTCTTCACAGTTGTTTGGGTTTTTTAGGTCATCTACATTTCTGTATACATTTTGGAATCAGTCAAGTCACACACACACACACACACACACGATGGAACTTTGGAATTTCATTGAGGCTGTAGACAGAGGGGAATTGAAATCTTTACAATACTGAGTTTTCCAATCCATGAATGGAAATATCCATTCATGTAGTTAAGTCTTCTTCAATCTCTCTTTATAATGCCTTTTCATTTTCTGCATAGAAAGCTTGTATATATGTGGTTAGATTTATTCCTAGATATTTGATATCTTGATATTTTAACTTATAAATTATATCCCTTGGAAATTTTTATGTCCTAAATGTTTTTTTGTTGATGCTGTAAATGCTGTTGATTTTACTAACCTTGCAATCAGCAAACTTAACTAAATTCTTTCATTAATTCTATTAACTTGTCTGTAAATTCTTTTGGATTTTATGGCACATGATTATATCGTATGAAATAATGAACTAAATTCTTCCTTTTCAATCCTTTTTTTCCCTAGCACTGGCTAGAACCTTTGGTACAGTGTTGAATTATACGTGATGATCGCAGGAATCCTTGTTCTCCCGCTCTCACAGGAAAAGCTTTCAGCATCTCGATTACTTTAGGGTGTGTGTGTGTGTTAGTGTTAGATATTCTCTATCAGATTAAGACATTCCTTTAATTGCTAAGAGTTTTTATAATGAATGAATGTTGAATTTTATCAGAAGCTTTTTCTGTGTCTTTAAAATAATATGATTTCTTACCTTTATTCTATTAATCTGGTTGATTACATTGATTATAAAGTAGTAAACTAACCTTGAATTCCTGAAATAAACACAATTTTGTTGTGCTCTATTAGTTTTTAATAAATTGTTGGATTCTGTTTGCTAATATTTTCTTAAGGATTTTTGTATCTATGTCATGAGTAAAAGTGGCTATAGTTTTCAAATTTTGGCTTCATAAACCAAAATTAAGTTGTACTTTTTTTTTTTTAAGTCTCTGGATGAGTTTGTATAAGTTGACATTTTTTTTCCCTTACAGGTAAGGTAGAATTCAGTAGTAAAGCCACATTGGCCTCAGTGGGGGAATTGGCCTTAGTTTCTCTGTGGGGAAGTTTTTAAAGTATGGTTCAATTTCTTTATTAGATATGGGATTATTTATAATTTTATTTCTTCTGCGCATTTTGGGTATTTTCCCAAGCATTTGTTCATTTTATCTAAATTTTCAAATGTCTTGGCATCAGATTGTCTTAAAATATCCAATTCTAATGTCTACAGTGGTGTTCCCTTTTTCATTGCTTACATTGCTATTTTTGGTGCCTTCTCTCTTTTTTCTTTTGATCTTACCAGGAATTTACTAATTTTATTAGTCCTTTCAAAGCACCATGTGTTTTGGCCTGACTGATCTTCCCTATTATTTGTTATTTCATCATTTACTTTAGTGTTTCCTTTCTTCCACTTTCTTTGGTTTAATTTGCTGTTTTTTTCCTAACTTCTTGAGATGGATGCTTAACTCATAGATTTTCAGCCTTTCTCTTTTCTAGTTAGCGTTTAAGGCTATAAATTTCCCTCCAAGAATAGATTTAGCTTCATCACACAAGTTTTTATGTATATTCATTATTATTTAGTTCAGAATATTTTCTAATTTCCATTGTGCTTGTTTCTTAGACTCATGGGTTATATAGAAATACACTGTCTTATTTTCAAACATGAGGATTTTGTAATTATCTTCTAGTTATTCATTTCTGGTTGTATTGCATTGTGGTCAGAGGACATACGCATCTTTTTAGTTCTTTGAGACGTATTTAGACTTGCTTTATCGCCCAGAATTTGGTTGATTTTATCAAATGTTTTCTGTGCACTTGACAATAAAGTGTATTATGCATTGTCCTGAACAGTGTTCTATATGTGCCCCTTAGGTTGTTTGTTAATTGTTTTATTCAAATCTTCTATATCCTTACTGATATTTTATTTTGGTTTGCTTGAATTCTTTGCAGCATAATTCCTTCCTCCCACCCCCACCATTTGCTTGGAAGTCGTATACTCTTTTTATATTCCTTAGTAATTTCTCTAAAGATTTCAACCGACATCCCTTATTTAGCTGTCAGTTTTTGCTTTTTTCTTAGTGTTGACCTTGTATCTTCCTGAACTCTTTCATTAGTTTTAGGGGTTAGCCTATAGATTTACTTGGACTTTTCTAGTCTGCAAATAATGAGAGTTTGTTTCTTCTGTTTTTAATCCCTATACATTTTGTTTTTCTTATCTTACAATACTGGCTAAGCCATGTAGTAAATAGAAGCAGTGAATAGTGGATAGTTTGTTTAGTTCCTGGCTTTAAGAGGAATGTTATCATCATTTCATCATTAATATGATATACCTGGTAGGTATTTTGGTAGATTTCCTTTCACCATAGTTAAAAACTTAAAACCTTTGTCCAATAGCAAAAGTTTAGTGAATGAATATATGTTTATGTTTTAAGTTAAAATACTGAAGACAAGTATAAATCATTTTAATGATTCCTTGCATACCTGACTTGACTGGATGAGAAGGCATCTACTTTGTCTGTGGTTGTGCTTACCCATAGCCACTGGGACATGAATCTGCAAGTTTTTTTTCGAATGGGAATATATAAGAGCTGTAAAGACTCAGAGATGTCCTCCAGAATTGAAATGTTAACTATCCATGCTAGAGAGCTAGATTGTTAATGGTCAGTAGCCTCCTTTAGCAAGAAGCTTTTACTTATCAGAGCACAGGGTGGTACAAAGTCCTCTTTGGAAGTACTTGGCTTAGAATATTTTTCAAACTATGGGTTGCAAAATAAATTTAGTGGTTCATTTTTTTAAAAGGATAGAATAGAAAATAGGGTGCATCTTAAAGTAAAAGGATAAGTTTGGAATTACATAAAATAAAGTTCAGCATATACTGGCTAAGACAAAAGCTACAGTTCATTGTAGAAAGAACAGATGCAATGTACTTTTTAACTCACATTTTGTATGGCAGGACAAAAATATAAATTAGAAAAAAACCATGAGACTTTGAGGATAAAGTGACATAAAATCAAGGATTTGCTTTAACATGCTGGTGGGGGGCTGGGGTGCGTGTAGAGAGGGGGAGGGAAAGAAGGATGAGGGAAGAAAAGGAAGAAACAAGTATAACAATTAATATGATAATTATCGAATCTGGGGAACAGGTATATGGGGGCTCATTATTCTGTTATTTCTACTTTAATATATGTCTTATAACACAAAAAATACCTCTAACTAAAATGGAAGGAATAATAGGTATGGCAAATGCTAGGTGGTGTTTTGGGTTCTGTCCACGTTTTATCTTTTATAGTTTCTTTTATTTACATTAGTAGGAAAACAGGATGTGTAATTAGCTCTTAATTGGTAGGTATCTCTTTAGCTTTAGAGTCCTGGAGCAGAGCTCACTGCCTCTGCCTGTTACTGCAGTCTCCAGGGGCCATGATTCAAGAACAACATACACGTGCCCATCCATGCACACAATTAGCACAGAACTCCAGGTAGAACCTCAGAGCAAGCAGTGTAAGGGCTTTGTCTATCTCTGAATTGAAATATTTTGAACCAGCACTTTCAGAGTGGAAGAAAATCAATCCAAAATGAACTCTAAATACTTCTGAGTGTAGTTTTATACCAAGTGCTGCCATGGGCAATGGTTCACGAACTAACTTCTTTTCTAGGAAGAACTGGAACTATGATCTGTGCCTACCTTCTTGCCAGTGAAATATTTGCAACCGCAGAGGTATGAAAGATGCTCCTACCAGTGCTGTCTTAGGCTGATTGAATTTGCTAGCTCTGAAACCTCGCTGGTGGGATGTTAACATGATCCCTGAGTCACGGTAATCAATGGAGTTATAATTGGAGAGGTGATTATTAGAAAGCCTGGTTTGGATACTTTCTCATTTAACTGGCACTCTTAGTAACTGACCTCAGGGCCTCTTTCTTTGGGACGGGATGAGGGTGAGGTCAATGAGGCGCTCACCTTGGACACAACGTTTAAGGGAATGCCAAAAATCTCAGTAATTAAGATAAATAGTATCCCAGTGCAGCATTTAAAAAATCTAAGTTAATGCCAAAAAATCCATCGTGGATACAATATGAATATTTTAACTAAAGACAGGACACAGCAGAGTCCAGATTAATGTGAAATGAGTAAGGTCAAGTTGTGAAAGTTCAAGAAAACCTCAGCAATACAGAAGCTTGACTTGCCTCCCCCAGACCCATAATCCCACCAGCTCCAGGCCTTCCTCCTTTCTCACGAGAATAAGAAGATGGGTTAGGGAAGTTTTCTAAAGGACCTTGAACATCCTTGCAAGTGCTAGGTAGGTAAAAGGCATCATTTTCCAACTCAGAACAAAGTCTCTCCTGGATGTTATATCTTTGCACAGTCAACATCTGTGGCCTGTGCCCTCTGGAAATTTCTGAGAAGACAGGATGGGCTGTTGCTATGTCTTAAAGCAGGGTTCCCACTCTTTTTCTGCCATGGTCTTGCTGAAAAGCCACCTACCTCTTAGAGGGCACGCTCCCAGCAGCTCTGCTTCTCGCTCAGCCTGCAGCCCAGATAAGAGAAGCTGGGGGTTCTGATCTGGGCCCAGCACCCTGATTCCACCGTCTTCTTTATTTCAAATTTGAGACACACAAGTTAGGAAAATGGATGCTCTAGGACAGTGTTTTTCACACTATGGATCACAGTTTATCAGTGAGTTGTGAAATCAACTTATTGGGTTGTCACTTGCATTTTTTAAATAAAATGGAATCGATTAGAATAGGAAATATCAAAAGGTAAGTATTGTTTTTGAAACTTTTGTTTCAGTTCTGTGTGAGTGCGTGTGTATGTGTGTGTGTGTGTATCTCCCAGGTTTATGAATGTGGATTGTAGCTTTAAAAATAAAAAGTTTGAGGGACTTCTCTGGAGGTCCAGTGGTTAGGACTCTATGCTTTCACTGCTGAGGGTTGAGTCCCTGGTCAGGGAACTAAGATCCCATAAGCCATGTGGCGTGGCCAAAATAAGTAAATATATAAATATAAAGTTTGAAAGCTGTTGGTCTGGAGCCCTAGACAGAGCCAGAGGCCGGTGCTCAGGCCTTTGCTGTCTCTGACGGGCTGCATGCATCTCCATGGCAGGTCACTTGGCTTTCTTTTGGTCCTAATCTTCTCCATTTGTAAAATAGAAAGATAGGAAGAAGGACCAGATTATCTCTAAAGTCTTCCAGCTCTAAAATTGTCTGTCTTTATGAATCTTTGAATGAGAGTAGGCCTTGATGTGGCTTTGTTAATTCTGTTATTTCGGGTATAGCCTCTGCCCAAAGACCACTGACGTAAGGAAATCATGTGCCCTTAGAAACTTCAGAATGCCTTATACAGGAAAGGGACGTGCAGATGACCCATGACTGGACTGTCCCCTTTTTTATAGGACAGCCTTTATTATTTTGGAGAACGACGAACAGATAAATCCACCAGCAGTAAATTTCAGGGAATAGAAACTCCTTCTCAGGTAAGTGCTCTTTCTTTAAAAGGGGTCACTCTGGGTAATTAGGTTAAGATTGGCATCTATTACCTGGTTTCATTTTAGACTCTCTTCCTTAGGTGATTCCTTAGGTCATCTTCTCCTTGGGTGGTCTTCTCCTTGGGTGCCCTGTGACAGGCCTTGATCCCTTCCAGAGGCCAGGAGCCCTGCCTCAGGTGTTGGCTTGGCTTTGCACCTTTGCTCTGAGTTCTCCCCAGAGCGCCCTGCCTTCCATTTTAACTGGTTATTGTTTGCAGAGTTCAGGAGTTGATTCCCTTCCCAAGGTAGGAAGGTCCAATTCCTAAGGTTTCAGACCCCCTGAAGATTATCTGAAGTCACTAGCCCTTTATTTCCATGTAAAGAGGAACTGAGTCTTTCACAAACTGCTATTAGGGCAATTCAGCCCTTGTAGAACATTGTGTGTGTGTGTGTGTGTGTGTGTGTGTGTGTGTGTGCGGGTGTGTGTGTGCGCACGCATGGGCACACATGTGTAAGGGAGAGACAGACAGTGACAGAAAAAGAGACAGAGTCGGTGGGAGGGGGGCTGCACTTCAAAGGAGAAAGGAAAAGGAAAAGTAACATTTTTCAAAAACCTATTTTATACTAGACACTATTATACTTTTACATATATTGTCTCATTTAATACTCAGACATTCCATGTGACCCATGTTATTACCTTATTTTTTTTCCTTTTTAAAACATTTTATCATGGACTTTTTCATAAAAAGTCAAGACAGTCATACAATAAATCCCCTTATATTCATCACACTGCTTCAGCAATCATTTCGTCATGTGGCCAACCATTCATTCCCTCCCCACTCTACACACACACACACACACACACGCTTCATTTTCACACTAAACTTGGATTATTTTGAAGGAAATCCCAGACATCAGAGCATCTTATCCCCTAAGCATTTTAATATGACATCTAACATAAAGACTCTAAAAAAAAAAAACCCCTTAAAACCATTGACATACCTAACAATGTTATACCTTAATAGTATCAAATGTCTAGTCCTCGTTTAAATTTCCATAATTATCTTAAAATCTTTTTAAAACTTAGTTTCAGTCAGGATCCAAACAAGGGCACACATTTCATTTGGTTGCTATGTCTCCTTATGTCTCTTTTAGTTTATAGGTTTCCCACCTCTCTTTCTTTTTTCCTTGTAAATTGTTTATTGCAGAAACCAGGACGTTTATCCCATAGAGTTTACAACAATTTAGACTTTGTTGAATCCTGCTAAGGGTTTTGCATTCATTATCTAATACAATATTCTCAATAACTCAATGAGTGTGCCCCATTGTGATTCCCATTTTATAGACTGGGAAATCGAGGTTCAGGGAAACTAACTTTTTGAACTAAGAACTCAAATCCAGATCTTTCAGACTCCAAAGCCCGTTATTTCCCATCCTGTGCACAGCTTCTCATTTGGATTGCCTTTTCTATACGGCCCCTCAAACCCAAGTGAGAGATGGTTGGGAATTCTTAAGTAAATGTGGATGTGGCCATGAAGGAGAGTTTTCTTTGAGTGAAGTGACGAAAGCTGATACCCTTGGCCTAGTTAGCAGAACACTGTAACTGCTGGCTCTAGACATTTCATTTGGGATCAAAGAACTCAGCCTTATCCATTCATATTTTTCTGCCAAACACAAGCAACACAAGAAAAAAAAGAAAAGATAGCCATAGGCTATAAGTAATACATCAACTTATTGAAGCCCAGCTCGAATCATGCCATTTCACGCTCAAAATCCATAATGGCTTCTGACTGCCAATGGCAACAAATATGTTTTAACCTGGCACTCCCAATCTAGATTTGATTTTTCCAACCGCTTCTTCCGCTATGTGCATTCACACGCTCTAACGCGTTTGGATTGTTCGCCGTTTCCCAGCCTGTTTATACTTTACACCCATGTGCTCACGAGGGCCCCTTGTCCTGGAGTCCCTTTGCCCTCCCAGCCTGAAGTAGTCTCCTGCTTTTTCGGGAGTTCTTATAGCCCTTTGTGTTCCTTTTAGGGACTAAGTTGCTTTACATTATTTTCCAGCTATTCGAAGTCGTGTCTTCTCTACCCTTTTTGCATGCCCATGTCTTGCCCGTCTTTCCACCCTGGCAGCCCAAAGTGCCTCATATAGTATCTCCTTTGTCTGTAGTGAGTGCTTACTAAATAGATGTTGATTTTATTAACTTCTGCTACATGCGCCTGTTGTTCTGGGCTGTAGGGGAAAGAAGAGTGAGAGCAAACGCAGCTACAGGGCCATGGTAGGTTACAAGCCTTTAGTGGAAGGTCAAGAATCTGGTGGCAGGAGCCAATGGGACGTTAGATGTAGCTCCTTCAGGCACATCTTCCCTTCCCCATTTCCTCTGCAGTCACGTGCAGTGTCTCTAACTTACTCCAGGACTGGCATACCCTAGGCCGCAGCTGAGTCTCTTCTGATTCACTGGGCTAGCAGCACAGGGGCCCGGCCTCAAGGGCTGTGTTGGCGAGGCCCCAGGACAGAGTTCCCTGTGTGTGCGGCAGTAATTCTCAGACACCACCCCCTCCTGATCCTGCAGTGTGGCCATTCAATGCACTGCATACATTTCATCCACCCCTGAGTTAAGAGCTGGACTGGTCCTTTCCAATGCAGAGGATGGTGGTTAATTTTCTTAACACTTCCCAGTGGATGGGGAAGACTCTATGAACTTTTCAGTCCGGTTGATTCTGTACCAGAACTCTTCTTAACTTCTAGAAGAAAGGAGAGCCCTTGTGAACGGCTTGCCACAGGAGATGGACTAGGCTAAGAGAATCCCCAGGCTTCCTTGCAAAAAGGGAATTGGGGAAACGGGAAGTGGAGAGATGCTCACTGGCTGGGACTGGAGAAGAATGTGAACGTACTGCTGGCCTATGGCGCTCTCCCGCTGAGCTTTTCCATCTTCCCTTCTCTCATGCCGAGAAGGCTACTGCTCCCCAAAGCACAAACCTTCCTTTAACTCAGCCACAATGAAGCTCCTATCCCAGGCCGACCTCTCCCGCGTTTGCAGTTAATGGCATCCTGCTGTCCTGTTGTCCTAGCTGTTTTGTTGACTCTGGTCAGTTGCACTCAGTCCCAGCAGCCTCTAAGCAACACCTGGCTCCTTTCTTGTTCCTTGCCTTTTGCTCTTCATTCAGTATTTTTTTTCTAAGGTAGATATTTAGTCATGAGGCAACAAATGCCTAGTTCCATAATGGCACCCGATCAATGTTTCCTTCATCAATTATTTTCCTTAAAAAAATCAGGACTTTTTACCTCCACTTAAATCGAGACTTCTGTTGTTTTGCAGAACAGATTTGTTGGATATTTTGCAATGGTGAAAAATACCTACAATTTGACCCTTCCTCCAATGAAAAAACTCACGATGGAAAAAATCATTATTTATTCAATTCAAGGTAAGTGCTTTATGTATAATTGGAGAATTGGCAGGAGGGCCAATGTTCTTACTGTTCGGAAGGGTTTTCTCATGGTTATATACAGAGACAATCCCAACGCATAGCTGTCTTTTTGTGTAGCCTCAGGTATAAACCCCTCCCCCTGGAATTGCCCATCAGCCCAGCGCTGCTGTGGCCACGTTACCACTGCTTAGGTGTCCTCTCCTTTCCTCTCCTATCACCAATTTGGGGGGCTCCATCCCCCCTTCCCTTTCTCCTGTTCTCATTGCTACTTTGGCCTCAGCCCAGGGTGTCCTTTTCAGAGTAGAGCCTCTGAGAGTAAAGGGAGGGAAGGTCCCATGAGACCTGGAGACCACTTCTTCCTCATGCCCATCTCTGGTTCAGGGTTGTCTTGGGAGATGCATCCCTGTATCATTTTCTTCCCTAATCCTCTTAGAAACCTTTTTTTTATTCTTATCTCCTGATCTCTCCCTTTCCCCGCCCTCTTCCCCCATAGCCCCCTCTCCCCCAGCAACTCCATCAGGATGTCTTAAATACCCGAACAGCAAATGAATTTTGTTGCCACAAATTCTGTTTGCAAATAACTACTGAGAACTGCCTTGGGCCAGGCCCCCTGCTCGTGTTTCTTTGCCCTTCAGGAGCCCCCGAGTGTCAGCAGAGGAGAGGAAGGTACACGGATGAAGAGCTGACCACAGTGTTGGACAGCTTCCTAGAAGAACAGCACTTAGGTCTTCCGAACCTACAGGAACACGAAAAAGGGTTGGGAGAAACCTGGCCTCTGGGCGGGGGTGGGGGGCTCTCTCAGCCCCCTAGCTGTTACCAGTTCTTACCAAGAGTAAAAATCCTTATAAACTTGAAAAGAGCTGACGATGCCTGCTTCAGGAATGTAAGGAGAAAGAGGGGACCTGCCGTCGCCCCGAGAGGCAGAGATATTGGTCAGATCGTCCACCTCTGGGACTTGAAAGACAAGGAAGGGGAGGGGAGAGGAATGGGCCTCAAGGCCATGTCTCTATTGCTCTGTCACCCGCCTAGCCTCCCTGTACAGCTCACCCTCGGGGAGGTGGAAACAGGGACCCCTCAGTGTGGAGGCGCAGCGGGAGGTGATGCTTCTGATTCCCTAAAGCAACAGCAGCTTGTGGAGCGCGAGGCGCGGTGCTGCGTGCCGGGGCTCTCCTGGGCCCGGCTGCAGGGCGAGGGCGCTGGTGTCCACCCAGACAGCCTGTTGCCTTTAGCCCTCTGAGGAGTCACACAAAATAAGATCTAGATGTGTATTTTTTTAACGCTTCGTCCAATTATTCAGAAATAAGAGAACCCTTTAGAATATGTGTAAAAACTGCATAGTCAAAAAAAAATTACGTTAGTTAAAATATAAAATGCTTTTTTCAAATTATTTACGTATTTCTCCCCTCTCCACACGCCCGCATCGCCGCCACTGCTTGGCAGGGCTGAGGAATTGTGAGAGTTACCAAGAGCAGATTGCATGGGTTTCTGGCTTCTGGAAACAAACTTCGGCCCAGCAGCATGGTTTCTGTGGGAAATTTTGGTCTAGATTTCCAAACAAGCGTTGTGCGGGCAGACCCTGGAAACACAGCCTGTTCCAGCAGGGGGCTGCCTGTGTGTATAAAGGAGCAACTGCGAAGCCTTCGTGGGCTGCAGAGTGCTCTATGAGGTGCATTCTGACTGTGATGTGTGTGTGTCATGTACGAGGGACAGGGCTGGAGTGGAGCCTCGCTCAGCACACCATCTGCCTTCAGACGTCCCCAGGGTAGAGCCAGGCTTGTCCGGCAGCTGGTGGGTGGGAGGGGACAGCAATGTCTTGTTCCCCATTGTTTCCTGCAGAAAGTGCAGTGTGAGAGGCAACCCAGGTGGCTGTTGGAGCAGTGTCTTCCTCTAGGAAATTGAAACTCAGCTCTAAAGCCAAGTTGGTGGCGTGAGAGCCTGTTTTGTACCTGAGTGTATCTTCTCCCTCAGGGTCCTCTTGGTTAACAGTGGGAATCCAGGCATCCCTCGTTTTATTGCTCTTTGCTTTATTGTGCTTCAGAGACATTGCACTTGTTCAAAAAATGAAAGGTTTGTGACATTTCTGAGTTGTCAGATGATGGTGAGCAGTTTTTTTTTAGCAATGTGGCAATCAAGTTTTTTTATTTAATGGTTTGTGTTAGAATTTTATGTATTTATTTATTGGCTGCATTGGGTCTTTGTTGCTGCTCGTCGTATTTCTCTAGTTGTTGCTCTTCATTGTGGTGCACGGGCTACTCATTGCGGTGGCTTCTCTTGTTGCGGAGCACGGGCTCTAGGTGCGCGGGCTCAGTAGTTGTGGCTCGTGGGCTTAGTTGCTCTGTGGCATGTGGGATCTTCCTGGGCCAGGGTCAAACCCGTGTCTCCTGCATTGGCAGGCGGATTCTTAACCGCTGTGCCACCAGGGAAGTCGCGATCAAGTATTTTTTAATGAAGGTATGTACATAGTTTTCTTAGACATAATGCTATGGCACACTAAACAGACCAGTATAGTGTAAACATAACTTTGTGTGTGCACTGGGAAAGCAAAACGTTCGTGTGACTCGCTTTGTTGCGATATTCGCTGTATTGCAGTGGTCTGGAACCGAACCCACAGTATCTCCGAGGTAACCCTAAAACAGTATCTATACAAACCTCTGTGAGTATTATACTATTCCAAACAGGCAAAAAGGCATTTAGTCTGATGGAGTTTTGATGCATTTTCTCTAACGTGAACAATGAGACTAGGAATAGTTTCTCAAACTTCTAAGCTTAAAAATGGTTTTAATAAGTTCTAGCATTTCATATATTGTCCCAGTCTGATATCATATCCTAAGACTGTGACTTCTCTCTTCATAGTTTGAATTGTACTTAACCTCTGTGGAGATATTGTTTAGTTAAAACTGTAAAGTGATCTAGAGAACAGAGGAACTAACACAAATTTATAAGTACTGCAGGTGAAAACTGGTGGAGATTTTATGGGTTTGGTTTCCTCATCTCAGGCTAACATAAAATAGGGGATTTTAAAAGTCTAATTTGAGATCCCTCATAAAGGCTTCCAGACAGAAAGTTGTGCCCTTTGCAGCTGTTCTTACGGTGTGGGCCTCGGCTGGCAGACCCAACTTAAGGCCTGCCCGGTACGCCAAAATTCTTGCTGCACCCACGTAAATAAGCAGGCCAAACCCAATGAGAGCAGCCTTCTTTTGGGATAAGAATTATCCCCTTTGAGGGAGATCAAGGTGGTGAAGTAAGAGGATGCTGAGCTTACCTCCCCCCATGAACACATGGAAAATACAACTACCTGTGGAGCTACCTGGAGGCTGGCAGAAAGGCCCTTCTGCGGCCAAGGCTGTAAAGAAAAATCCACACGGAGTCTGGTAGGAAGGGAGGAGAAGTGATCTGGTCGAGACCTACACCCTTGGTGGGGGACCCAGACGTGGAGGGGGGGTGTCATGGGCTTGGGGAGCCTCCCTGGGGAGCAAGGGGTTTGAGCCACACATCTGGCACTCCAGCCCTGGGGTCTGACACCAGGAGGATGAGTGCCCTTAGCTGCTTCGAAAGCCAGTGGGGCTCATGGGAGGCTGTAAAACACTGAGACCTCACTCAGAGAGTGAGTGCTTGTTTATCCCCCCATCCTGGCAGACGCAGCAGCCTGAAAACTCTGACCAGGGAGAAAGCAGCCTTGGCCAGTGCTCGGTCACTGCCCACATTTAGGAGGAGTGAAACTACTCCAGGGCAGGGACTGACATTGCCAGCAGGAAAGAAACCAACTCAGCAGTGAGGCACCAACCCCTCCGGCCCCGACCCAGCCTCTAACCAAGGGTGCACAGTGGGGAAAATGTAAAACCAGCACAGAAGTGCAGCCCCAAACCCTTGAGCCCCTGCTGCATCCCAAACCAAGGTGGAGACTGCCATCTCTCTCACACACAGGGTCGCACCTGGCTCCGGCTCCAGCCCCTCCAGCCCCGCTTCCCACCAAGGTGGTGGCTGCCACCGCACCCCAGGGACCCATGGGACCTGTGCTCGCTTCTCCCACCAAAGCCACTGAGCATACGCAGGCTGCACAGTCCTGCACAAGGGCACACCTTCAAGACTGGGATAGGTAACTGATTCACTTAATTTCATAGAGACAGAGACAGGTAAACAAAATGAGAAGACAAAGGAGTATGTTTCAAATGAAGGAACAGCAACAAAAAAACCCTAAAGAATCATCTTCCTTTGAGATTATGATCACAACAGACTGTCAGGAAAAAATGTGATAGATTCTGAAATGGGCAGTGTCTTCTCTAGGCCCACCTCCAGGGTTACCTTCACCTCTCATGGTCTGTAAGCTATCTTACAACTCTAAGTTGTAGAAAACTGACAATAATGCAAATAATTTTTGTACATAAAAATGCAAATTAGTTGTGTCTAGCAGAATGCAACTGATTATTGACCTGTTTTGTATTTATTTGTAAATTCATTTCATCATTCCTTATCTGTCCATAAATGTGCAGTACTTTGAAACAGCTGTAGCGTTTTACTGGTTCCTTAGTAGTAAGTTAAAATTTCTGACGTGTTAAGAAATGCATGTACAGGACAGTGCTATGGCATGCAACAATTTCTGTAAAACAAAAGGAGAATATATTTGTTCGTGTGTATATACACATATAAAACCTCTGGGAGAATATATATTCATATTTGATTATACATGCATAAAAAACTAGAAACTAGTAATAGGGGTTAGCTGTTTGGGGCTGGAGAACTGAACAGGTGGGAGATAGGGAAAATGGAGACTTTTCACTTCATGCCTTTTATACCTTTTATTTTTAAATCATGCAAATATACTTAAATTATTTTTAAAAATTTTTAATTGTGTGGGAATTAATTTAAGCTCATAAAGCAATGCCCTTTTCCTGTCATGTGATAAGTGTTCGACTTGGTTTAGCTCTACATTTCACTGACTTCTGTTGACATCCGTAGAGAGAAGTTCTGCAGGTGGATGGGACAGAGGGAACTGAGGCAAAGAAACCATGATTCCTCAAGACAAATTAATTGTGTTAGTGAGAACAAAATTAAATGAACACAAAACAAACTTAATATAACAATTAAGAATGATGGATATATGACTTTATTAGAGTATTTGTTTTAGTTCTGTACCTTTAGTTCTGTGCATATTTAAGTGAAATATGCAGGGTGGAAAGGAAAGCCGGAAAAATTAATTGGAGGCTTGAGAAACCAGCCCTTTCATGAAATGCTGAAGTAAGTGGGTCAATTAAATTGAAAAAAAAAAAAAGGGAGAAGAAACCATTTGTCTGTGAATATATGCTGAACATAGCAGGAACGTTTGGATACAGCTCTCCTATATTTTCCATAAACTGGATTTAAACTAGGGCAAGAGGAATCTAGACTATTTATTATTAAGAAACATCACAATTAGAAGTCTGAAGAAAGCAACACATCAACAAGAAAGGTTGCACGTCCCCTTCCCTAATTTTTTTTTTTCTATGAAGGTGAAGCGATGGGATTCTAAATCTTAGAAGCTGAACAATGTCCTTTTTTTTTTTTCTCCAGCCTTATAAATTCTGCTTTAGGGGACAGAACTGAACTTTTGAAGCCTTGTCTTTCAAAGACAAAATCCATACAAGAGCCAGATGATTCAATATTGACACATTGTTAGCTGGGATAATTTTTTCTCTTTTTAATCTGTATTGTTAATTGGTGAGACATTTTGATCTTTGCTCTAACCAGCCTAACTTTTTAACTTCATTCAGGTGTTGGAAAAGGCAATGGAAATGATCTAAAAGTACAAATAATAATGCAACGAAAGCCTGTCTTTTTCTGTTCTGCTTCCAAAAACTCTAGGGTAAGAGACAGCATGGAAACTGAAAATTCTAGTGTTTGTTTTAAATCTCAATGTCAAATCAGCATGTTGCCCTCCCCAAACCATCACTCACCACAGGGAGGGGCCGTGTTGCTTTCTGGTTACCATCCAACTTGGTGTCCCTGGGTTTGGATTTGAGTCAAGAGTTAAATTTATTGTTCAAAATAGTTTTCAGGGGAAATAGTTTTCCAGAATATATTTTCAGTTCAGAGTGGTGCTTTGCCTTTCCCTTTTCCACAAATGCCAAGCATGTTCCCAGGAATCTGTCAGAGTTTTAAATTCATGTATCTGGTCACTTTTAGCCATATTCTCTTCTTCTTGGTCATTTTTATTATATGGCACTGATTCTGAAATTTTAATGTGCATGAAAATCACCTAGAGACTGGTAAAAATGCAGATTCCTAAGTTATACCCCCAAAGTGTGATTCAGGAAATCTGGAAAGGGGCCCAGGAATCTCTAGACTTAGCAATGTCTCAAGTGATTGGAACTCAGATATCCTGTGGGACTGCACTGTGAGAAACAATGCAGGCGTGGGGAGGAATCTCTTTGGGACCAAATAGTCAGTTTTCTTAAAGGCTGAAGAAATGGTTAAGACTACAGACCTTTTCTGGAGCAACAGGAAAGTTTCCTTCATGGGTGTAAGAAATATAAACTTTTAAGATTCTTTCTCAGGCCTTGGTCTCTAGTTCTCCTATTACCTCTCCTCTTCCTTCTTTTTACTCCCCTGACCCCCGGGAGGGGGCACTCCCCCCAAGCCTCATCCCTGGCTTTCTGTTCTTATCTCCACACATACTCTATTCTTGGTTCTACACATCCGTTCCCCTACTTTAAATTATAATATCTTCTTTCATTCACTTGACACATATTTATGAGCCCCGTACACGGGGTAGACGCAGGAGCTGCAACGTGGGCATTCTCTACCCCAGCAATTCAAACACAGTTGTCAATCCAAATTTATCCAATGAACTTTTCATCTGCTTCTGCAAACGACACCAGCATTCTCTTACTCAGACTTTCAAATCTGGTATCATCTTTGATTCTCTCTTTGCCCGCGGCCCCTAAATCCAGTTAGTCACCAATTCCTGCTAATGAGACCACTGGAATCTCTCTTCACTCGCTCCCTTCCTGTCTGTTCCCATTGCCACTACCCGGTCCAGGACCTCATTTGCTCATGCCTAGACTTCTACAACGGTCTCCTTACCTCTGCTTTCTCCTTATACAGGGCAGTATATAGGGTCCTGCAATACACATCCTGAAATACTGCTCTCATTGTAAAAAGCTGTAGCTAGAGCAGAAGACACACTGTGTACCCACGGTCAAAGCTAGTTAATATCTTTGGCGCAATATTCTTTTTTTTTTTTTTTTTCTGGCTGTGAGGCATGCAGGATCTTATTTTCCCAACCAGGGATTGAACCCATGCCCCCTGCAGTGGAAGCGTGGAGTCTTAACCGCTGGACCACCAGGGAAGTCCTTCTGGCTCAGTATTCTTATCTGTAAAATAAAGGTTACATCTCAAGTGTTGTGAGGATTGAATTAGATAATATATGTGAAGTTGCTCTGTGAGTCATACGTCACTAAATAAATGTTAGATGTGATAATTACCAGGCCAGCTTCATCACCTAGGAAATGCTCCACTATAACCTTCAACAACTTCATTCTTATTTTCCTGGGTCTTGAATTCTCAAGATACAGCCCTATCATACCTGAGCTTATTCGCATTTGTAACATGGCCTGCTGTCTCCATGCCAGGTAGACTGGGTCCCCTCTGGCCCTTGGAACACAACACTCTAATTTCTGCTTCCTGTTTTTGCTGGTCTTTTTCCCCTCCTCCAGCCCTGCCCTCCCAGTCCCCTGTCTGAACTGGATTCTCTTTACAGAGCTCCTCTTTTTTAAAAATTGAAGTATAATTGACATACAATATTGTATTAGTTTCAGGTGTACAACATAGTGATTTGACATTTTATATACATTATGAGATGATCACCATAAGTTTAGTTACCATCTGTCACCATTTAAAGTTATTACAACATTATTGACTATATTCCCTATTCTGTGTATTACATCCCCATGACTTATTTATTGTATAACTGGAAGTTTATGCCTCTTAATCCCCTTCACCTATTTCACCCATCCTCCTATCCCCTGCCAACCACCAGTTTGTTCTCTGTATGAGTCTGCTTCTGTTTTGTTATGTTCATTTGTTTTTTAGATTCTACGTGTAAGTGAAATCATGCAGTATTTTTCTTTGACTTAATTCACTTAGCATAATACCTTCTAAGTCCATCCATGTTGTCACAAATGAAAGATTTCATTCTTGTTATGGATAATACTCATATATACATACATGTGCGTATATATATACACACACACACATATATATACCTCACATTTTCTTTATTGATGGACTTAGGTTGCTTCCGTATCTTGGCTATTGTAAATAATGCTACAGTGAACATAGGGGTGCATATATCTTTTCAAATTAGTGTTGTCGATTTTTTTTTTTTTTGGATAAATACCCAGAAGTGCAATTGTCCAATCATGTGGTAGTTCTATTTTTAAGTTTTTGAGGAACCTCCATACTGCTTTCCATAGTGGCTGCACCAATTTACATTCCCACCAAGAGTGAAAGAGGGTTTCTTTTTTTCCACACCTTCACCAACATTATTTTTTGTCCTTTTGCTAATAGTCATTCTGACAGGTATGAGGTGATGTTCTGAATTGCATTTCCCTGATGACTAGTAATGATCATTTTTTCATGTGCCCGTTGGCTGTCTGTATGTCTCCTTTAGAAAAATGTCTTTTCTAGGTCCTCTGCCCATTTTTCAATTGGATTGTTTCTTTTTTTGATGTTTCCTTTTCAAGTTGTATGAGTTATTTTTATATTCTGGATATTAACCTCTATTGGATACATAATTTACACGTGTCTTCTCCCATTCAACAGATTAGCTTTCCATTTTATTGCAGGATTCCTTCACTGTGCAAAAGCATTTTAGTTTGATGTAGTCCCACTTGTTCATTTTTGCTTTTGCTGTCCTTGCCTGAGGAGACGGATCCATAAAGGTATCGCTAAGATCAAAGTCAAAGAGCTGACTGCCTGTGCTTTCTTCTAGAAGTTTTATGGTTTCAGGTCTTACATTCAAATTTTTAATCCATTTTAACTTTATTGTCATATGTGGTGTAAGGTAGTGGTCCAGATTCATTCTTTTGCATGTAACTGTCCAGTTTTTCCAACACTGCTTATTGAAGAGATTCTTTTCCACTTTGTATATTCTTGTCTTCTCTGTTGTAGATTAATTGACCATAAGTGTGGATTTTTTTCTGGCCTCTCTATCCTGTTCCATTGATCTATGTATTTGTTTTTGTTCCAGTAACAACTGTTTTGAATACTATAACTCTGTGATATATTTTGAAGTCAGAAAAACTGATACCTCCAGTTTTGTTCTTTTAAAGATTACTTTGGCTATTTGGGGTCTTTTGTGGTTCCACACAAATTTTAGGATTCTAGTTCTGTGAAAAATGCTATTGGTATTTTAATAGGGATTACATTGAATTTGTATATTGCTTTGGGTAGTAGCATAGACATTTTAACAATATGAATTCTTCCAATCCATAAGCACAGTATACCTTTCCATTTAATTGTGTCACATTTACGTCTTTCATCAATGTCTTATAGTTTTCAGAGTTCAGGTCTTTCACTTCCTTGGTTAAACGTATTCCTAATTATTTTATTCTTTTAGATGCAATTTTAAATGGAAGTTTCTTAATTTGTATTTCTGATAGTTCATTATTAGTGTATTGAAATGCAACAGATTTCTATACATTACTTTTGTATCCTGCAACTTCACTGAATTCATTTATCTGAATAGTTTTTTGGTGGAGTCTTTAGCATTTCCTATATATAGTACCATGCCATCAGCAAATAGTGAGTTTTACTTCTTCCTTTCCAATTTAGATTTGTGTTATTTCTTTTTACTGTCTAATTGCTGGGGCTAGGACTTCTAATACTTGGTTCAATAAAAGCAAGAGTGGGCATCCTTGTCTTGTTCCTTATCTTAAGGAAAAGCTTTCAACTTTTCAACACTGAGTATGATATTAGCTGTGGATTTATTACATATGGTCTTTTTTTTTTTTTTTTTGCGGTATGCGGGCCTCTCACTGCTGTGGCCTCTCCTGTTGCGGAGCACAGGCTCCGGACGCGCAGGCTCAGCGGCCATGGCTCATGGGCCTAACCGCTCCGTGCTATGTGGGATCTTCCCGGACCGGGGCACGAACCCGTGTCCCCTGCATTGGCAGGCGGACTCTCAACCACTGCGCCACCAGGGAAGCCCTACATATGGTCTTTTTATCTTACTGAGGTACGTTCCCTCTATACCCACTTTGCTGGGAGTTTTTTGTTTTGTTTTTTTTTTATAAATGGGTGTTAAACTTTGTCAGATGCTTTTTCTGCATCTATGGAGATGATCATGATTTTTATCCTTTGTTAACATGGTGTATCATATTAATTTCATTTGCAGATGTTGAACCATCTTTGCATCCCCAAAATAAATCCCACTTGGTCTGGTGTATGATTCTTTTAATGAGTTGTTGAATTTGGTTTGTTAATGTTTCACTGAAGATTTTTGCATCTATGTTCATCCAGGATATTGGCCTGTAATTTTCTTTTTTTGCAGTGTCTTTGTCTGGTTTTGGTATCAGGGTAATGCTGGCCTCATGGAATGAGTCTGGAATTTTTTTTTTTTTTTTTTTTTTTTTTTGGCGGTACGCGGGCCTCTCACTGCTGCAGCCTCTCCCGCTGCTCCGGATGTGCAGGCTCAGCGGCCATGGCTCACGGGCCCAGCCGCTCCGCGGCCTGTGGGATCTTCCTGGACTGGGGCACGAACCCGTGTCCCCTGCATTGGCAGGCAGACTCTCAACCACTGCACCACCAGGGAAGCCCCAAGTCTGGAATATTTTGATGAAGGATAGATATTTACTCTCCTTTAAGTGTTTGGTAGAATTCACCTGTGAACCTGTCTGGTCCTGGACTTTATTGGGAGTTTTTTGATTACTGATTCAATATCATTATTAGAAATCTACCTATTGGATTTTCTATTTCTTCTTGTTTTGGAAGATTGTGTGTTTCTAGGAGTTTATCTGTTTCTCCTAGGTTTTCTAATTTGTTGCTGTAGTTTCATATGATCCTTTGTATTTCTATGGTATCAGTTGTAACTTCTCTTTCATTTCTGATTTTATTTGGGCCCTCTCCCTTTTTTTTCTTGATGAGTCTGGATAAAGGTTTGTCAGTTTTGTTTATCTTTTCAAAGAACCAGTTCTTAGTTTAATTATCTTTTCTATTTTTAAAAAATCTCTGTTTCTGTTCTGATCTTCATGATTTTTTCCATTCTACTAACTTTGGACTTTGTTCTTTTTCTACTTCCTTTAGGGCTAAGGTTAGATTGGGATTTTACTTGTTTCTTGAGTTTTGTCTGTATTGCTATGAACTTGCTTTTTAGAACTCCTTTTGCTGTGTCCCAGAGATTTTGGAATGTTGTGTTTCCATTTTCATTTGTCTTAAGGTGTTTTTAAAATTTTCTCTGATTTCTTCAGTGACCCATTGGATTGTTTAGTAGCATGTTGTTTAGTCTCCACGTGTTTGTGTGTGTGTTTTTTTTCTAGTTTTCTTCTTAGAGTCAATTTCAAGTTTGGTACTGTTGTGGTCAGAAAAGATGCTTGGTATGGTTTTAATCTTTATTTAGACTTGTTTTGTGGCCTAACATGTGATCTATCCTGAAGAGTGTTCCATGTACACTTAAAAAGAATATATATTCTGCTGTTCGGTGTAGAATGTTTTTTATAATCTATTAAGTTCATTTGGTCTAACGTGTCATTTTTGACTTTCTGCCTGGATGATCTTTTCATTGCTGTAAGTGGGATATTAAAGTCCATACTATTATTGTATTACTGTCAATTTCTCTTTTATGTCTGTTAATATTAGCTTTACCTATTTAGGTATGTCTATGTTGAGTGCATAAATATCTACAAGTGTTATATACTCTTGTTGGATTGAACCCTTTATCATTATGTAATGCTTTTTTTCCCTTGGTCTATTGTTAGAGCCTTTTTTTGTTTTGTATACATTTATTTTATTTATTTATTTTTGGCTGCATTGGGTCTTCATTGCTGTGCATGGCTTTTCTCTAGTTGCAGCAAGTGGGGGCTACTCTTTGTTGCCGTGCACGGGCTTCTCATTGTGGTGGCTTCTCTTGTTGCAGAACACAGGCTCTAGGCACGTGGGCTTCAGTAGTTGTGGCACGTGGGATCAGTAGTTGTGGCTTGCGGGCTCAGTAGTTGTGGCTTGTGGGCTCTAGAGCACAGGCTCAGTAGTTGTGGCACATGGGCTTAGCTGCTCCACGGCATGTGGGATCTTCCCAGACCAGGGCTCGAACCTGTGTCCTCTGCACTGGGAGGCAGATTCTTAACCACTGTGCCACCAGGGAACTCCCACAGCCTTTGTTTTTAAAAATTGGTTTTATTTTTGGGGATTTTTTAAATTGAATTATAGTTGATGGACAATATTATATAAGTTACAGATGTATAACACAGTGATTCACAATTTTTAAAGGTTATACTTCATTCACAGTTATTATAAAATATTGGCTATATTCCCTGTGTTATACAATATATCCTTGTAGCTTATTTATTTTATACATAATTTGTACCTCTTAGTCCCCTACCCCTATCTTGCCCCTCCCCCTTCCATCTTCCCACTGGGAACCACTAGTTTGTTTTATATCTGTGAGTCTGTTTCTTTTGTTATATTCCCTGGTTTGTTTTATTTTTTATATTCCACATATAAAGGATATCATACAGTATTTGTCTGACTTATTTCACTTAGCATAATACCCTCAAAGTCCATCCATGTTGTTGCACGTAGCAAACTGTTCTTTTTTATGGCTAAGTAGTATTCCACTGTGTGGTGTATATGTGTGTGTATATATATATATATCTTTATCCATTCATCTGTTGATGGACATTTAGGTTGCTTCCATATCTTGGCAATTGTAAATAACGCTGCTGTAAACACTGGAGTGCATATATCTTTCTGAATTAGTGGGTTTTTTTCTGTATACAATTGTAAATAATGCTGCTGTAAACATTGGAGTGCATGTATCTTTCTGAATTAGTGGGGTTTCTTTCTGTATACAATTGTAAATAACGCTGCTGTAAACACTGGAGTGCATATATCTTTCTGAATTAGTGGGTTTTTCCTGTATACAATTGTAAATAACGCTGCTATAAACACTGGAGTGCATATATCTTTCTGAATTAGTGGGTTTTTTTCTGTATACAATTGTAAATAACGCTGCTGTAAACACTGGAGTGCATATATCTTTTTGAATTAGTGGGTTTCTTTCTGTATACAATTGTAAATAACGCTGCTGTAAACACTGGAGTGCATATATCTTTCTGAATTAGTGGGTTTTTTCCTGTATACATACCAAGGAGTGGACTGCTTGGTCACATGATAGTTCTATTTTTTGGTTTTTTGAGAAGCCTCCATACTATTTGCCACAGTCACTGCACCAATTTACTTTCCCACCAACAGTGTATGAAGGGTCCCTTTTCTCCACATCCTTGCCAACGTTGGTTGTCTTTTTTTTTTAAATCTTTATTGGAGTATAACTGCTTCACAATACTGTGTTAGTTTCTGTTGCATAACAAAGTGAATCAGCCATATGCATACACATGTCTCCATATCCCCTCCCTCTTTAGCCTCCCTCCCACCCTCCCTATCCCACCCCTCTAGGTCATCGCAAAGTACTGAGCAGATCTCCCTGTGCTATGCTGCTGCTTCCCACCCGCCAACTATTTTACATTCAGTAGTGTATGTACGTCGATGCTACTGTCACTTCGCCCCAGCTTTGCCCTCCCCCCGCCACATTCTCAAGTCCATTTTCTATGTCTACCTCTTTATTCCTGCCCTGCAACTAGGTTCATCAGTACCATATATATATATATATTTTTAGATTCCATATATATGTGTTAGCATACAGTATTTGTTTTTCTCTTTCTGACTTACTTTGCTCTGTACGACAGACTCTAGGTCCATCCACCTCAGTACAAATAACTCAATTTTTTTTCTGTTTATGACTAATATTCCATTGTATATATGTGCCACATCTTCTTTATCCATTCATCTGTCAATGGACATTTAGGTTGGTTCCATGTCCTGGCTATTGTAAATAGTGCTGCAATGAACATTGTGGTACGTGTCTTTTTTTTTTTTTTTTGGCTGTGTTGGGTCTTTGTTGCTGTGCATGGGTTTTCTCTAGTTGCAGTGAGCAGGGGCTACTCTTCATTGTGGTGCATGGGCTCTCTTTGCAGTGGCTTCTCTTGTTGCAGAGCACGGGCTCTAGGCGCCTCGGCTTCAGGAGTTGTGGCTCGTGGGCTCTGGAGCGCAGGCTCAGTAGTTGTGGCACACGAACTTAGTTGCTCCATGGCATGTGGGATCTTCCTGGACCAGGGCTCGAACCCATGTCCCCTGCATTGGCAAGCAGATTCTTAACCACTGCACCACCAGGGAAGCCCCATGTCTCTTTTTGAATTATGGTTTTCTCAGGGTATATGCCCAGTAGTGGGATTGCTGGGTCATATGGTAGTTCTATTTTTAGTTTTTAGTTTAGTTTTTTAAGGAACCTCCATACTGTTCTCCATAGTGGTTGTATCAATTTACATTCCCACCAACAGCGCATGAGGGTTCCTTTTTCACCACACCCTTTCCAGCATTTACTGTTTCTAGATTTTTTGATAATGGCCATTCTGACTGGCATGAGGTGACCTCACTGTAGTTCTGATTTGCATCTCTCTAATGATTAGTGATGTTGAGCATCTTTTCATGTGCCTTTTGGCCATCTGTATGCCTTTCTTGTGAAATGTCTATTTAGGTCTTCTGCCCATTTTTTAACTGGATTTTTTTTTGATATTGAACTCCTTGAGCTGTTTGTATATTCTGGAGATTAATGCTTTGTCCATTGTTTCATTTGCAAATATTTTCTCCCATTCTGAGGGTTGTCTTTTCATCTTGTTTATGGTTTCCTTTGCTGTGCAAAAGCTTTTAAGTTTAATTAAGTCCCATTTGTTTATTTTTGTTTTTATTTCTGTTACTCTAAGAGGTGGGTCAAAAAAGATCTTGCTGTGGTTTATGTCAAAGAGTGTTTTCCTATGTTTTCCTCTAAGAGTTTATAGTGTCTGGTCTTACATTTAAGTCTTTAATCCATTTGGAGTTTATTTTTGTGTATGGTGTTAGGTAGTGTTCTAATTTCATTCTTTTATACGTAGCTGTCCAGTTTTTCCAGCACCACTTATTGAAGAGGCTTGTCTTCTTTTTGATGATAGCCATTCTGACAGGTTTGAGGTGATATCTCATTGTGGTTTTAATTTGCATTTATCTGATGATTAACAATGTTGAGCATCTTTTCATGTGCCTGTTGGCCATCTGCACGTCCTCTCTGGAAAAATCTCTATTCAGGTCTTCTGCCCATTTAATTGCCTTTTTTTTTTTTTTTACTGTTGAGTTGTAGGAGCTGCTTATATATTTTGGATATTAACCCCTTATCAGTCATATCATTTACAGATATTTTCCCCCATTCAGTAGGTTGTATCTTCATTTTGTCATTGGTTTCCATTGCTATGCAAAAGCTTATATGCTTAATTAGGCCCCATTTATTTATTTTTGCTTTTGTTTCCTTTGATTTAGGAGACAGATCCAAAGAATTATTGCTATAATTTACATCAAAGAGTGTTCTGCCTATGTTTTCCTCTAGGAGTTTTATAGTATCCAGTCTTACATTTAGGTCTTTAATCCATTTTGAGTTTTTGTACATGGTGTTAGAGAATGTTCTTTTACATGTAGCTGTCCTACAGCCTTTGTTTTTAAAGTCTATTTTGTATAAGTATTGGTACCCCAAATTTTTGTTTCTATTTGCATGGAATATATTTTCGTATCCCTTCACTTTCAGTCTGTGTGTGTCTTTAGATCAGAAGTGAATCTCTTGTAGGCAGCATATAGATGGGTCTTGTTTTTTTTTTTTTTAATCCATCAGTCACCCTATGTCTTTTGACTGAAGAATTTACATTTAAAGTGATTATTGATAGGTTGTACTACATACCATTTTGTTAATTATTTTCTGGTTGTTTTTACAGTTCTTCTATGTTCCTTCTTCTCTTGCTCTCTTCCTTTGGAATTTGATGACTTTAGCATTATGTTTGAATTCCTTTTTCTAATTTTTCTCAATATTAGGGTTTTGGTTTGTGGTTAATTTGAGGTTCGTGTATAGCAGCCTATGTGTATAGCAGTCTATTTTAAGTTGATTACTTAAGTTCAAATCGTTCTAAAAACACTACATTTTTACTACCCCCACTCCATGTTTTATGTTTTTGATACATTTTACATCTTTTGATTTTGTATACCTGCTAATTATTGTAGTTATAGTTGATTTTACAACTTTTGTCTTTAAACCTTATAACCTTTGTAAGTGATTGATCCACTGCCTTTACTATACGCTTGCTTTTACCAGGGAGATTTTTCCTTTTACATGTTTTCTGATTTCTAGTAATGGCCTTTTCTTTTTTTCTTAAAGAAGTCCTTTTAACATTTCTTGTACGACTGGTTCAGTGGTGAACTCCTGAAGATTCTGCTTGTCAGGGAAACTTTATTGCTCCTTCAATTCTGAACAATAACCCTGCCAGATAGAGTATTCTTGGTTATAAGTTTTTCCCTGTCAGTACTTTGAATATATTGTGCCACTCGCTTATGGCCTGTTTCTGCTGAAAAATCAGCTGATAGTCTTATAGGGGTTCCCTTGTACATAACTAGTTGTTTTTCCATTCTTTTGCACCTAATATGCTCTTGATTCCATCTACTGTATTGTTCCTTTCAGTTATTGTATTCTTCAGCTCTGGTTGGTTCTTTTTTGTATCTCTTTGTTGAAGTTCTCACTGTGTTCATTCTTCTTCCAAGTTTGGTGAGTATCTATCTTTATGGGTATTACTTTGAACACTTTATCACGTTGATTACTTATGTCCATTTTGTTGGTTCTTATCCTGAAGTTTTGTCTTGTTCTTTCATTTGGAGCATATTCCTGTCTCCTCATTTGTTTCTGTGTATTAGGTAGATGAGCTACATATACTGGTTTTATAGAAGTGGCCTTATGTAGGAGGTTTCCTGTGGGGCCCAGAAGAGTAATCCCTGCTAGTCACCAGAGCCAGGGATGTTTTCTATGTGGGCTGCGTGTGCCCCTCCTGTTGTACGGTGCCACAGATGCTGCAGTCACACTAGTGGAAGGGGCTGGCCCCCAAGCCAGCTGCCTGTGTGGCCTGGCCACAGCTGTCGTGCATTCACTGGTGGGCAAGGCTGGCCCCAGTGTGGCTGGCTGTGGGGCCCAACCACAACAGTTGCAGGTACAGTTGTGAGTGGGGCTGGCCCCCAGGGTGGGAGCTTCTTTGGGCTCCCACCCTGGGAGGAGGGGGACTATAACCAGCCAAGGACTCCCACTGGATATGGCAGGAGGGGTGGCAGCTGGGAGGAGCTGCTTTGGGCAGGGCAGGTCTGCAGGGGAATGCTGGGGTTGGGGTGAGTGGTGTTAGCAAGGTAGATGGCAACTGTTTTGAAATGGCGCCTGCCAGTGCTGGGCCAGCCTAGGTAGAAGGAGAATTGTTTAAATGATGCCCGCCAGCACTTTGCTCCCCAGAGGCACACCCTAAAGTTAATGAACGTACTTCGCATATGGCCTGGGCACTTTGCAAAGTACTGCCTCTGTCCTGGGACTCAAAGTGAGTGAATTTGTGTGTGTGCCCTTTAAGAGCAGAGTCTTGGTTTCCTACAGCTCTCCTGGATACAAGCCCTGCTGGTGTTCAAAACCAGATGTTGTTATGGGGGCTCATCTTCTTGGTGCAGGTCCCTAGGGCTGGGGTGCCTGACGTGGGGCTCGAACCCCTCTCTCCTTAGGGAGAACCTCCATGTTTGTGAGGTTCCCTCCCGTTTGTGGGTAGCCATGTTGGGGGTATGGGTCCTGATGAGACCACATCTCTGCCCTCCTACCTGTCTCAATGTGTTTTTTTCTTTATATCCTTAGTTGTAGGAGAGCTGTTCTGCTGGTCTTCAGGTCATTCTGAGAGAGCTGTTGCACACGTAGTTATAGTTTTGGAGTGTCCGTGGGAGCATCTTCCTACTCCACCATCTTGATCCTGCCTCAGTGCTCCTCTTAATTTATACAAATCCTTCCATGTCCATCTCAGTTTCTACCTCCTCAGTGACACTTTCTCATTCTACACCTCCTGTTAGCCTCCCTGAAGCACACAACGGCACCCTTAGTCTTCATCATACAGCTTAACACGTAGTTCTGTGCTATTCTGCTATTGTTCCTGATGTGTTTTACTCCCTGAAGCATCAACGGAGTCTTCACTTGCTTTTGTATTTTTCACAGGGCCTAGCATAGACCTTTCTCACTGTGGGTGTCATTATCATACAAGGGTGTACCCGTAACAAATAATCAGTATAGCTTCAAAGTCGTTCATTCCAGAAACTTGGCCTACCTTTGGTCACTCCATCCAGCAGTCTGCTACAGACAAGGCCTATGATCCCATCAGCAAACACATTTTTGATAAAATGTGAGCAACTAGGCACTGCTTTTTAAATACGCATACTAACTATAACATTGAGCTTCTTATGTATTCCCAACATATGAAAATTAGCTGACACACATTCAACACTATTGTTTGCTTGGTTAAAGTCTAATAGAAAATTGAATACTTTGCGTTTCAAGTGTTCCACCATAACCCTCAACCACGATGGCCTGTTAAAAATGTTAACAACGGTATTGCAACTTTATAGAAATAAATATTAACATTTATACATGTAGTCATTGGTCTGTGAGACCAAGAGTACTTGATTAAATAGAAGAAGCCTCAATGAACTTCACTGCTGTCTCGTTATCAGTTAGGTTTATAATTCTGAATTCCATGTGTTCATCCACAGATAGTTCATGATGCTGAAACAGACAGAGTAATAATTAATCTATCCAACTGTCCACCTCTGTATGATGAGGTGAAAGTGAAATTCCTCTCTTCTTCGGTGAGTAATCAAGAAACAGTTTATGCTGCTAATCTTGTCTAGTCTTCTGAATGATTCTGGTTTGGGATTTCCTTTGCTACAATTCCCAACAAGGGAGATGATAGGAGATGTCAACCCCTAGTCAGGTATGGGGAGACAAAACAAGTCAGATTTCTATACTGAATTTTTTTTAAAAAGAAAATATGTAATTATATTTTTGCTCATTTGTTTTCTAAATTGTATACAATTTACATGTATTAATTTTCAAATAAGAAAAAAATACAAAAACCCTGATGTTAAAAAAGGTATAAACTACATAGCAGTGATCATATTTTGGGTATCTTTAAAACACATTGCCCCCCATAACTTATAAAATACGTGAAGGTGAGGGAGATTTTGCTTTCCTCTCAATTGACGTATAATTCATTTAAAATAGCATATTTAATCCAATATTTATGAAAAATAAGAATATCTGCCATTGTCATTACAGTATAATTTATGCTGACCAATTATCAAATGTATGTCTGATTCTGTATATAGCAAATTTCTAAGTAATCCCCAGTAGTTTCATTTTCCTATTAAATCATCAACCAGAACTGCCAACATGTAACTGTGTTTGCTCAATTTAAAGCTTACTTCCTGTGCCCGCCTGCATCCCATGCTTGCTCCCTGTTGGCGGAGAATTTACTAAGTTTGAAATGGTACATGTGTTGAAGCAAGTGGCTGGGATAGCTCCCCTTGAATAACTGAGCCAGTCTGAATTCTCTTAATCAGTGGTCTCTAAGCAGAAGCACCGGTGTAGGGGTGCTAGCCAAGGGGATGTTGGTGACTTCTGGCCTTTGTGATTGTCAAGGGTCATGAGATGAAAGCACTTTCAGAAATCTTAGGTATTTCTATCATCATCAATCATGGTTAATTATCCAGTGTAGCTGCTCCTTGTAGGAACGGATGATATTATTGGGGCAGAAACAGACATAGGTCCTTAGTAGATTCTGTTTAGCACTATCCAAACCAGATTAGAAGACCAGTGTCTAAATTTATAAATATCACAGAGAAAATACATTTTTGCTAGAAATGGCGAGAGAAAGGAACAGCAATCTCTTA
Source organism: Phocoena phocoena (assembly GCF_963924675.1). NCBI lineage: Eukaryota > Metazoa > Chordata > Mammalia > Artiodactyla > Phocoenidae > Phocoena > Phocoena phocoena. Next base: position 15,407,590 of record NC_089236.1, on the reverse strand, counting down.
AAGTCTCTGTCTTGGTGTCTTGAGTATAATATTGACGGTAAGTGCTGCATATTCAACAGCTACAGTTATCTGATGAACGTACAGATGAATAAGGGAATTTTAATCCCTTTGGAAAGATTATTTTTCACAGTAAAATGGATATGAAGAACTAATTTTTTTTTAACCATGTCTTTTTAGGATCTTCCTAAATACTATGACGACTGTCCATTTTTCTTTTGGTTCCATACATCTTTTATACAAAATAACAGGTATGGCTATGGTATAATCCAGTAGAAACAGCTTAGTCTCGAATGTCTATGTAAGAGGTAATGACAGGTCTTTTGCTAATTGCCGTAAGCCCAATTTATAGAAACCAAAAAATCCTTGAGTCACCGTTCTTCATTGCTTTCCTTATTGTGATTTGGTTATTTAAAAAATATGGCTATTTTTAACATCTTTATTGGAGTATAATTGTTTTACAATGTTGTGTTTCTGCTGTATAACAAAGTGAATCAGCTATATGTATACATATATCCCCCTACCCCCTCCCTCTGCGTCTACCTCCCACCATCCCTATCCTACCCCTCTAGGTGGACACAAAGCACTAAGCTGATCTCCCTGTGCTATGCGGCTGCTTCCCACTAGCTAGCTATTTTATATTTGGTAGTGTATATATGTCCATGCCACTCTCTCACTTCGTCCCAGCTTACCCTTCCCCCTCCCTGTGTCCTCAAGTCCATTCTCTATGTTGTGTCTTTATTCCTGCCCTGTCCCTAGGTTCATTAGAACCATTTTTTTAAATTCCATATATATGTGTTAGCACACAGTATTTGTTTTTCTGACTTACTTCACTCTGTATGACAGACTCTAGGTCCATCCACCTCACTACAAATAACTCAGTTTCATTTCTTTTTATGGCTGAGTAATATTCCATTGTATATATGTGCCACATTTTTAAAAATACATCTTTATTGGAGTATAATTGCGTCACAATGCTGTGTTAGTTTCTGTTGTACAACAAAGTGAATCGGCCATATGCATACATGTGTCCCCATATCCCCTCCCTCTTGAGCCTCCCTCCCACCCTCCCTATCCCACCCCTCTAAGTTGTTGCAAAGCACTGAGCTGATCTCCCTGTGCTGAGCTGATCTCCCTGTGCTGTGGCTGCTTCCCACTAGCTATCTGTTTTACATTTGGTAGTGTATATATGTCAATCCTACTCTCACTGCTTCCCCCTGCCACCCCCATGTCCTCAAGTCCATTCTCTACATCTTTATTCATGCCCTGCCACTAGGTTCATCAGTACCATTTTTTTTTTTTAGATTCCATATATATGCAATAGCATACAATATTTGTTTTTCTTTCTGACTTACTTCACTCTGTACTTATAGACTCTAGGTCCAAACACCTCACTACAAATAACTCAATTTTTTTTTATGGCTAATATTCCATTGTATATATGTGCCACATCTTTTTGTTGTTTTTTTTAACATCTTTACTAGAGTATAATTGCTTTACAATGGTGTTAGTTTCTGCTTTATAACAAAGTGAATCGCTTATACATATGTTCCCATATCTCTTCCCTCTTGTGTCTCCCTCTGTATCCCACCCTCTAGGTGGTCACAAAGTACCGAGCTAATCTCCCTGTGCTATGTGGCTGCTTCCCACTAGCTATCTATTTTACATGTGGTAGTGTATACATGTCAATGCCACTCTCACTTTGTCACAACTTACCCTTCCCCCTCCCCATATCCTCACGTCCATTCTCTAGTAGGTCTGTCTTTATTCCCATCTTGCCCCTAGGTTCTTCATGACCTTTTTTTTCTTCTTAGATTCCATATATATGTGTTAGCATATGGTATTTGTTTTTCTCTTTCTGAGTTACTTCACTCTGTATGATAGACTCTAGGTCCATCCACTTCACTACAAATAACTCAATTTCATTTCTTTTTATGGCTGAGTAATATTCCATTGTATATGTGCCTCATCTTCTTTATCCATTCATCTGTCGATGGACACTGAAGTTGCTTCCGAGTCCTGGCTATTGTAAATAGTGCTGCAGTGAACATTGTGGTACATGACTTGTTGAATTATGGTTTTCTCTGGGTATATGCCACTAGTCGGATTGATGGGTCATATGGTAGTTCTATTTTTAGTTTTTTAAGGAACCTCCATACTGTTCTCCATAGTGCCTGTATCAATTTACATTCCCACCAACAGTGCAAAAAGGTTCCCTTTTCTCCACACCCTCTCCAGCATTTTATTGTTTGTAGATTTTTTGATGATGGCCATTCTGACTGGTGTGAGATGATATCTCATTGTAGTTTTGATTTGCATTTCTTTAATGATTAGCGATGCTGAGCATTCTTTTATGTGTTTGTTGGCAATCTGTATATCTTCTTTGGAGAAATGTCTTTTTAGCCTTTCTGCCCATTTTTGGATTGGGTTGTTTTTTTGATATTGAGCTTCATTTTTCATATTGAGCTTGTATATTTTGGAGATTAATCATTTGCCAGTTGCTTTGTTTGCAAATATTTTCTCCCATTCTGAGGGCTGTCTTTTCATCTTGTTTATGGTTTCCTTTGCTGTGCAAAGGCTTTTAAGTTTCATTACATTTCATTTGTTTATTTTTGTTTTTATTTCCCTTACTCTAGGAGTTGGGTCAAAAAGGATCTTGCTGTGATTTATGTCATAGTGTTCTGCATATGTTTTCCTCTAAGAGTCTTATAGTGTCTGGCCTTACATTTAGGTCTTTAATCTATTTTGAGTTTATTTTTGTGTATGGTGTTAGGAAGTGTTCTAATTTCATTCTTTTACATGTGGCTGTCCAGTTATCCCAGCACCACTTATTGAAGAGGCTGTCTTTTCTCCATTGTATATTCTTGCCTCCTTTATCAAAGATTAGGTGACCATATGTGCATGGGTTTATCTCTGGGCTTTCTATCCTGTTCCATTTATCTATCTTTATTTTTGTGCCAGTACCATACTGTCTTGATTACTGTAGCTTTGTAGTATAGTCTGAAGTCAGGGAACCTGATTCTTCCAGCTCCATTTTTCTTTCTCAAGATTGCTTTGGCTCTTCGGGGTCTTTTGTGTTTCCATACAAACTGTGACATTTTTTGCTCTAGTTTTGTGAAAAATGCCATTGGTAGTTTGATAATTGCATTGAATCTGTAGATTGCTTTGGGTAGTATAGTCATTTTCACAATATTGACTCTTCCAATCCAAGAACATGGTATATCTCTCCATCTGTTGGTATCCTCTTTAATTTCTTTCATCAGTGTCTTATATTTTTCTGCATACAGGTCTTTGTCTCCTTAGGTAGGTTTATCCCTAGGTATTTTATTCTTTTTGTTGTAGTAGTGAATGGGAGCGTTTCCTTAATTTCTCTTTCAGATTTTTCATCATTAGCGTATAGCAATCAAGACATTGCTGTGCATTAATTTTTTATCCTGCTAATTTACCAAATTCATTGATTAGCTCTAGTAGTTTTCTGGTAGCATCTTTAGGATTCTCAATGTATAACATCATGTCATGTGCAAATAGTGACAGTTTTACTTTTCCGATTTGGATTCCTTGTCTTCTCTGATTGTAAAAATATGGCTATTCTTGAGACCCACTGTTGCATTATCCTCAAGGTCCATGCCATAGGACTGCGTTATAAAACATACTATAAGCAGATCTTGAGTGTGGCAACAAATCCCTCCCATGTTTGTTCAGTACCTTGAATATGGTAGGTCCTCAGTATGTGTTGATTTACTGATGACTGACCAACACCAAATTCTATGCCACAGGAAGGTGTCATCCAGGGAGGCTTCAGCTAGTTTAAAAGGTAGTTGACACACTTACATCTAGGGCAGAAGTTATAAGACACAGTAAGTATCAGTGAAGACAGCTTTCAAAAAATTAATGGTCTCCCATTTAAAACTGATTTTCTTATAACTAAATCGGATAATCTATTTTTAAAAAGTAATTGAAGAGTATTCCAAAGAACCTCTATCATATCTGAAGCTCATTCCTAAATCTAGAAGTTCTCCACATCGTCTATTCTGTGGTGCTGAAAATTTGAGATTGGTATCACCATACCATTCAATACAAAAGGAAAGATAATATTCAAAAAAATCATAAAGAGTTTTGAAGAAGTGGTTATGATTGTATGTGCCATGAACTGACAGTTCCCATGACATACAATCCTAGCCTTTTCTTCAAATGTAGATTGCATCTAATCCCACCTCAAGTCCACTAAGGTGACAGGAAATAAAAACCTAGCCTAAACATCTACAATGCACACACATTTAGTGGATATTGATAGTGAACTTTGGACTTGATGGAACATTTTTACCAATTTTTTCCCCTGGATGTATACAGACAGACGTCTAGGTGGAACTTCATTTGGTACTACTTCTCAAAAGTGGTTCTTGCTAAAGGGCATAGTTTTTTCCTTTAAAACACCATGTTCATATTAGGGAAGCAACCTGCTCAATCACTTTTCTCCTCACATAGTTTCTGAAGATTTAACGTGTGAATTTCCATACTCCTTGGTAAAGCTGTTTTTATTATGAGACTTAATTTACCCAAAATGCCAACTTCATCATTTAAAAGACACTTGTTATTACTGGGTTTTAATACACATCTAGTCTGATTTCTCACATATAGAAATTTAATTTATTAAATATTAATTCCATAAAAGGCAACATTAAAAGGATCAGTGACACGTTGTTACTGAAGGTCATATTTTTGTGTCTTAAGAGAGAAAGTGGGAGAGCTGGTTTTTGAAAGCTAATTAGATGCAGAGGGAGGGGTCGAGACTGATGCTGGCCAGCAAGGCTTGTTCTTTTAAAGCTCTAACAAGGGTGTCCTACAGCATGGCTTTTCTGTTAGCCCTACAATAAAATGTAATTTTTTTTCTATTCTAGGCTTTATCTTTCAAGAAGTGAATTGGATAATCCCCACAAACCAAAAGCATGGAAAATTTACCGTCCAGAGTTCGCAGTCGAGGTCTATTTTGATGACGTTATCTAAGTGTAGTTCCCCTTCTAGGCTAGAATCATGTTCTTCCCAATCCTTGCTACCTATTTATATCTTTTAAACCTATTTCCTTGCTGATATATTTACCTATATATACATATGTCCTTGAGAACTCTATTAAATATATACAAAAGTGTCAATGGCAATAGTTTTTTTTGAAAGAACATACGTCACAGTTTTCATTTGTATTGAGATAAATTTGAAACAGTACACGGGAACGTTATCACTTAACAACTCAGAAATAAAACTTTCCTATCAAAATAACATTTAAAAATTGTGATTGTCCCCAATACTGTGGGTTTATTTACTTATGTATTTTTGGACAAGTATTCATTCCCTACTTTGGTTTACATTTGTAATTTCAGATTTGTTAGAAAAGTAATTTCTAATTCCTTCTTCTACTTGATTTACAAACTATTAACGAGCATCAGAATGGCAGCAGAGATCGTTTTAAAACCCATCACCCCTGCTCACAACCAGCTTCACCTAAGCTTGGGGAACTCTGAAGTAAGGTCAAGTTTTCATTATAGACACTGGTTAGTCCTGTGTCCACAGGGAATCATTTTCTCTTTGGTACCAGGTGCTACTTTATTCTAAGTACTTTCACTGCCACTATCTTAAGGCCATAATTGTCTTTGAAAACAGTTCTATGTTGGCTTTACTATTTGAGTGATTTTCCTTTTATTGGCAAGGCTCTCAACAATCTAGCCCAAGTTGAATTGATCAGGAAATGAAAAGTAGCAAGTGATGAGAACCAGTGCCTCTGCTAAAACACAGACTACTCGTTCCTGAAAAACCTTGCACTTTGCAAAAAGCACACGATAAAAAAATAGGGTTTGTGGGGTTGGGACAGACCATTCCAACTAAGCAGTGTTTTAACAGCGCACTAACCACTGGCCACTTGGGTTGGCAGCCCCACGAGGTCTGGAGGTTGCCACAGTCAGTATTTTTTAAGGGAAACAAGAGCAACAGTTTATAGAGAAGGGTTGGTGGGTGCCGACCTAGCAGGGATGGGAGGAGAGCCCCGAGCCGCCAGCGTCGTGGCGTGGAAGTCCATGCAGGGGCTTCTCTCCGCCTCAAAATAGCCCCCAAAAAGCGCAGCTGCAAAGGTTATTCTACTCCCCTTAATCTGACTCCCCTTGGGGGAAGAGCTCTTGGAGACACAGCCTTTCAAACTCCTTCCATGTTATGACTGCATTATTCCCTGTAATTTGGGTTACAGAAGTGTACTGTGGCAGCCCAGGTTATTTCCTTTAAAACTCCTGCAGCTGTAATCCGTGGAGGGCAGACCAGTGGGCAGGCCTAGGTGAATGGGAAAAAAAGCGAGGAGTAAGATCTACTTTTAACACGGGCAAAAGCTGGGAAACCCTAGTTTTCCAGAATTTTGCTTTTTGAAATAAAGGAAATTACAGCTGGGAGTTTCTCTTCCCTAGCCCTCCCAAATGGATGAAAATTTCTGGCAATTATGAGCTGTCACACTAGTCTGCTTTTGCTCATAAAGAGAACTTGTTCAGGGCCTCCAGCAGGGCTGCTTTCCTAGAACCCCGTGCAAATAATTCATTAAACAACTTGAGAAACTTAGATCATCATATATCAGAACGATATTGGTTTTCTTGAATAGAATTTACTGACCTGGAAAACTTGATATCCAGAAGTTTATTTTAAAAAATAGAATGGCATCCTGCCAAATCAGTCACATCGCATACACAGCCTGGTGGAGGGAGAGTAATTCTAGTGGGCCACGTTTCGCAACTGCAGTGTATACAGAATGTGCATTTATATCAGTAGTTATTTGACATCAGGAATCTTGCTGACAAAAAAAACAACGCTCGTTGCAATAAAACCATCACCTTGAAATATCACCATACATAACTCAAACATTCCTGACGGTTCTTACCCCATAAAGTACTTAAACAAATCATACAGTCAACTATTAGGCAAATTTAATGATAGAACATGAGAATTTCTTTAAACACAGTATTTCAAGTTACTCTATTTTTGTCCGGAGTACAGATTTGAAATGGTACAAACTGTACCCAAATACTGAACCATGAATTAAGCAAAGACAATGAAACGTTAAAAAAAAAAACTCTCAAGTTTCCATTCATTACTCCCACGCACTCTTACCTGCCTCAGACAGTTTCTGTTGAAGATATTCAGTTAAATCTTTACAGGACAACACGTGAGAAGACCTACTGCCAACAGGGCTTAGACAACAGGGGCCCGGTGGGCTCTGGAGCAGGTCACTTCCTGGGGGAAGCCAGTCCCATTTGCTATTTTTGCTTCAATCCAGGCCTGTTCAGAAGAAGCACCACTCAGTAGCTACCGACCATTTAAGTACGGACAAAAGTAAGGTAGAAAAATTGCTTTTCAAGAAAAGGCAAACGGAAGACCAGGCATAGCTCTGGAGCCCATCGGGCACAACACCGGGCATCCCCCCTCCGCTAAACGTCTGCCAACAGCTGGCCTTCCCGACCCTCTCCGGCTTCTGGCCGGAGTCACCACCGAGGCTGCAGGGAGAACAAAAGCTTGTGGAAACTGGAGGTCTCACACACAACGCTTCCGTTCTGCCGACAGGGGTGGACAGACCAGTGTGCATCATTATTGACACGTCAGCCGCAGGGGCGGATTAAGAGCTCTTTATTAGAGGCCTGGGGGGTCTCGGAGCAGCACAGAATGAGGCGGCTGACTTCACTGGTGACGACAAGGGCTCCCGTGAGCCAGACGGCCAGGGAACGGCTGCCCATCCCAAGTCTGCGGGAGTCAGATGAACCAGGGTTTGTTAGTAGTGCATACATACAGCATAGTTTAATGAAATTACCTTTGCTTCACTGATTAAGTCACACCCCAGAGACCACCATCACTGAAATTCACGACAGCCAGTACCCCATATTAAAGGCTCCAGCGTGGTAAGGAGTGAGGGATCCCGAGACAAACTTCAGCCTGGGTCAGCCCTGACACCACTCACGGGGAGTGCAAGCACGACACTCTGGTTCCCTCTGAAAGGAGACCGCTTTGCCCACAAGCACCACCACTCTGTCCCCAGACGAGGAGCCAGGGCCTCTCTTGGCTTTGGCACTCTGCTCCCTGGAAGGGCTTCCGATTGGCAGAGGCAAGGAGGGCGTGGTCCAAAGTGGATCAGCAGCCCATCGGTGGTCCAACAGACTTCCCTGGAATCCCGCCCAGGCCAGGACACAGAGGCAGCAGCTCAGGGCAGCTGTCAGCCAGTCTTCACAAAGCACCACAGGCCCCTCCCCTCAGCCCCTGCCTCGAGCTCAAGCCCAGCAGAGAGGAGCTCCCTGGGACAGGAGGAGGGGCTGGCACAGGCGAGGGCTGTGCTGCTTCCCCAAGGCTCTAGGCCACACCCAACAATATGTCCAGGCGTGGAATGTGATCCCACCTGGAAGAAGATGGATGGCACTGTTTCCACAGAGGAGCACCTTGGGAAAATCCAGGATGCTTACTCTGAAACTTAAATCAAGAACATGGAAGCCACACCGGTATGCAGGTATATTCTCCTCTTCAGAATCTAGACAGATGCCTTAGTTTTCAAGCACCACAGGAAAACTTTTTAAAAACTTTAACCACTTATTAAAGGGTACGTGCTAAGTAGATTTTAAAAGAGACCCACATCTAGAATGGATGAAGCATTTATAACCATCCTCATGAAACATGGTTACCTCTGGTTTTTTCTAGTGAGATCTGAGATTAAACACGGAACTAAATTGTGCTTCACTCACAACACACAACCATCTACACCGCACGTACACATACAGGTTTACGCAAAAGCCCTTGATACAGCTCTACTTAGCCTTTCAGATTAGGTACCTAGGGCCAGCAGCCCACCCTGTATGTCCCACCAAGGACAAGAGCAGCAACTTTTCCACTTCACTACAGTTATGCGCAGAAATTATATAAAAGAGAAGCTCTTCTATAAAGTTCAAGGTAGAAGATAGAAAAATGGAAGACAAAAAAAAAATTCCCACAAAATCAAAAAATTCCACATTGGTCTTGTACTCCTTGAAACCCTGAGAACTGCAGTCCTCAAACAGCTTCACTTGGATCAAGGTTTGCCAGAACACTTCAGTATGCTTCAAACTGACTCATCATCAACTTCCTGCTGTATTCATAGGCCAAAAAGAGTGCCCCGTTGGCAGGGAACGCGCGAATCATGGTAGGTTTCAGTCCAGAATATAAGGCCGTTATTCCTAGAAAACAAAAGGGTGACCAAAGACTGAGCTCCCCCTCCTTGGAAATATCCCACGAACCCACACAGCACAGATATTTTTACAGTTACAAATCCAGACAATAGCGCTAAAAACCAGCAGCGATGGAACAGGTTTCCCTGGACTACTGGAACTAGACTAGTAGAAACAAGGGCAAGGGCAGGTCTGCCAAGCAAAGCTGGTGAGGCTCCGGGTACAGTCACCGATCCCGTGCCTGTTAACCTCCTGGTAAGCGGATCAGTCAGAGCAGGGGGCCTCACGTGGGCAGACGGGAGGCAGCCACAGAGCCACGGACGGCAGCAACTTCGCAGCTTCACCTGGGGGGCGAGGACCACGAGGCACTGGGCCAGAACACAGAGCACTGACATTGATGGGGAAGACCTGTTTCTAGTATTAGCACTGCCCAAGGCAGTTCTGAAGATCCAGGCAGATAAGGGAGGTGTAAGTACTTTGGAAAACTACAAAGTATAATGCAAATTTAAAAGGGGTTACTGTTAGTAATATGCAAGATGTCTGTGCTCTATTTGGGGTTAAAGCAGTTTCTGCATGCTGTTACTCTGCTCGCTTTCTCTCAAAATCAAGACAGAAAAGTGCACATTCAAGTTTTAAGACGTATAGTGGATGCTGGAAGGACAGGTCTTTACTCACTAGTGGCATAAAATTGGCTTTATACAAACACTACTTTTAAAAGTCTTTATCTAGCTGTATAACTAAAAACTGATAGCCAATCACCTTCAGAAATTGCTTAGTGCCTTTCTCGTTGCAGAAGTCTTATCATCAAGGATGTACATTCTTTTAAATGCCTTACTGATATGCTGTTAGAGCTCATCTCCTGCTGATATTGTTTAAAACAAGTGGTGCAGGACTTCCCTGGTGGTCGAGCGGTCAAGACTCATCCACGCTTCCACTGCAGGGGGAATGGGCTGGATCCCTGGTTGGGGAAGTTTCACATGCCACAGAGTGCAGTCAAAAAAAAAAAAAAAAAAAAAAGTGGTGCTAACTCTGAAACATTTGTCCTCTTAGACAAAACACATACTTTAAAAATTCCCACCAGGCTATTTAGAAACAAAATCCTGGCCCAAAGCTTAGGAATCAGAGCTTTAAACATTCCTGAGGGGACTTCCCTGGTGGCACAGTGGTTACGAATCTGCCTGCCAATGCAGGGGACCCAGGTTCAATCCCTGGTCCAGAGAGATCCCACGTGCCGTGGAGCAACTAAGCCCGTGCACCACAACTACTGAGCCTGCACTCTAGAGCCCGCAAGCCACAACTACTGAGCCCGTGAGCCACAACTACTGAAGCCCATGTGCCTAGAGCCTGTGCTCCATAACAAGAGAAGCCACTGCAATGAGAAGCCCACGCACCGCAATGAAGAGTAGCCCCCACTTGGCGCAACTAGAGAAAGCCCGCGCACAGCAACAAAGACTCAACACAGCAAAAAATAAATAAACATTCTTGAGAATAATGAAGCAAGCTAAAGAGAGGGGTCTGGAAACAAATCCACAAACGTGAATTACATACACTGTTAGAAAAGTGAGGTGGTGGAAGAGAGCGATCACCCATCTGATCAACTTCGACAAGACGAGCAGCCGAATGATCTCTCCCTATACGTACCTCCTCTGTTTCAGCAATTGGCAGACTCACCTTCATTCTTCACGATGCTTATGAAAGTTCCAATAAATCCTGCCTGTTTTCCAGACATAGAGAGAACTTGAATTCTGGATTTGATACAATCCACTGGGTAAACAGCAAGCCAGAGGCAGATTCCACCAAATCCACCACTTAACATCAAAGGGACAGGGCCTAGAGAAGAAAATGAGCAAACAGTGTTTTGTCTCAAGAACAGCTGATGTGATATGTCCAGAGGTCAGTGTAGTAGTGGCTGCAGGTAGGCGCAAATACAAACACTAAAGCTGCGGAACACAGTCCTCTGGGGCAAGTGTCAAGCTGTCTAAGAGCACAGGTTCTGTGTGGTAGCCTGGGGCTGTCCCTCATGACTCTAGGACAAGGGGCAGCCCTAGTGCAGGTCAGATTTAGGCTGGTCTCTGTGGCCCTCCTGCCCCGTCCTCCAGAGGCCTGGCCCCCCAAGAACCAGCAGGCCCCCAGCAGCAATGGCAATGCCCTACCATGAGGAGTGAGAACAGAGGCCACTGAAACACAGGCTGCATCTTTTTCAACTTTCCCTTAATTATTTTAATATATTAATGTCCCACAGCTCTGATTCTTCCTTTGCCATGAAAAAGCAAAGTTATTAAACGTAACAGTTAAGCCTAGGAGCTTGACTATCCCCAGAATAGGTCCCAAGCACTGAAGGGAGGTATTTAAGAAACAAGTAACCACTCATGTGAGCCGAACATCGATACAGTTGTGTCAAGCAGTTAATTAGGATAAACTAGAAAGAAGTACACTTCTCACTGCTCTCAAAACACTATCAAGATTTATTACTAAGCTTATTGCAAGATGATTTATAGGTGATTTCCCCAATTGTTGGTGATATCCTACAGGGAAGATAATGTCTGTATTCTCCGCTAAAATAGACCCAGAGCAAATGAACAAATGTTATTCCAGTAAAACCTGGAATTATCATTATTAAGTATTAAAATAACTGGAATTATTACTTGGTGGGGGGGAACCTTCAAGATGGCAGAGGAGTAAGCCGTGGAGATCACCTTCCTCCCCACAAATACATCAGAAATACATCTACACGTGGAACAACTCCTACAGAACACCTACTGAACACTGGCAGGAGACCTCAGACCTCCCAAAAGGCAAGAAACTCCCCACATACCTGGGTAGGGCAAAAGAGAAAACAGAGACAAAAGAATAGGGACGGGACCTGCACCTCTGGGAGGGAGCTGTGAAGGAGGAAAGGTTTCCACACACTAGGAGGCCCCTTCACGGTGGGGCTTGGGGTGGGGGGAGCTTCAGAGCCACAGAGGAGGGCACAGCAACAGGGGTGCGGAGAGATTCCCGCACAGAGGATCGGTGCTGACCAGCACTCACCAGCCCGAGAGGCTTGTCTGCTCACCCGCCGGGGCGGGCGGGGCTGGGAGCTGAGGCTCGGGCTTTGGAGGTCAGACCCAGGGAGAGGACTGGGGTTGGCGGCATGAACACAGCCTGAAGGGGGCTAGTGCGCCACAGCTAATCAGGAGGGAGTCCAGGGAAAAGTCTGGACCTGCCAGAGATGCAAAAGACCATTGTTTCAGGGTGCGCGAGGAGAAGGGATCCCCCTTCCCTGTCTGCCCACAGAAGGCAGAGCACTGCCTAAACGAGCTCCAGAGACAGGCACAAGCCGTGGCTATCAGCTCAAACACCAGAGATGGGCATGAAATGCTAAGGCTGCTGCTGCCACCACCAAGAAGCCTGTGTGTGAGCACAGGTCACTATCCACACCCACCCCAGGAGCCTGTGCGGCCCGCCACTGCCAGGATCCCGTGATCCAGGGACAACTTCGCTGGGAGAACACACAGCACACCTCAGGCTGGTGCAACGTCACGCTGGCCTCTGCCACCACAGGCTCGCCCCACATTCCAATTATAACTACCGTACCCCTCCCTCCCCCCCAGCACGAGTGAGCCAGAGCCCCCTAATCAGCGCTGCTTTAAACCTGTCCTGTCTGGGCATGAACAGATGCCTGAGGGCGACCTACAGGCAGAGGTGGGTCCAAATCCAAAGCTGAACCCCAGGAGCTGTGCGAACAAAGAAGAGAAAGGGAAATCTCTCCCAGCAGCCTCAGGAGCAGCGGATTAAATCTCCACAGTCAACTTGAGGTACCCTGCATCTGTGGAATACCTGAATAGACAACGAATCATCCCAAAATTGAGGCGGTGGACTTCGGGAGCAACTGTGGACCTCGGGTTTGCTGTCTGACACTGACTTGTTTCTGATTTTTATCTTAGTATAGTTTTTAGTGCTTGTTATCATTGGTGGATTTGTTTATTGGTTTGGTTGCTCTCTTTTTATTACTTTAAAATTTTATTTTAACTATTTTATTTTATTATTTTTCGTTCTTTTTTTTCTCTCTTTTCTTCTGAGCCATGTGACTGACAGGGTCGTGGTGCTCTGGCCGGGTATCAGACCTGAGCCTCTGAGGTGGGAGAGCCAAGTTCAGGACATTGGACTACCAGAGACCCCCCGGGCCCACGTAATATCAATCGGCAAGAGCTCTCCCAGAGATCTCCATCTCAATGCTAGACCCAGCTCCACTCAACGACCAGCAAGCTACAGTGCTGGACACCCTATGCCAAACAACTAGCAAGACAGAAACACAAACCCACCCATTAGCAGAGAGGCTGCCTAAAATCATAAGTTCACAGACACCACAAAACACACCATTGGACATGGCCCCGCCCACCAGAAAGACAAGATCCAGCCCCACCCATCAGAACACAGGCACCAATCCCCTCCATCAGGAAGCCTACACAAGCCACTGAACCAACCTTAGCCACTGGGGGCAGACACCACAACCAAAGGGAACTACGAACTTACGGCCTGCAAAAAGGACACCCCAAACACAGTAAGTTAAATGAAATGAGAAGACAGAGAAATATGCAGCAGATGAAGGAGCAAGGTAAAAAACCACCAGACCAAACAAATGAAGAGGAAATAGGCAGTATACCTGAAAAAGAATTCAGAGTAATGAGAGTAAAGATGATCCCAAATCTTGGAAACAGAATGGAGAAAATACAAGAAATGCTTAACAAGGACCTAGAAGAACTAAAGAGCAAACAAACAATGATAAACAACACAATAAATGAAAAGAAAAATTCTCTAGAAGGAATCAATAGCAGAATAACTGGGGCAGAACAACAGAAAAGTGACCTGGAAGATAAAATAGTGGAAATAACTACTGCAGAGCAGAATAAAGAAAAAAGAATGAAAAGCATTGAGGACAGTCTCAGAGACCTATGGGACAACATTAAACACCCGAACATTCGAATATAGGGGTCCCAGAAGAAGAGAAAAAGGAAGTGTCTGAGAAAATATTTGAAGAAATTATAGTTGAAAACTTCCATAACATGGGAAAGGAGATAGTCAATCAAGTCCAGGAAGCACAGAGTGTCCCATACAGGATAAATCCAAGGAGAAACACTCCTAGACACATATTAATCAAACTATCAAAAATTAAATACAAAGAAAAAATATTAAAAGCAGCAAAGGAAAAACAACAAATAACATACAAGGGAATCCCCATAAGGTTAACAGCTGATCTTTTAGCAGGAAGTCTGCAAGCCAGAAGGGAGTGGCAGGACATATTTAAAGTGATGAAAGGGAAAAACTTACAACCAAGATTACTCTACCCAGCAAGGATCTCATTTAGATTTGACAGAGAAATTAAAACCTTTAAAGACAAGCAAAAGGGCTTCCCTGGTGGCTCAGTGCTTGGGAGTCCACCTGCCGATGCGGGAGACGCGGGTTCATGCCCTGGTCCGGGAGGATCCTGTGTGCCGTGTAATGACTGGGCCCGTGGGCCGTGGCCACTGAGCCTGCACGTCCAGAGCTTGTGCTCCGCGATGGGAGAGGCCACGGCAGTGAGAGGCCCGCATACCGCAAAAAAAAAAAAAAAAAAAAAAGACAAGCAAAAGAATTCACCACCACCAAACCAGCTCTACAACAAATGTTAAAGGGATTTCTCTAGGCAGGACACACAAGAAAAGGAAAAAACCTACAAAAACAAACCCAAAACAATTAAGAAAATGGTAATAAGAACATACCTATCAATAATTACCTTAAATGTAAATGGATTAAATGCTCCAACCAAAAGACAGACCAGCTGAATAGATACAAAAACAAGACCCATATATACGCTGTCTACAAGAGAGCCACTTCAGACCTAGGGACACATACAGACTGAAAGTGAGGGGATGGAAAAAGATATTCCACACAAATGGAAATCAAAAGAAAGCTGGAGTAGCAATTCTCATATCAGACAAAAATAGCCTTTTTTTTTTTTTTTTTTGCGGTACACGGGCCTCTCACCGCTGTGGCCTCTCCTGTCACGGAGCACAGGCGCCGGACATGCAGGCCCAGCGGCCATGGCTCATGGGCCCAGCCACTCCACAGCATGTGGGATCCTCCCAGACCGGGGCATGAACCCACGTCCCCTGCATCGGCAGGCGGACTCTCAACCACTGCACTACCAGGGAAGCCCCAAAATAGACTTTAAAATAAAGACTATTACAAGAGACAAAGAAGGACACTACATAATGATCAAGGGATCAATCCAAAAAGAAGATATAACAATTGTAAAATATTTATGCACCCAACATAGGAGCACCTCAATACATAAGGCAAATGCTAACAGCCATAAAAGGGGAAATCGACAGTAACACAATCATAGTAGGGGACTTTAACACCCCACTTTCACCAATGGACAGACCATCCAAAATGAAAATAAATAAGGAAACAAAAGCTTTAAATGATACATTAAACAAGATGGACCTAATTGATAGTTATAGGACATCCCATCCGAAAACAACAGAATACACTTTCTTCTCAAGTGCTCATGGAACATTCTCCAGGATAGATCATATCTTGGGTCACAAATCAAGCCTTGGTAAATTTAAGAAAATTGAAATCATATCAAGTATCTTTTCCGACCACAGTGCTATGAGACTAGGTATCAATTACAGGAAAGAAAACTGTAAAAAACACAAACACATGGAGGCTAAACAATATGTTACTAAATAACCAAGAGGTCACTGGAGAAGTCAAAGAGGAAATCAAAAAATACCTAGAAACAAATGACAATGAAAACACAATGACACAAAACCTATGGGATGCAGCAAAGGCAGTTCTAAGAGGGAAGTTTATAGCAATACAATCCTACCTCAGGAAACAAGAAACATCTCAAACAAACAACCTAACCTTACACCTAAAGCAATGAGAGAAAGAGGAACAAAAATACCCCCAAAGTTAGCAGAAGGAAAGAAATCATAAAGATCAGATCAGAAATAAATGAAAAAGAAATGAAGGAAATGATAGCAAAGGTCAATAAAACTAAAAGCTGGTTCTTTGAGAAGATAAACAAAATTGATAAACCATTAGCCAGACTCATCAAGAAAAAAGGGGAGAGGACTCAAATCAATAGAATTAGAAATGAAATAGGAGAAGTAACAACTGACACTGCAGAAATATATAGGATCATAAGAGATCACTACAAGCAACTACATGCCAATAAAATGGACAACCTGGAAGAAATGGGCAAATTCCTGGAAAAGCACAACCTTCCGAGACTGAATCAGGAAGAAACAGAAAATATAAACAGACCAATCACAAGCACTGAAATTGAAACTGTGATTACAAACCTTCGAACAAACAAAAGCCCAGGACTAGATGGCTTCACAGGCGAATTCTATCAAACATTTAGAGAAGAGCTAACACCTATCCTTCTCAAATTCTTCCAAAATATAGCAGAGGGAGGAACACTCCCAAACTCATTCTATGCGGCCACCATCACCCTGATACCAAAACCAAAGATGTCACAAAGAAAGAAAACTACAGGCCAATATCACTGATGAACATAGATGCAAAAATCCTCAACAAAATACTAGCAAACAGAATCCAACAGCACATTAAAAGGATCACACACCATGATCAAGTGGGGTTTATCCTAGGAATGCAAGGATTCTTCAATATATGCAAATCAATCAATGTGATACACCATATTAATAAACTGAAGGATAAAAACCATATGATAATCTCAACAGATGCAGAAAAAGCTTTTGACAAAATTCAACATCCATTTATGATAAAAAGTCTCCAGAAAGTAGGCACAGAGGGAACCTACCTCAACATAATAAAGGCCATATATGACAAACCCACAGCCAACATCCTCAGTGGTGAAAAACAGAACCCATTTCCTCTAAGATCAGGAACAAGACAAGGTTGCCCACTCTCACCACTATTATTCAACATAGTTTTGGAAGTTTTAGTCACAGCAATCAGAGAAGAAAAAGAGAAGGCATCCAAATCGGAAAAGAAGAAGTAAAGCTGTCACTGTTTGCAGATGACATGATACTATACATCGAGAATCCTAAAGATGCTACCAGAAAACTACTAGAGCTAATCAATGAATTTGGTAAAGTAGCAGGATACAAAATTAATGCACAGCAATCTCTTGCATTCCTATACACTAATGATGAAAAACCTGAAAGAGGAATAAAGGAAACACTCCCATTTACCACTGCAACAAAAAGAACAGAATACCTTGGAATAAAACCTACCTAAGGAGACAAAAGACCTATATGCAGAAAACTGTAAGACACTGATGAAAGAAATTAAAGAGGATTCAATCAGATGGAGAGGTACACCATGTTCTTGGGTTGGAAGAATCAACATTGTGAAAATGAGTATACTACCCAAAGCAATCTACAGATTCAATGGAATCCCTATCAAACTACCACTGGCATTTTTCACAGACCTAGAACAAAAAATTTCACAATTTGTATGGAAACACAAAAGACCCCGAATAGCCAAATCAATCTTGAGAAAGAAAAAAGGAGCTGGAGGAATCTGGCTCCCTGACTTCAGACTATACTACAAGACTACAGTAATTAAGACAATATGGTACTGACACAAAAAAGAAATATGGATCAATGGAACAGGGTAGAAAGCCCAGAGATAAACTCACACACATATGGTCACCTTTTCTTTGACAAAGGAGGCAAGAATATACAATGGAGAAAAGACAGCCTCTTCAGTAAGTGGTGCTGGGAAAACTGGACAGCCACATGTAAAAGAATGAAATTAGAACACTTCCTAACACCATACACAAAAATAAACTCAAAATGGATTTAAGACCTAAATGTAAGGCCAGACACTATAAAACTCTTAGAGGAAAACACAGGCAGAACACTCTATGACATAAATCACAGCAAGATCCTTTTTGACCCACCTCCTAGAGAAATGGAAATAAAAATTAAAAAATGGGACCTAATGAAACTAAAAGCTTCTGCACAGCAAAGGAAACCATAAACAAGATGAAAAGACAACCCTCAGAATGGGAGAAAATACTTGCAAAAAAGCAGCTGACAATGGATTAATCTCCAAAGTATACAAGCAGCTCTTGCAGCTCAATATCAGAAAAACAAACAACCCAATCCAGAAATGGGCAGAAGGCCTAAAAAGACATTTCTCCAAAGAAGATGTACAGATTGCCAACAAATACATGAAAGGATGCTCAACATCACTAATCATTAGAGAAATGCGAATGAAAACTACAATGAGATATCATCTCACACCAGTCAGAATGGCCATTATCTAAAAATCTACAAACAATAAATGCTGGAGAGGGTGTGGTGAAAAGGGAACCTTTTGCACTGTTGGTGGGAGTGTAAATTGATACAGCCACTATGGAGAACAGTATGGAGGTTCCTTAAAAAACTAAAAATAGAACTACCATATGACCCATCAATCCCACTACTGGCACATACCCAGAGAAAACCATAATTCAAAAAGAGTCATGTACCACAATGTTCACTGCAGCACTATTTACAATAGCCAGGACATGGAAACAACCTAAGTGTCCATCGACAGATGAATGGATAAAGAAGATGTGGCACATATATACAATGGAATATTACTCAGCCATAAAAAGAAATGAAATTGAGTTATTTGTAGTGAGTTGGATGGACCTAGAGTCTGTCATGCAGAGTGAAGTAAGTCAGAAAGAGAAAAACAAATATTGTATGCTAACACATATATATATATGGAATCTAAAAAAAAAAGGTTCTGAAGAACCTAGGGGCAGGACAGGAATAAAGATGCAGATGTAGAGAATGGACTTGAGGACACAGGGAGGGGGAAGGATAAGCTGGGACGAAGGGAGAGAGTGGCATGGACATATATACACTACCAAACGTAAAACAGATAGCTAGTGGGAAGCAGCCGCATAGCACAGGGAGATCAGCTCGGTGCTTTGTGACCACCTAGAGGGGTGGGATAGGGAGGGTGGGAGGGCGATGCAAGAGGGAGGAGATATGGGGATATATGTATACGTATAGCTGATTCACTTTGTTATACAGCAGAAACTAACACACCATTGTAAAACAATTATACTCCAATAAAGATGTTAAAAAAAATAATAATAAGTTGGGGATGTCCTGCTGCAGCCTCTGCCCTGAGGAAGTTACCAAGGCTGGAGGATGGTGCTCGCTGTTACCCGCTGCACGGTACTCCCCGGCATCCAGGAACTCCCAGTGCCAAGCGGAACCCCCACAAGGGGCGAAGTGCACAGAAGCCACCGAGACTACAGCACTGGGAAGCAGACACGGTCGAATCCACCTGCTGTCCCTGCCGACACACTTACCTAGTTCATCTTTTGATCTCCCCGATGCAAAAAACGATCGGCTCAGCTCATAGCCACCGAAGAAGAAGAAGTAGCCCGGTACTTCTCGAAGTAAAGTGCTCGAGAGTCCATGGTAGAAGCCCAAGGGGCCATCCTTCCTAAGGATACTCTTCACGACAGACCAAACTGTGCTGGGGGGACACACGGGGTGACAGATAAGAACAGCATTCACACCCAACTAGCAGACCTGATGGAGCTCTAACAAGGAAGTAGCTCATTTTATAAACAGAGGAACCAGAATTCCAGCAATAAAAGGTTTTTGTGGGAAGGAAATATCTCTGAGAAAGACAGGTATACAATTACTTTGTAACAAGTTTTATTACTTGAACTAGTCTGTGTAAAGATATTTTATTACAACGAATGCATACATTTCTAGAAATCACTATCAAAGATCTAAAAGAGCCAATACCCATTTTTTCAATAGTAAGTGAAATTACAATGAGATTGTCCAAACTCAGAGAGAAGAAAATGGCACCGTACGTGCCCAGTCCCTTACCTGCCTTGATTCCTATCTCCTCAGCCTTTCTTTTGAGCTTGTGTATTTTGAGGGAATTGGTTCAGGTGTTTAGGGTTTGTTTTGTTTTGCATTCATCCAGGGAAGTGAGCAACAAGCCTTAAATGTTACTTAAAGGCAAGACAAAAGAAATTCTCAGAGCTGAGCTATAGCTCCTGTAAGGCTCTAGACGCACCCAGTATTTAGTTCTTAGCGGGGTAGGTGTGTAAAAATTTTTCACTTGAAGCAGATCAGAGCCTGCAGGAGCCAGAACACTGGCACTTTCTGTTGCAGGCTCCTCTTCCTGGTGGTGTAGGGGTGCAGGCCTATCCCTGGGAGGAAAAGCACCACAAACCACACCTATCAGCTTAGTGAGCCCCTCACTCCTCACTCTGTTCTCAGCAGGTGACCTGGCTTGGATCAGGGAAGGATCAGGCCCCCAGGGAACAAAGGCCACCTGCTTTTATTGATGATCTTCCTTCCCAGGCATCACCCCCTAGCCAGGCCCTGCCTGCAGTGCCCCCTCCTTCTATCAATACAATGAAGAAGTAACAAAGTCATCCCACTCCACACACTTAGCCTGCTTCCAATCCAGGTCTTAACCCCAAGCTACCAAATCCCAGGCTTGGGCACTGCTATACCTAAAATACAGTTAGCCAATATTTACTTTTGTACAGGGTGTCCGTCTACCTAAGTCCTTTGGATCTAACAATTGCTTTCTTTAAAAATACTTTAAACGACTTTTAAGGGACCCAAGGGCAACTTTCTGGGCACTGTTCATGATCTATTTCTTTATCTAGGTACCAGTTTACAAAGGCATGTTCATTTTGTCACTACTTGTGGAACTGCACACCTAGGATTTCCTGTGATTTCTGGGTGTGTTCCTGTTATTGTGTGTACACTGTATCTCAATAAAAAAGCATTGAAGACTTAAAGTTTTGAACTTCTAGGCTATAATAGATTTGAATTGGTTGTAATGAATCTCACAGGTGCAGGAAATAGGGCGCTATTATGAACCCCATCCTCACTGGATGGAAAGTGGTGACTCGGAAAAATGGTCAGTTTACCTAATGGTTTTTCCCAGGAGATTTACTGGCTTTGAGTTAACTTCAGCAACAACCACGAGCAAACCTTTAGTTTAGATAAATAAGCAAGTTTTGAGATTAACAAGGATAATAAACTGATTTTCAGTTCAAATATATAATAAATCATATTGTATATGATACATACACTCACAAGGTAACTAGAATCTGTTTTCAAGACAGAGTTGGAGAGTGACTGGATCACTGAAGACTTGCTATGCTGACGAGGGTTTGCGTGAATGTTTTCAGAAGCTGGCTTGTTTGTAGGTACACTTGAAGGATTCGGGAGGAGGTAAAGGAAGTCACTGCTAGAATCTGGGATGACCAGCCTGAGCACCTGTGTGAAACTGGGGAGACTGGGGAGTGAGCAAATACTCAGCCCAGAATCCAAATTGGCAGTTAGCAAAAGCCCTCAATCCCAAAGCCGCTGCTACGTGCCTCCCAGTATAGTTGGGGGTCATGCCTTGTGCACTCCACAGGCCAAAAGGGGTGTAAGCCCCTGCTTCTCCACTTCTGGGATATTAAATATTTGCCTACAACATTCTATGGGGTGGATGGTGATTCCAACCACCACAGACAGTGTGTTCAGAAAATTATCCTCAGAGTGGTGGTGGAGAGGGGTGTTTGGACTAGATAAACTGTTTCTCTGCCACTTAATTTTAGTACAACATAAAATTTAAATTTTAAAAAATTTAAAAATTTGAAAATACTGGATACACCAAGGCAACAAGACCCCACGTTTGTGGCCAAGCAGCACTTACTTCTGGCTTTTGGCTATCTTTCCCGACATCTCCATCTCATACATGGTCTGCAGCCGGCACTTCACGAGCTCGGTGGGGCAGAGGACCAGAGCAGCAAAGGCAGAGGCAAAGGAACCAGCAGCTGCATTCTGCAGATCACTGGAAGGACGCAAGCACAGGAGGCCAGTTACCCACCCATTATTCATTCGCTCGGTCTCAGCATGCCGAAACACTGGTGGTAAAGGAGAGCAAGCTTGAGGGGAGAAGAAGACTTCCTCAGTGCCCACGAGGCACCTGCTGCTTCCTCTGAGGAGCCCACGACCCTGTGAGGGTGACAGCAGTACCCCAATTTTCACATGGGGAAAATGACGCTTAGAGATGCCACGAACTGTGCTCAGAGTCACACAGCTGCTAAGCGGCAACGCTAGGTTTCAAACCCAGGTCTGCCTGATTGCAAGCCCGTGCTCCTTTTATTAGGTATAGCTCTGTGGGCTGGACGTTTGTGCCCCTCACCCCCAGATTCCTATGTTGGAAGCCATAACCCCCAATGTGATGGTATTTGGAGGAAGGCCTTTGGGAGGTAGTTAGGTTTAGATGAGGTCAGGAGGGTGCAATCCTCTTGATGAGATTAGTGTCCCTGTAAGAAGAGACCGGAGAGCTGGCTGGCGCTCTCTCCACCATGTGAGAACACAGCCAGCTGTCCCTCTGCAAACCAGCAGGAGGACCTTCACCAGACACCGAATCAGCCGGCATCTTGTTCTCGGACTTTCCAGCCTCCAGAGCTATGAGAAACAAAGTTTTGTTGTTTAAACCACCCAGCCTGGGGTATTTTGTTCTAGCAGAGCCAGAACTAAGACAGAAAGTGACACAGAAAAACCAAACCAAACCAAACAATGTGGGGGAAAGAATTCCCTATGGTCCCACCACCCCAACACACACACTATTAATACTTCAGTGTGGTTGCCACTGAGCTTTAAATAAAAACAGGTTTCGAGGCCATCCCTACGTGCCTCTGGATTCAGCCCAGAACAACCACAAGTGTAATGTAACTGCTACAGATGAAAACCCAGGATACATTCTTAACCAAAATGTTGCTCATTGAAAAAAGATTTCCCAGTTCAGCTGATGACCTCCTGGACCTCAGCAGCACAGAGGGCACGAGGTGGGCCGGTGGTGCTGCCAGTGTGAGTCAGCAAGCTCGATGGCTGTAGGGCAAATGGCGAAGCTGGAGATATAAACGGAAAATGAATGCACATAGTACAAAAATGCAAGAATTCACTTCATCTCACATGGGTTCAGTACCACCAGCCTCAGTCACCAGCAGGGGAGTGAAACTGGAAAGAATACGGGGTAAAGTACAAGAAACAAACTGCCAGGAAGACTCCTGAGAGCTCACGGGGGTCAGCAGAGGAGACCCTCTCCAAGCCCTGGGAGGACGTTCTATCACGAGAGCACAGCTGGCACCTACAGGGACGATCTTTAGTTGCACAGAAAGGACTGAGATGCTCACAGCAACAACTAGCTGTGACACTCGCCTGTTAACTGCCAGCATCCGGCTGTCCCTGGACGACCAGAACAACTCACAGACCTCCAGAAGCCCCCAAAGGTAACCCCCTAGGCAGCCTGCCCAGGTGGCGAGGTCCCCTCACGATTTCTCTTCCATCTGTGAGCAGAGAAGCCTAACAGACCTACCACATTCAACTGTCCTAAAGTTACAATAAACCACCCCACTCACACCAATGGACAGATCATCCAGACAGAAAATCAATAAGGAAACACAGGCCTTAAATGACACATTAGACCAGTTGGACTTAATTGGTATTCGTAGAACATTCCATCAGAAAGCAGCAGAATACACATTCTTCTCAAGTGCACATGGAGCATTCTCCAGGATAGACCACATGCTAGGCCACAAAGCAAGCCTTGGTAAATTTAAGAAAACTGAAATCATATCAAGCATCTTTTCTAACCACAACACTATGAGACTGGAAGTCAATCACAGGAAAAAAACTGTAAAAAACACAAACACGAGGAGGCTAAACAGTATTACTAAACAACCAATGGATCACTGAAGAAATCAAAGAGGAACTAAAAAAATACCTAGACACAAATGACAACAGAAACACTACAATCCAAAACCTATGGGATGCAGCAAAAGCACTTCTAAGAGGGAAGTTTATAGCAATACAATCTTACCTCTCAGGAAACAAAAAGAAAAATCTCAAACAACCTAACCTTACACCTAAGGCAACTAGAGAAAGAAGAACAAAACCCAAAGTTAGTGGAAGGAAAGAAATGATAAAGATCAGAGCAGAGGGCTTCCCTGGTGGCGCAGTGGTTGAGAGTCCGCCTGCCGATGCAAGGGATGCAGGTTCGGGCCCTGGTCCAGGAAGATCCCACATGCTGTGGAGCGGTGGGGCCCGTGAGCCATGGCTGCTGAGCCTGCGCGTCCGGAGCCTGTGCTCCGCGACGGGAGAGGCCACAACAGTGAGAGGCCTCCATACAGCAAAAAAAAAGATCAGAGCAGAAATAAATGAAATAGAGATGAAGGAAACAATAGAAAAGATCAATGAAACTAAAAGCTGGTTCTTTGAAGAGATAAGCAAAATTCATAAAGCTTTAGCCAGATTCATCAAGAAAAAAAAGGGAGAGGGCTCAAATCAATAAAACTAGAAATGAAAAAAGTTATAACCAACACCACAGAAATACAAAGGATCCTAAGAGACTACTACAAGCAACTATATGCCAATAAAATGGACAACCTAGAAGAAACAGACAAATTCTTAGGTACAACCTTGTAAGACTGAACAAGGAAGAAGCAGAAAATATGAACAGACCAATCACAACTAATGAAATTGAAACTGTGATTAAAAAACTCCCAACAAACAAAAGTCCAGGACCACATGGCTTCACAGGTGAATTCTATCAAACATTTAGAGAAGAGTTAACATCTATCCTTCTGAAACTATTCCAAAAAATTTCAGAGGAAGGAACACTCCCAAACTCATTCTATGAGGCCATCACCCTGATACCAAAACCAGACAAAGATATAACAAAAAAGGAAAATTACAGGCCAATATCACTGATGAACATAGATGCAAAAATCCTCAACAAAATACTAGCAAACTGAACCCAACAATACATTAAAAGGGTCATACACCATGATCAAGTGGGGTTTATCCCAGGGATGCAAGGATTCTTCAATATCCACAAATCAATCAGTGTGATAGACCACATTAACAAACTGAAGGATAAAAACCATATGATCATCAACAGATTCAGGAAAAGCTTTTGACAAAATTCGACACCCATTTATGATAAAAACTCTCCAGAAAGTGGGCACAGAGGGAACTTAGCTCAACATAATAAAGGCCATATAGGACAAACCCACAGTTAACATCATTCTTAACGGTGAAAAGCTGAAAAGCATTTCCTCTAAGATGAGGAATGAGACAAGGATGTCCACTCTGGCCACTTTTATTCAACATAGTTTTGGAAGTCCTAGCCATGGCAATCAAAGAAGAAAAAGAAATAAAAGGAATCGAAATTGGAATAGAAGTAAAACCATCACTGTCTGCAGATAGCATGATACTAAACATAGAAAATTCTGAACATGCTACCAAGAAACTACTAGAACTCATCAATGAATTCGGTAAAGTTGCAGGATACAAAATTACTACTCAGAAATCTCTTGCATTCCTATGTACTTACTACAAAAGATCAAAAAGAGAAATTAAGGAAACAATCCCATTTACCATCACATCAAAAAGAATAAAATACCTAGGAATAAACCTACCTGAGTAGGCAGAAAACCTGTACTCTGAAAACTATAAGACACTGATGAAAGAAATCAAAGATGACATAAACAGGGGAATTCCCTGGGCAGTCCAGTGTTTCGGATTCCATGCTTTCACTGCAGAGGGCCTGGGTTCAATACCTTGTTGGGGAACTAACATCCCACAAGCCATGTGGCACGGTCACACACACACAAAAAAAAACCATGCTCTTGGATTGGAAGAATATTGTCAAAATGACATACTACCCAAGGCAATCTACAGATTCAATGCAGTCCCTATCAAACTACCAATGGCATTTTTCACAGAACTGGAACAAAAAATTTTTTCGTCTGTCTGGAAACACAAAAGACCTCAAATAGCCAAAGCAATCCTGAGAAAGAAAAAAGGAGCTGGAGGAATCAGACTCCCTGACTTCAGACTATACTACAAAGCTACAGTTATCATAACAGTATGGTACTGACACAAAAACACAAATATAGATCAATGGAACAGGAAAGAAATCCCGGAAATAAACCCCCACACCTATGCTCAGTTAATCCATGACAAAGGAGGCAAGAATAAACAATGGAGAAAAGAAAGGCTCTTCAATAAGTGGTGCTGGGAAAACTGGACAACTACATGTGAAAGAATGAAATTTGAATATTCTCTAACACCATACACAAAAATAAACTCAAAATGGATTAAAGACCTAAATGTAAGGCCAGATACCATAAAACTCTTAGAGGGGACTTGCGCAGTGGTCCAGTGGTAAAAAAATCCACCTTACAATGCAGGGGGCGTGGGTTCGACCCCTGGTCAGGGAACTAAGATCCCACATGCCACGGGGCAGCTAAGCCCGCACGCCACAACTACTGAGCTCGTGTGCCTCAACTAGAGCCTGTGTGCCACAAACTACAGAGCCCACATGCTCTGGAGCCTGCGTGCCACAACTAGAGAGAAGTCTGCACACCACAAGGAAGAGCCCTTGCACTGCAACGAGAGATCCCACATGCCGCAACTAAGACCCAATACAGCCAAAAATAAAATAATAAATAAATCTTTAAAAAAATAATAAAACTCTTAGAGGAAAACATAGGCAGAACACTCTGACATAAATCACGGCAATATCTTTTTGGATCTATTCCTGGAGTAATGAAAAGAAAAACAAAAATAAACAGATGGGACCTAATTAAACTTAAAAGCTCTTGCACAGCAAAGGAAACCATAAACAAAATAAAAATACAACCTACAAAATGGGAGAAAATATTTGTAAATGAAGTGACTGACAAGGGTTAATCTCCAAAATATACAAACACCTCATGCAGCTCTATATCAAAAAAACAACAACCCAATAAAAAAAATGGACAGAAAACCTAAATAGACATTTCTCCAAAGAATACATACAGATGGCCAAAAAGCACATGAAAAGATGTTTAACATCACTAATTATTAGAGAAATGCAAATCAAAACTAAAATGAGGTATCACCTCACACCAGTCATAATGGCCATCACCAAAAAGCTCACAAACAATAAATGCTGGAGAGGGTGTGGAGAAAAGGGAATCCTCCTGCACTGTTGGTGGGAATGTAAATTGATACAGCCACTATGGAGAACAGTATGGAGGTTCCTTAACAAACTAAAAACAGAACTACCATATGATCCAGCAATTCCACTCCTGGGCATATATCCAGAGAAAACCAAATCAGAAAGATGCATGCACCCCAATGTTCACAGCAGCACGATTTACAATAGCCAGGACATGGAAGCAACCTAAATATCCATCAACAGAGGAATGGATAAAGAAGATGTGGTACATATATACAATGGAATATTACTCAGCCATAAAAAAGAATGAAATAATGCCATTTGCAGCAACACAGAGGGACCCAGAGATTATCATACTAAGTGAAGTCAGTCAGACAGAGAAAGACAAATATCATATGATATCACTTATATGTGGAATCTTTAAAAAAAGGATACAAATGAACTTATTTACAAAACAGAAACAGACTCACAGACTTTGAGAACTTATAGTTTCCAAAGGGGAAACATGGTGAGGGGGGGATAAATCAGGAGTTTGGGATTAACATATGTAACATATATATAAAATGGATAATCAACAAGGATGTACTGAGCACAGGGAACTCTACTCAATATTCTTTAATAACCTATATGGGAAAAGAATCTGAAAAAGAATGGATATATGTATAACTGAATCACTTAGCTGTACACCTGAAACACAACATTGTAAATCAATTATATTCCAATATAAAATAAAAAATTTTTAAATGTTTTAGAAAAAGTGTTTTGAAACCATAAAAAAAGTTACAAGGAACTAATAGTTATAGAAACCGAGGTCAAACGTTACTACAGGCAAACCTTGTTTTACTGCACTTCGCTTTATTACTCTTTGAAGATACTGCATTTTTTAAATTTCTTTTTCTTTTTTTTAAACACCTTTATTGGAGTACAACTGCTTTACAATGGTGTGTTAGTTTCTGCTTTATAACAAAGTTGAAGGTTTGTGGCAACCCTGAGTTATCAGAGGATGGTTAGCATTTTTTTTAGCAATAAAGTATTTTTAAATTAAGGTAGGTACATTCATTTTGGGACATAACACTATTGCACAGACTACAGTATAGTGTGAACATAGCTTTATATGCACTGGGAAACCAAATAATTTGCAAGATGGTCTGGAACCGAACCTCAAATATTTGACGTGTGCCTGCATAAAGCCAAGGGCTGCCTACAATCCCGGTCCCGATTTCCTATCCCTGGTGGTCTGGCCTTGGTGCCTCAGGTGGATGTGAAGTGGGTGCCCAGGGCTGAGCCGGCCTGTTAACACAGCCGGGCCTCAGAAGAGCTGGCTTGGAGCAGGCCTGCTTTCAGGAGGAAGACACCGCCTGCAGTGTGGCCTTCCTTTCGATTTTAAAGAATGATGTGTCAGACGGTCACCAGGAGAGCCAGCTCCACACTGTACTGGCACGTGGCTTTCTAGGGTTGGGAAGTGCCCGACGCCATCCCCTCCATCCTTCCCCCTTCACTCCTATTTAAATTGTTTGTCAAAACCAAAGCTTAAAGGGTTTGTCTCTTGGCCAGTCTGCAGATCCATACTTGGCCTCCCTCCGGGACTCTGTCAACCTGCTGACAGGCCGTAGTCAATCAGGGTCATTGACCAGAGTTTGCCAATCTTGCTGGAACAAAGGTGGTATCGACAGATACGGACGGCTGTTTCATCCGAGAGGCGGTAACGCCTGAACGAACCCCAAGCATGCTGATACAGGGCAACCCAGGGCCAAGTCAGATCTGCAGTGGACTTTGGCTTTCTAATAAATGCTTTCACCTACCAGTGCATGAGATGAGGGACTTGGGCCCCAGGCTGTGCCAATAGTAGAAACTTTAGAACTGGATCTCAAATGGCAATCGGCACAGGATGGGATTTTGTAAGAATCAACTGTTTTGTCACCCACTCAACAAACGTGTTCCTAAACACTCCTGCTGTGTCAGGGCCCGTCCAGCCAAAGGTGAAAAGAGAGCACTACTCAGGGAGTGTTCAAACCGAGAATATTTACTGTATCACTGCAGAAATTCACAACAGGTGATCACAAGCAGTTCCTTTCCCTGCTTCTGTGTAATTATTAATCTTTTCTCTAGACCTGACCCCTACAAAGTACTCCAGAGCCCCGCCTGTGGTCTTGAGGGAAGAATGCTGGATTGGGGGTGCAGAAGACACGGGCTGCAGTCCCGGCTCTGTCACTTATTAGCCCAGTGATCTTCAGCGCGTCAGTATCTGTACCAGAGTCTCCCCATCTATAAAACGGATACCATCACCTGCCTGGATCCTCGCGCAGGACCACGGTGAGGGCTAAGAAAGCACGACACGCACGTCAGAGCTTCGTAAGCTCTCAGGCAGCGTTTGCTCACTGGTAATGAGCAGCCACTGTTCTGCAGGATGAAAAAGCTGCAGCCCCCCTCCTGTCCCCCAAGTTCAAAGAAGACGCGGGTGCTGGGTTAGGCCGAGTGAAAGAGGAAGCTTTCTTCACTGCAGGACCTGCTCCAGAATCTCCTGTGGTTGCTCCATTTCCCTGTCCTTCTCCAAGGATGCTGAAGGAGACCTCAACTCCAGGTCTCCTCAGCTAGGACGTCTCTCACTCCAGTGCAAAGAGCTACAGTCACTGCAGTGTCCTTCTTGTCTGTCTCTACCACGGGACACCACATTCTCCTGGTTTATCTTCTGCTTATTTCTTTACTTCCTCTTTTTCCTGACCCCTCCCTGCTGGAGGGTCCTAGGATCTGTGCTCAGTCCTATAAACACTGTCTCCCTGGGGGATCTCATCCAGTCCCAAGCCTTTAAAAAACAAGTTCCATCTATCAAGATGGGATGCCTGCTATAAATGGGCACATCTCCAGGCACCCCGAAAGACTTCAGTACACAAGGAACCTACTTTAGCCACGTGGGACCTGTATTTGCAATAGGGTCTTGAATTCCCACCAAAACAACAGGCAAGACTGCCCTCAGCAACCACGAAGCTGATAACAATAATTTTAAATGATTTAAAATAAATCAATGGGGACTTTCCCGATGGCACAGTGGTTAACCATCCACCTGCCAATGCAGGGGACACGGGTTTGAGCCCTGGTCGGGGAAGATTCCACATGCCACGGAGCAACTAAGCCCGTGTGCCACAACTACTGAGTCTGTGCACTAGAGCCCGCGAGCCACAGCTACTGAGCCTGCATGCTACAACTACTAAAGCCCACACGCCTAGAGCCTGTGCTCCGCAATGAGAAGCCACCACAGTGAGAAGCCTGCGCACCACAACGAAGAGTAGCCCCCACTCGCCGCAACTAGAGAAAGCCCGCATGCAGCAACAAAGACCCAATGCAGCCAAAAATAAAATATTTTTTTAAAAAAGAGTGAAAACTTATAAAATAAATCAATGTTCAAAGGAGTAAACATCCCAGTGGTTTCCGAATTCCTTTTAGTCTCGGTATAATAAATACCCAAGGAATGACCAAATACACACCCAAGTCTGATGTTTGGGGCAGACTCGACCAATGAAACAGTAGGTTCACCTGCATCTTCTCAGATGCTCTGACCCTTCCTAAAATTCCAAGTTCTTCCTCAAACCTATTTGGCTCTTCCAATACCCTGCATTCTGCTGATGACGTGAAACCCAAAACTCGGGTCACAAGTTGCATCTATGGTTTAAGTTCTGCACTTCTGCCCAGAGAAGTGGCACCAACAGCAGCATTTGAAAAGCATCTTCCCCAAATATCATATGATATCACTTATATTTGGAATTTAATTTTTTAAAATGGCACAAGTGAACTTATTTACAAAACAAACAGACTCACAGATCTCGAAACCAAATTTCAGGTTACCAAAGGGGAAACATGGGGGGAGGGGATAAATTAGGAGATTGGGATGAACATAAACACACTACTCTAAATAAAGCAGATAATCAACAAGCACCTACTGTATAGCACAGAGAACTCTACTCAATATTCTGTAATAACCTCTATGGGAAAAGAATCTGAAAAAGAATGTGTATATATATATATATGTGTAACTGATTCACTTTGCTGTACACCTGAAACTAACACAACATTGTAAATCAACTATACTCCAATTAAAAAAAAGAAAAATAATAAAAAAATAATTTTTTAAAGAAAGAAAGAAAAGCATCTTCCTGAAGAATGGAAGGAACGTGAGGGTGGTTGTTTCTACGCAGTGGATTATGGGCAACTCTCCTTTTGCATAACACATGTGTTTCCCCAGTTTTCTATGATGGCAACATATGACTTCTTAATCAAAGGAAGTCGTTATTGTAAAAACAGAAATGTTCTTCTCCATAAGGTCTCATAAAAAGCTTGACTACACAAGTGTTGTTTCTCAAAGAGGTCTCAGTGACCTCAACTCACCTCAGCTTCGCCTGCTTTTCCAATCCAACCACTTTCCGTACCACCTGCTGGCAGAATCCGTAGCACATGAAGAGGACGGAGTTCTCGGCGATGTTGGCAATCAGCGCTGGGCTGGTCCCCTTGTAGAAGCCCCGGAAGCCCACCTGGGAGTAGGTCTTCAGGCAGCAGTCGGTGAGGCCCCTGTACAGGTCGGGGAACGTCTGCATCTTCACTTTCATGGTGTCGAAGGGCTGCCCGGTGAGTACACATGCTGTGCCCCCTGCAACCAGGACAGGAATCCTCGTCCAGCACCAGTCTACAGCCACGTGGTAGAGTGCGGCCTCAAGGACCCATGGAGATGAGGGACAGGCAGCCCACCACAGGGCTTACCTCTGGGTCACTTCATTTTGACCTCCTCCCCCCTTCCCCGCCAACCCTTCCAGCTCAGTCCAATAAAACTTCTAGGGGTCCTTCATGAGTCTGGCACCCCGCTCCAGCCCTGAAGGAGCTCAGCTCGGTAGAGGAGAGGACGTGTGTTTGACAGTCAAAGCCACCGGATGTGAAGGTGTGATGTGTGTTCAGGAGCATCGGTCAGAGGGACCTGGGCGCAAAGCCTGACTCTGCTGTGGAATCCTGGCTAAGCGATGTGACCTCCGAGCCTCGATTCCCTATCGGGTTAACGTGAGGATTAGGATAAGGCTCTAACGTATTGGCTGCTACACCACAAGTGGCTCATTTACAGCAGTTAACTGTGTCTGTGTGTGCGTCCACATAAAAGGAAGGGGAAGGGAAGAGTCTGGTGTTAATCACTCTTTTGCCTGATGCTCAGTGGTCCTAATGACTATCAGGGAAATAACAGAGGAATAGGCCACAGATAAAGAAAACAAAAGGTCTAATTAGTCCCTGAAGAGCTAAATGTTTGACCCTATGGGAAAACATCTTATTTGGACTCTACCAATTAATGATTTGTATTCAGACAGGAAATGGATTGAAACTTACCCCTGTTTAGCATAAATCATATATTTATATGCTTTTATACGACAAAAGCATTGAATTGCATTCAATTACTTGGATAAAAATTCTGAATGTAAGGGAAAGAATGAACTATTAAACCCTGTAATATCTCCAGACCCTGAACTGGGTCAGCATTTGGGGAACTGTCTGTCACTGGTGAATGCTTCCACCTCCCCTTGGGCCTGGGACGTCCTGTGCTTGTGTCAGGAAACAGCCACTGGATGAGGTTACTAAAACCTCAGCAAAATTGAAGAGAAGGCTTACATATTTCAGAAATGCAATTTCATAACTTAGACATAATACACAGTTACTCCAATGAAGTTGTGGAAAGTAGAAATGGAGGGAGGGCTGTTAAGAATAACTCCCAAGGGGCTTCCCTGATGGCGCAGTGGTTGAGCGTCCGCCTGCCGATGCAGAGGACGTGGGTTCGTGCCCCGGTCCAGGAAGATCCCACATGCCCCGGAGCAGCTGGGCCCGTGAGCCATGGCCGCTGAGCCTGCGCGTCCGGAGCCTGTGCTCCGCAACAGGAGAGGCCACAACAGTGAGAGGCCCGTGTACCGCAAAAAAAAAAATAATAACTCCCAATTAATTATTGGTAGATGGACATTTCCAAAGACTCTGAAAACTGATCTCTTAAGCAAGCACAAGTGTGATCTCCATGATCCTATCACCACTGTCCCTTTCTTCTAGGACAGCAATGACACATTTCTGCTTTGTTTTGCCACACTATCCCCAGTTCTGAATTAGTGGAATATAATTTAATAAGATGTTACCATAATTAGAGTTATTCTCTCCCAGGTACTGATGGGCTAGAATAAAATAAGATCCTACTTATGTCAAAAATAATCATTCCGGGCTTCCCTGGTGGCACAGTGGTTGAGAGTCCGCCTGCCGATGCAGGGGACACGGGTTCATGCCGGGAGGATCCCACGTGCCGCGGAGCGGCTGGGCCCGTGAGCCATGGCCGCTGAGCCTGCGTGTCCGGAGCCTGTGCTCCACAACGGGAGAGGCCACAATAGTGAGAGGCCTGCGTATCACGCAAAAAAAAAAAAAAAAAAAAAAAAAAACCATTCCAAAAGAGGTGAATGTCAGAATTTTTTAACTGGGTTCATAATTTTGACAACCTAGATGCATTTTAACTCTATCACAACAGATCCTACAGTCTATCTTTGATAGAGTGACTGAAGGATATAAAATTCCAAAAGCTGAGCATCCCTCATGGGGTAAAATGCCCTTTTGTTGCAGACACACAGACTGAGCCCAGGCATTCATGGGAAGGTAAGAGGATGCCAAGGGCAAGCAAGTGGGTCCAATGTTGCCAAAGTCAGCAGCCTCTGCAGTATGGCGTTGGGGGAGTGGGGGGTGGTGAAGGGGTCGGGGATGGTGCACAGGGCCTGGGGGGGCTTGATTCCACGGCAGGGTGAGGGGCTGACCCAAAGGCACTCAGCGCGTAAGAGGCCGTGGGGCGGAATCCAGGCAGCCCTTGGTTCCCCTGCTCCTTGTCGTCTCTGACCTGGGAGCACCCTCGCCTGAACTTATCAGTGTCTGCAGACTTCCTCATGAGCCTACTTTGGCCGATTTCTGGTTCATGGAAAAATACTTTGATCTTCCCTGAACCCATGATTTCCTTTTTACAATTAAGAAGACGACAGGGGACTTCGCTGGTGGCACAGTGATTAAGACTCCACGCTCCCGGGCTTCCCTGGTGGCGCAGTGGTTGAGAGTCCGCCTGCCGATGCCGGGGACACAGGTTCGTGCCCCGGTCCAGGAAGACCCCACATGCCGCGGAGCGGCTGGGCCCGTGAGCCATGGCCGCTGAGCCTGCGCGTCCGGAGCCTGTGCTCCGCAGCAGGAGATGCCGCAACAGTGAGAGGCCCGCATACCGCAAAAAAAAAAAGACTCCATGCTTCTAACGCAGGGACCCCGGGTTCGATCCCTGGTCCGGGAACTAGATCCAACATACACGCTGCAACTAAGAGTTTGCATGCCACAACTAAGGAGCCCGTGAGCCACAACTAAGACCCGATGCAACCAAATAAATAAATATTAAAAAAAAAAAAAAAGACGACGACAGGATGATAGAAGGCAGCTCTGACTACTCTTGATCTGTTGACCCAGGAGGTCCCACCAGATAAAAGGACAATGGGCAACGGGCTCCTCTGGCCTCTTCACTCCAAGGAGCGGTGACCCAATGTAAGAATCGGTGAGGGAGGCAAGGGTAAGCCAGGGTCTGCATCTGGGAAGTATGGGCATTCCAGCGCTCCTCCAGCCCTAGAATCATCCAGGAATCTGGAGAACCAAGTAACCACCCAGGCACTTCCAAGTCTGTCGCTTGCCTCAGGCTGAATAAAGGTGACCTTTCTAAAGAGTGGCCTGCGGTGGCAGGTGCTGCCCAGAACTCGATGGTGCCTAGTGGGGCCAGAGTCCGCCCCAGCACTCGCCCCGCCCACCACTCCCCGGCCAATCCTGGGGCCCCTCCTTTCAGGGCTTTAAGACTCAGTCAAAAGTCAGCCTGATTTAACAATGACATTTCTAAGGGTATCCTTTCTCTCGCCCAGCAGTTGCAAGGACAGTAACTGGGATTTCCCTGGAGAGATGGCACTGTGTTATTTTTGCACTCTAAGGCCTCTGAAGACTGCCAGGCTTGGGGTGGAATCCGGCATACCCCAGCCACATGGCAATGGACGAGTGGCTTCAGCTCTGAGCTGTGATATGTTCCAGCTGTCACCCGGGGACACTCCCACACCATACCCCTGACTCATAGCTCTAATACAGCGGGAACTACTCTACCTTCTGCTGTGTTTACAACACAGTATTACACCTGTATTAAGTGGATTCATTCCAGGGTTAAAGCATGTTGCTTCTGGAGCTACAAAGGCAATGTCTTCACCAGAGCTCACTTGCAGAAGGTATTTGAGGAACAAAGAAGGGGTTTTCTCCGGGATTACCTGCGGCCCCCGCCGTAAGGTCAATGGCAGCTTGGATGGCAGGATTGGATTTCATGTTTGCCCACTCCTCTGCTGGGCTCTGCGGAGGGCAACTCTCACGAGCTTACAATGGGCACCTCATATCCCTAGAAGGAGGCAAGAGTTCACCATCAGTCGGGCCTCTGCAGCCCCCCTTTCTCTAGGCCTGCTGCCTAGCTACTGGACTTGAACTTCAGGGAACCAGGAAACTGTCTCTACGTTGCTCCAAAGGAGGGGGCTCGAGCTGTCAGAGTAGCTTAGTGATCAGCCTCCCCTTCTCCCTGAAAAGCACACAGATCAAAAACCTTGCTCACGTATCACTGCTACAGCCACAGGTGAGGGCACTTCAACCAACCTTTCTGAAACCCTCAAGAAACGAATGCCAATAAGCAAGCCAACCGCACATCCCAAGCCCCATCAAACCAGTTTTTCAGAGGCCTAAGTTAAACCATCAATCCACTGGGCTCTGTTCCAAATTCAGACAGCGGCCTGAGACCCTAAGAGAAGGTCACAAAACAGTAGCTCTGGAAAGGAATGGGTTAGGAGCTCGGCCAAGTGACACATGCCTGGGTCTGAATGCTTGCTCTGCCACTGGTATGGTGGCCCTTTGGGCCCCTAAAGCTAGAGGTCCCCGTCTATACAAGGTAAAAAATAAAAGTACTATCACTATAATACGAGGGCAATGAAACAGCCACATCGGACAAATACGATGATGAACTGTGAACACACACCACGAGTTCTTAGAACAACTACAAAGCACAGCACCAAACATTACTATCATCATAGGCCTCCCAGAACTTCTCAACCATAAAACGTGCACACGAATCACCTGGGGACCTTGTTAAAAGGCCGATTCTGATGTGATTGGCTTCAAGTGGGACCAGAAATGCTGCCTGCCTTCACCTGCTCCCAGGTGAAGTTGATAATGCCTGGCTATTAACCATACTTTGAGAAGCAACCCCTGGGTCCATTGCGCCCCTAATTTGCTTGATAAGAATCACCTGGGACACTTGTTAAACATTCCAATAACCAGGCTGTTCTCCTGGAAATGTTGATTCAGTAGGTTTGAGCTGGAGCCTAGAAGTTTGGGAAAACCAGAGTCTACTCCTCTACTTTAGACAAAAAGCAACCATTGGCAAGGCATGGACTTAATTAATATTGACTAGAAAAGGAGAGGTGC
Organism: Phocoena phocoena; assembly: GCF_963924675.1. Classification (NCBI taxonomy): domain Eukaryota; kingdom Metazoa; phylum Chordata; class Mammalia; order Artiodactyla; family Phocoenidae; genus Phocoena; species Phocoena phocoena. The sequence continues at coordinate 15,370,853 of NC_089236.1, read as the reverse complement.
TTCATTCACATAGAATAGATTAAAATAACCAATACAGAAACCAATTCTGTATGATTTTCAAGCTATGTCACTGACTTACACCTGAATAACAAGGAATGCTTTTTATCCATCACACTGAAGACCTGTGTGATCCCAGTCAGGACACCTCTCAGAGGAGGGGGTGGGCAGGCTGGATGACCAATGAATACCAACAGCTTCCTCATCAGCAGCGGAGAATAATTTTAGCCAAGAAGTTTTTTAACCACTTGAAGCATATCGTCAATGACTAGACACCAAGAATCTTTACAAAAAATGTGAAAACCAGCAACAACACAAGAACACTACTTAATAAAGCAACTAAAATTAGACACATACAATTAGATGTACAAAACACTGACTTTATGTTACTGATAGACCTTGGAGAGGCAGTACCAATTACTAAGGTTGATAAGACGGTGACCATCCAGTATCCAGAGAAGGGTATCAGGGTCCTAACCCAATCTCTTCCTTTTCCAGATGGAAAACTGAGTCCAGAGGAAGACAAGGACTCGTCCAAGGTCATACAACAAGTCCGTGGCAGAGACAGGATTCAACTCAAGTCTTGCCTTTTGGGTCTGTTCCTATCAAGCAGGGTATTCCCACCTGGCCAAGAAGAGAAAACAAAACACCCAACCCTGCATTTTAGAGGAAAATGGAGACAAGCGGGGAAAGGAGTCACAGACAGGGCACATCCAACGCAGCTCATTCCCTTGGGGGGTGGACATTGCTTTCTTAGAAGAGGCACAGCAGATAATACTGTGTCATCAATGCGAATTCAACCCTTTTAGATTCCACCCTTTTAGGCAAGTCAAACAAACACATCAACTCCTACAAATTACTTGTAGAATTATTAGAACAGTTAACAGTCCTAACAGATTAACTCAGAAAGGGCATCTGTTTCAAATTACGCGTAGCTTTGGCTTGAAGGAGGCATGGGGCGTGGAGGCAGCCAGACTGATCAACTTGAGTTAATTAAACTGATTCGTGAGCCTTCGGTACCAACTGGAAGAGAAAAACGGAATCCTTTCAGCGTCCCTTTACCCTTCCTTCAAACTACACCGTAGTCAAACTCCAAAAGAAACAACGCAGACCATGTATCTTTTTCATTCCTTCGGGAAATTAACTTCTCGTGTGGGAGAATCCGAGGAGGCCGCATTCCCCACTAGGTAACACGAATTGCTCCGGGAAGATTCGAGCTTCAAGGCCGAAGCTGGCGCCCGCCATCCGAGCGCCCAGAGCTGGTGGGGCCCACGGGCGCTGGGATGCAAACCAGTCTCGCCGCTCAGCAGCTGGCTCGGGAGCTCCTGCTCCGGGGCTCGGGATCCCGATCCGCACAAGGGTCAGCTTAGGGAGACGACTTCCAACTTTGTTGTCTTCCCGGCCCTAAACGTTCGCTGACTCTGCCACAACAACCTGCGAGGGTCTCTCATCCATAAGCGCCTCCGCCCTCCCTGCCTGGCGCGGAGCCGGCGTGACACTACGACCGGGCAAATGAGGGCAACCTTTCCCGGGACGTGACCACCGCGCGCAGGAGGCGGCGGGGCCCGAGTCTCCATGGAATCCCAGGCAAAGCGCGGGAAGGCGGCGCCCGCGGGTCCCCGGGCACGTGTGCGGCGCGGCGGGCCCGGGACCCCGGATCTCCACCCCGCCTCCCGGGAGGGTCACGCCGCCCGGGCGCGGAGGCCGGCCGGCCGGCCGGCCCGCCAGCTCCCGCTCCCTCTCCCTCCCCCTCCTCCCGGCCGGTTCCCTGCAGCCCGCGAGCGTCCGGCTGGGCTGCGCTCACCGCCGCGCCGACTGGCCACGTCCTACTCGCGCTCCGCCGCCCGCTCTCGACTCTGGCTCGGCGGCGGGGGCGGCCGCTTAACACCCACGTCGGCTACCGGCCGGCCCTCCGCCCCGCCTCCCGCGCCAGACTGCCGCCGGCGGGCGGCCCCGCGGGCTCAGGAGCGCCCCCTGCGGCCGGGACGGGCTGCGCTGGGGCTGGGGCCGGGGCCGGGGCCGGGGCCGGGGCCGGGGCCGGGGCCGGGGCCGGGGCCGGGGCGCCTCCCGCCCGCCCGCCGGGGAAGCGGAAGTCGGCGCGGTGCGGCGGCGCGCTCGGGCCGGGGGGCGCGCCGGGAGCGGGAGGGGCTGGCGGGGCCGGGGGGAGGGCTGGGAGCCGCGGCCTCCACGTCGCTTTCCTGCAGTTCGATTCCCGGAGGCCCTCGGTGAGCTCGTCTCTAGTTCGACCTCAGGCGGGGCGGGGGCGGGGGCGGGGGGGGTCCGGAGTGAGGACGAGGGACTGAGGTCTTCAGGCTGATTAGCTTTGCAGGGACTCGGGGCTCAAGGCTTTAATTTTATGTTATAATTGAGTGCGAAAGTACTGGAAAGGTAGTGATGAAAAATAAATTTGATTATTGCTGGTAAAAACAAAACCCCAAACATTTCCCATTCCGCCCTCCGCGAGGACATCCATCTCCACCGATGACATTTCGGAAACCACACCCACCAATGAAAACTGTAACTCTAAATGTCCTTTTAGTTTCCAGTGAATTATAGGCTAGTTCTATGGTTGTCTGGAATTTTATTAGAAAGCACAATTCGGGGAGTCTGTTGTGCACCGGGAGTAAAGGAATTTTCTCTAGTGCCCCAGGCAAGACCCGCACAGCTGGAAGTGTCTTGGTCTATTACTGACAGCTGCTCGGTGTTAACAGCCGCGGCCTTCGGAGTGCTTTGGTTCAAACCTCATGGATTTTCCTTTTCTACACCGTGTTTTCTTCCTTAAACCGTGCTGTCGTTTTCTTTTACAATTTTCTGCCCTGTTTGGATGTGGTGTTAGACTACGGCCAATGTAACTTCAGTGATTTCGGGTGAGGACCAGTGACAAATATTTGAGGTGACTTGTGTTAGTCCTTAAACACGGGTGCCAAGCTGAATAGACCTTGGGGGAGGGGGGACAGGGGGAGGTGCTGTGAAGGTTCAGAGCTCCTGATAAACAAGGGCCCTCCTCAACCCAGCCCAAGACCGTCTTCTGCTGCGCTTTAGAACTCAAGCTTCCGGAACATAATTTAATTACAGAAGCAAGCCAGGGCGTTTGAGTGACTTGCCCAAAGTGACATGTAACTTAACAAGTGGGAAGCAGATCAGGACAGAACCTATGGTATAACGTCCTATAGGACTAGGACTTTCAGTATCACCTGGCTTTTGCAAACCAGAAAGATGAGGCCCAAAGGAGCTAATTAGGACAGGCTTAGATCTCCTATTACAGATTAGAAAGAGCTGGACTTGGAGCCAGGCCACTTGTGTTAAAATCTCTGTGAACTTTAGTGAGTCATTTAACCCTTTTAAACCCCAGCCATCAGGTAACAGTATCTTGGCCTCCTCTGCACCCCCCTGCTGTGGGAGCCTTGGGGGCAATCCAGCATGGGGGCAGGGGAGGGCACTGCTACTCCAGATCTGGGTCTCCCTGAGGCATCAGCTCCCCCATGATACTTTGTCCTTTCTGGCTTTAGCACCTTCCTCTCCTACCCTCACAAGGGCTGTCCCAAACTCTCATCACTCTCCCCAAGCCTTTTACATTTCTTCTCTCCCTCGCCTCCCCTAAACAACCCTCAGCCTCAGTTCTGTAAACTAAGAAGCAATTAGGAAGCTTCTGTGCAACTCTTTAACCCCTAATCTGCAAAGTTGCCTTTTTGCACAAACTTTTTTCTCTGCCTGCTGTCTTGCTTGCTGTACCCCATGGCTGGCAATGATGCTGGTGAAGAAACTGAGACTTAAAGAGGTCAAGTGACTTGCCCGATGTGCTGGTTAATGATACTAAAAGGAGAAATAATTTCACCACTTGCAGCTTTTGGGCCCTGATACCATGTGGGTGTGTTTTAACGAAGTGTTAATTGGAGTGGCAGATAATTCGAAAACAAATTACTAAGGGGGGAGCTGGGACTCAACCAAGTTGGTGTTGTTAACTGCTACACTGTACATTAATACCTCCCAGAAGGCTTCCTCTTAAAAGCAAGAGGGTTGCAGGAACCAGAAGTTCTTTCTCCTGGAATAGATCTCCCTCCATAATATTTTATAAAATAACCTCAACTGCTTAAAATCCTTCACAGCAGTGGCCCTATCTGCTATCTTTGCTTTAGGAATAGAGAAATATGTAGATGTAGAAAAGCTTAACATCTCACAGGAGCTCAGGGAAGGGACTGGCAAACCACCCGGTTGGCATTAAATCATGAAAGTGTCCATGCAAGCTTTGTCCTAAGGGTAATTTCCCAGCAACCCAACGGCCTCTTCAGAACAGAGTTTTAGAGTCGTGTGTCACTGCTCTCCGTAGAGGTTAGTCAACCCAGTGGTATTTCAGATCCAGGTTCAAAACAGCAAATAAGTCAGTGCACTGACCTCTTTGCTCCAGGCATCTGTTTGCTGAACTTGGGATTGCACAATCCAGGAACATCAGTGAGGCTGGCTCTGGGATGAGAGAGAGGGCAGGTATGACGCAGGTCAGAGGTGAGGGGACAGACAGAGTGGTTACATGGAAAAGGGACCTTTTGCTGTTTCAACAGGATTTCACAATGTGCTGGTTAATGATACTAGAAGGAGAAATCATTTCACCACTTGAAGGCTTTGGGCCCTGATACCATGTGGGTGTGTTTTAACAAAGTGTTAATTGGAGTTGCAAATAATTCAAAAATATAAATTATCTCTGATTCAAAGGTACTTTTAGTTAATGAGAAAGAAGAAAAAAATGCTTTGATTACACAATTTCAACTCCCATTGAACATTCTTGGCTGCTGATGTAACTTATTGAAAACTCCCTCAAATTTTTTTGGAATCAGGTAGAGTTTGTATTTGAAATAAACATGGGTTTGGATTTCTGTCTTTCAATGTGGAATAAGGGGGTAATTCGTGTCCCATGAAAGAGTTGTTAGGGCCATGTTTTAAAGGGGGACAATTTCTTTTGTCTTTTCCTTGTCAGCTTTTTTTTTTTTTTTTTTTTTTTTGCGGTACGCGGGCCTCTCACTGTTGTGGCCTCTCCCGCTGTGGAGCGCAGGCTCCGGACGCGCAGGCTCAGTGGCCATGGCTCACGGGCCCAGCCGCTCCGCGGTACGTGGGATCCTCCCGGACTGGGGCACGAACCCGTGTCCCCTGCATTGGCAGGCGGACTCTCAACCACTGCGCCACCAGGGAAGCCCTCCTTGTCAGCTTTTTAATGGTACAAGCAAAAATAAGAAAAAGAAAGTCAGCAAAGGTGCATGTTTTATGAGCCTTAAGTTTGAATTTGTAAAATATGTGTTAAAAATAAGATAATTTATAACACATAGAATTAGGAGAAATGCCCATAAATGGTTAAACCTTAATGGGTTATCAATAAGAGGAAATACTATGCCATAATTTAAAAAATCATATTCTCATATCATATGTTTTAGTACATATTTGGCTGCAAGTAATAGAATGTCCAACTGTCAGTATATTTATTTTGAATATAAAAATATATCTAGAAGTAGGAAGTTCCAGGGTTGATTAATTTAGCAGCTCAAAAGTATCTGGGCCCCCTTCTCTGTGATTCTCTTCGCTTTTCCTCATGACCACAAAATGGCTGCCACAGCTCTACTGATCACATTCTCAAATGTGACATCCAAAGGCAGGAAGCATTCTCCCATACTAACTTTTTATCAGAGAAAAATATTTTCCTAGAAGCCCTCTGTCAAACTTCTCCTTATATTTCATTGGCCCAGAACTGGGTCTCATGCTCCCCCAAACATAAACATTGGGAAGAGAATGAAGTTAACATGATTGGTTTAGAACAGGGGTCAGCAAACTTCTTCTGAAAAGGACCAGCTAGGAAATATTTTAGGTTTTGCAGGGCATACAATCTCTTGCCTCTATTCAACTCTGCTGTTGTAAAGCAACAGCCATAGACGCTGCCAACAGATAAGTGTGGTTGTGTTCTAATAAAACTTTATGAACACTGAAATTTGAATTTCATATACTTCTTACCTGTCACGAAATATTATTCTTCTTTTAACTTCTTTCAACCATTTAAAACTGTAAAAAACAGAAACAAGCAATAAAAACCATTTTGTATGGTTCGTGGCCATACAAAAGCAAGTGGCAGTCTAGATTTGGCTACCAGGCCATGATTTGTCAACCTCTGGTTTATCCTCTTGGGAATAAGGAGAGACCCCCCCCCCCCACGTTCCCAGAGACATCACCACTGCAGACCTTAAAAAAATAAAATAAAGCAGGGTTCTATTAGGCAATCAAGAAGGTCCCCTGCCATGTATTTAGGATATGGATGAATGCTCGGGATATACATTTTAGAAAGCAGATTACGTGTCAATATGGACTGGATGATCCCAACTAATCCTGCCCGTTGAAATCCCTGCTGTTCACCAAGACCTGTATTAGACATGGCTCCTCAAATGCCTTTCCTGGTCCCTGGTCCTCCTAAACAAATTAGATCACTGCTTCCTATCAAACTTTCCTAACAAATTTTTATTTAGCACCGATCATGTGCTAGGCTCTTTGTCAACCCAAACTGAGTGCTGGAAATACAGAATGAAAGATACAATGGCTAGCCTTAAAGAGACCTCAGTCCAAGCAGAGGAGGAAGAAACAAATAATTATAATTCAGGGAGAGCATGCAGCAAGAGGGGTATGGGTAGTGTAGCATCTCGGAGAAGGGCATGAATAAAAGATGGAAAAGAGGGTTTCAGGGGAGGCCCCTAGGAGACCCCCATATCAGGGTGGGTTCTGAAAGACAAAGTGGCCCTTTTTTAAGAGGATGAAAGTCTGTTGATGTACCACCCAGGGCTCTTAGCTGCAATCAACAGAAGCTATCTCTGGCTGGTGGAGCACAAAAGCAGCTGGTTAAAAGGATGCTGGGTGACTCTCACCACCGCTGAGTAGGGAGATGGTACTTCCTGAAGAACTTGAAACAAGTCCTCAAACCCACTGCAGAGCTGGTCATCCATGGAACCCATGCTGCAGCTCCTTCCGAGCTGTAGATGTTATAGTTTGTACCACTGTCCCATTTGTGCCAGGGCCTCAGCCTTGTAGCTACTGCTCTTCCAAAGCTGGGCACCTTGGTTCCCAGCTCTGCCTAGTAAATCACTGCCACGCCGTGTTCACTGCCTTGTGTTTCTCATTCCAAATTGGTGTCTCCTGTAGATACAGCTGATGGTTGGAGTTGGGTCACGTGCCTGGACCCTGATCTGTAAAGGGAAGGCTGGGAGTGTGGGGTTTCTGGCTTCTGTCTTGGAGAGGAAGGACTCGCTTGTTAGGAAGTTCCCTGAATGTAGGTAGGGTTTTCAGACAATTTTAAGCAGCCAGAAAACATGACACATGCCCACGTGGGCCAAGCATTCCTGTCTGGGGAAACGGCACGTCTGAAGGCACAGAGGTATGAAACAGGACAGCATGTTTGGGGAACTATAGCAGTTTGGCTCTGCTGGAGTATAAAGCAGGGAGTGCTGGCAGGTGGGGCTCAGAGGTGGAAGGAGCCACCTGCAGAGTTCTCAGGGCTGCTGTTCTCTAATCTACTCAGTGTCCCCAGCTAAGGCACAGAAGCTGTGATTTACACCTTGCCTGGCCCAGGGCTTTGGCCATGGTGGGTTTTAGTCACTATCTGTTGATACGAATCATTATAATAAATCTGTTGGATTGCATCGTTGTTGTAAGATTTACCAGTATGAAAGTTGCCGGTGTATACAGTTCTTTCTCTTGTGTGTGTGTGTGTGCTTGTGTACACGTGTCTTTCCCCACAACTGGGCCTATCTCCAACGGATACTTTTCTAAAGGCTAATTTGCTTTCAGTATGAGAAGCATTCGATTACTAACTTTTAGAGCCGCATCCGTATTCTTTGATGATGCCTCCATTTGAATGTAAGATCAAAACCATTTTTAAAAAGTCATAAAATATGGCTTGAGAAATAGAATGAACAATAATCCATCTCATAGTAAAATAAATGGAAAACATTATCAAACTTGCAAATCGTTTACACTTACCAAATTAATAAGCCAAAGTAGGCAGTGCAAGCATTTTATATATTTTTCAAACAAAATAACTGTAAAGGCCATTTCTTTTTGCCTTTATTTTTTCTATTTCGATTATTAAAATCTGCAAAATCTACTTATTATTGGTTCTATTATCTTCAAAATACAAACATATCAAAAGCATCTGATGAATAAATTTTCTCCTGTAGGTTCCCCTTGTCCTTTCTCATCTTCACATCTACAGCAATCAGGTATATGCCTTCAAGTTTTCCGAGGCAACAAGCATTAAATTCAGCTTGAACTATCAAAGAAGTGCCGCCATCAGCTCGGGGACTTAATATATAGTATCTTCACAGTCAGATCTGGGGGAACAGTTCCTAGTTTGGTCACTATTAACCAGAGCAGGCCAGGTGACACAAACGATGGCAGAACAGTTGCCTTGGTACCCATCATGCTATGCATCAAGCCCACAGTTCTTAAATCTTTCTTCTTCTCTCACGTATTGGGTGGGCGAAAAGTTTCCTTCGTCTTTTCCTGTAAGATGACTCCAGTAGCACTTAGATGTCTTTAACTTCATTCGAAACAATTTTGTTAGATTGTATGTGACAGCTGTCATATCAGTGTGTATTTAAAAAAAAGACATCAAAATCGGTGAATTTTTGTGTAGCCATTTTAATATTGGACATGGAAAGGAAAAAAGCCACATTTTCAGCGTATTATGCTTTATTATTTCAAGAAAGGTGAAAACGCAACTGAAACCCACAAAAAGATTTGCGTAGTGTATGGAGAAGTTGCTGTGACTGATCGAACGTGTCAAAAGTGGTTTGCGACGTTTTGTGCCTGGAGGTTTGTCGCTGGACGATGCTCCATGGTTGGGTAGACCAATTGCAGTTGATAGCGATCAAATTGAAACAATAGTTGAGAACAATCAGCGTTATACCACGTGGGAGATAGCTGACATACTCAAAATATACAAATCAAGCATTGAAAATCATTTGCACCAGCTTGGTTATGTGAATCACTTTGATGTTTGGGTTCCAATAAGTTCGGCGAAAACAGCCTTCTTAATCATATTTCTGCATGCGATTCTCTTCTCAAATGTAAGGAAAATGTTCCATTTTTAAAACAAATTGTGATGGGCGATGAAAAGTGGATACTGTACAACAATGTGGAATGGAAGAGATCGTGGGGCAAGCGAAATGAACTACCACCAACCACACCAAAGGCTGGTCTTCATCCAAAGGAGGTGATGCTGTGTACATGGTGGGATTGGAAGGGAGTCCTCTATTATGAGTTTCTTCCAGAAAACCAAACGATTAATTCCAACAAGTACTGCTCCCGATTAGACCTACTGAAAGCACGAATAGCATCCGGAATTAGTCAACAGAAAACGGCATAATCTTCCATCAGGATAACGCAAGAATGCATGTTTCTTTGATGAGCAGGCAAAACTGTTACAGCTTGGCTGGCTGGGAAGTTCTGATTCATTCTCTGTATTCACCAGACGCTACACCTTCAGATATCCATTTATTTTAGCCTTTACAAAATTCTCTTAATGGAAAAAATTTCAACTCCCTGGAAGACTGTAAAAGGCACCTGGAACAGTTCTTTGCTCAAAAAGATAAAAAGTTTTAGGAAGATGGAATTATGAAGTTGCCTGAAGAATGGCAGAAGGTAGTGGAACAAAAGGGTGAATACATTGTTCAATAAAGTTCTTGGTGAAAATGAAAAATATATCTTTTATGTAAAAAACCGAAGGCACTTTTTGGCCCACCCAATATTTTGTTCACTGTGGTCAATGGGAGGTTTGAAGTTTGTCTCTATTCTCTTGTGGAGAATCCCCTTCTATGAGCCAAACAAGACAACCAAAGAAGGAAAGCTGTATATTGTATGCCCAGAAGGTTGTGTATATTGATTACTTATTTATTTATTTCCATATATTCACTGTTTTTTATTTTTTATTTTTTTAAAAAAATATTTATTTATTTGACTGTGCTGGATCTTAGTTGCAGCACACGGGATCTTCTTTGCCTCATGCGGGATCTTTAGTTGTGCTGTGTGGGATCTAGTTCTCTGACCAGGAATCAAACCTGGGCCCCCTGCCTTGGGAGTGCAGAGTCTTAACCACTGACCACCAGGGAGATCCCTATCTACTCTTTTTTAGATTTCCTTCCAGTTTAGGTCACCAGAGATCATTGTGTAGAGTTCCCTGTGCTAAACAGCAGGTTCTCATTAGTTATCTATTTTATACATAGTGGTATATATATGTCAATCCCAATCTCCCAATTCATCCCACCACCCCCCCTTGATCATTTAATACAGGGTTTAAAATTACATGTGTGATTTAACACCAAAAATATGACGGGGTGCTGGGTAGGATTTTTCTTGTCCAAACTGATGCTAAGATTCAATGCTTAGGGGAAGGGCATTCTAGAAGAGAGCCACCACAAGTGGCTAATAACGCCTCCTTGTAGGGTTAACCACAAGGTGTCACACCTGCTGCTTCCTCATCCATCAGCCCGACCCTCCTTGCCCAAGCTCCGCCATCCCAGCCTCCTATTCCATCACTGGAAGAGGAATTGATTGTGTGAGGGGAGAGGTTAGTCATGAATCGTAGGCCACCTGGGGGAGAGGGGGCAGGGAGGGTGCAGGGCTTGTGTCGAGAAGCCTATTCCTTCCCTTCACAAAACCATTTGGGTCACCAGGACATTGAAAGGAATCCACTTAGCTCTCTCCCAGCTGGCCACTAGTGCACTTACTGTCCAAGCAGAGCTGAGCATGATGAGGGGGTCTTGGAAGAGCTTGTCTTGGGACAGCTGGTGTACAGGGGTCTCATGACCATGAGAACTGGTGTCTATTTCTCACAGAGAGATTCTGAAGGTGGGGAGGCTTGGCCAGCTGGTTCGAAGGAACAGTGGCCTGGGGAAGGGTAGCAGGGTTCTCAGTGGTTCCCATGATTCCCCATGTAGGAGAATAGTACAGGAAGGGGAGATGTAGGGCTGCCCAGGGAGCCAAAGGAGGTGATACCCCACCAGAAGAGGGCATTTGGGGATGAGCTAACAGCAGCAGAAGGAAGCATGGCTGCCCTTCTCTGAGGAGGTGCTTCACCATGGAGAGGGCTGCGGTGACCCTGAACACCATCCCTTAGGAAGCATCGCTTTGCTTCATATACTAACTATATGTCTAAATAGTTAAATGTAAATACAATCACAAATGAATTAGAATTAAGAGCACCAACAACAAAAAAGGCAAGACTGCCGTTTCTATCCCTTTCCTGCCCCATCCTTGAGGAGCTTGAGAGGAAGGAGAGGAGAAGAGAAATGGGGGTTGAAATTGGATTGGACTGAATTATCGTAACCGAAGGATCCAAAAGTTCTGACATTAACTTGGCCACCCTATTTTATTTTTTTAAATTTTTATTTATTTATTATTTATTTTTGGCCTCGTTGGGTCTTTGTTGGTGCGCGCGGGCTTTCTCTAGTTGCCGCGAGCGGGGGCTACTTTTCATTGGAGTGTGCGGGCTTCTCATCGCGGTGGCTTCTCTTGCTGTGGAGCACGGGCTCTAGGCACGCAGGCTTCCGTAGCTGTGGCTCACGGGCTCAGTAGTTACGGCTCACGGGCTCTAGAGCGCAGGCTCAATAGTTGTGGCGCATGGGCTTGGTTGCTCCGCAGCCTGTGGGATCTTCCCAGACCAGGGCTCGAACCCGTGTACTCTGCATTGGCAGGCAGGTTCTTAACCACTGCGCCACCAGGGAAGCCCTGACCCCTGTGTTTTAAAATGCAACTTAGGCCCTCCTTCCTCTACTGCACATTTCATTTTTTGCAGCACATCATGTGCTATATATTTCACTTATTTATTGTTTTATTTACTGTGTTTCTCTTCCTTTCTCACCTCTACCTTCATCCCCAAAATGTAAACTCCTCAAGAGGAGAGATTTTTGTTTCTAACTGATGTTTCCCTAGCATGTAGAATTATACTGTCCATTTTGGTAGCCCCTTGTTACATGTGACTACTTAATTTAACTTAATTGCAATGAAGTAAAATTTAAAACTCAGTGCTTCAGTTGTACTCGCCACATGGAGGTGCTCAAGAGCTGTCTGTGGCTAGTGGCTACCATATTGGTCAGGACAGACACAGGCTATTTCATCACCACCAAAATTTTATTGAACGTTGCTGACCTAGAACAATAGCTGGTATGTTGTAGAGCTCAATGCGTATTTGTAGAAGAAATGATTGAATGGCTGAGTCGTTTTAAGACCAGATAGGCCAGTGGTTAAGAGAAGAGTATCTAGAGGCAAATTGCTCTATTAGTTGTTGTGTAAACTTGAGTAAATTAAGGCAGTGCACCCATCATTAGGCAATTAGCTATTTATGAACTTTTTTTTTTTTTTTGTAGTACATGGGCCTCTCACTGTTGTGGCCTCTCTGGTTGCGGAGCACAGGCTCCGGACGCGCAGGCTCAGCCGCCATGGCTCACGGGCCTAGCCGCTCCGCGGCAAGTGGGATCTTACCGGACCGGGGCACGAACCCGTGTCCCCTGCATCGGCAGGCGGACTTTCAACCACTGCGCCACCAGGGAAGATCTATTTACGAACATTTTTTTTTTTTTTTTTTTTTTGCGGTATGCGGGCCTCTCACCGTTGTGGCCTCTCTCGTTGCAGAGCAGAGGCTCCGGATGCGCAGGCTCAGTGGCCATGGCTCACGGGCCTAGCCGCTCCTCGGCATGTGGGATCTTCCCTGACCGGGGCGCGAACCCGTGCCTGAACCCGTGCCTCCTGCATCAGTAGGCGAACTCTCAACCACTGCGCCACCAGGGAAGATCTATTTACGAACATTTTAAAAGTGCTTTTAGGGAATTCCCTGGCGCTCCAGTGGTTAGGACTTCGTGCTTCCACTGCAGGGGGCACAGGTTCAATCCCTGTGGGAACTAAGATCCCACCAGCCATGTGGTACAGCCAAAAAAAAAAAAAATGTGCTTCTAGAAAATTGATGATTCTTTGCAAACACAGACAGATATAACCACTGAAAGGATACACAAATAAAGGGATACATCCATTCTTTGGAAGGCCCAGTATATTTGCGGCAACCTGGCCTAGAGATTAGCACAGGCTCTGGAGTCAGAGGCCTGAGGGGGAAATCCCAGTATCTCTTCTTCCACTGGGGTGAGAATAAAGAGAATGATTCAGTTCTACCAACTGTTGCGTTAAGTACCACTCCGCCCATGCCTGTGCCTCTCAGCCCCCCATTTTTACACTCCATTGGTCTCATCAATGAAGACTTCCACGTGCCACATTCTAACCCTCTCTTTATCATAGGATCCTTTCCTCACTGTGTGTAAAATACTAAAGCATGGCATTCAACTAATCCCCAAATAAAAATCCATTATTCAAAGCATTATTCAACACCTCTCTTCCAAGCTTTGTGCTAAACTCTGGAAATCTGGAGATGAAAAGCAAAGCCTCATCTCCCAAGTAGCTTCTACTGCAGGGAGGGAAGACAGTTTACTGAGAATTATAGAGGCATGTCAAAGGTGCTGGGGGGCAACAGAGAAAGGGCACATAACCCAGCCCAGGAAACCAGGAAGGGCATCTGGAGAAAGTGATAGCTGAGTTTTGAAGTATTAGTAGGAGTTATGAGTAGGAGTTTCAAAGGAGGGAACAAACCATACAATTGCAAGGAGAGGAAAGCAGCACAGAAAAGTCTGGGAGCCTTGATGCTTCAGTGCAGAGTAGGAGGTGAGGGAAACAAGGGCTGCTCAGTAAGGGTCCCACGTGCCCAGCTAAGAGTGCTGAGTTTATTCAGAGGGTGGGAGACGGAGCCATTGAGTAAAGTAGACCTTCTTCATGTGAATGTGGATGTGTGTAGAGGTAGCACACAGAGGAGGTTGAAAGCATGGACTCTGGAATTGGACTGTCCTGTCCTCCCATTTGATGGCTTTGTGATGGTGGGCAACTTCTTTAAGCCTCAAATTCCTCATCTTAAAGAGGGGAGAATGGGGCTTCCCTAGTGGCACAGTGGTTAAGAACCTGCCTGCCAATGCAGGGGATACGGGTTCGAGCCCTGGTCCGAGAAGATCCCACATGCTGCAGAGCAACTAAGCCCGTGTGCCACAACTACTGTGTCTGCGCTCTAGAGCCGGCGAGCCACAACTACTGAAGCCCGCGCACCTAGAGCCCGTGCTCCGCAACAAGAGAAGCCACCGCAATGAGAAGCCCGTGCACCGCAACCAAGAGTAGCCCCCGCTCTCTGCAACTAGAGAAAGCCCGCGCGCAGCAACAAAGACCCAACGCAGCCTAAATAAATAAATAAAAACAAAACCCAAAAAACCGAGGAGAATGGCCCTACCTGTGTCATGGAATTTTCTGAAGGTGAGATAATACATATAAAGCACTTAGTACAGTGACTGACACATAGTAAGTGGTCCATAAATGCTAACTATTGTTATCAATCACTGGAATAATAGATAATTAGGTATCTTCTTTGCCTCATTTTTACAGTAAATGAATTAATTTTATCACAATGATAGGAATTTAACATGTTGTTTTGTGTACCCTAATAAAAAATACAAACGTTTGCTTATTCATTCAACAAATAGTGATTGGCCATAAACGGTGTGCCAGGCACTGTTCTAGGCTCTGGGGATAAAGCAGTGAACAAGGCTGACCAAGGTCCCTGCTTCCATATCCTAGTCGGGGAGGCTAATGGAAATAAGGAAAAAAACAGGATTGACAAGATCTGTAAACTCTACGAGGCAGGGAGCTGGTCTGTTTGTACCCTGATGTATCTCGAATGCATGAGATAGGGCCCCCTGCAGGCATTCAATGAATGTGGTGAGTAAATGAAAAATCATTTCAGGTAGTGATGAGTGCTAGGGCCACGTGATAGAGTCGGCAGGTTGGCTTCACTAGATGTGAAAGTGATTGACAAAGGGACTGGCAAGCTAAGTCAAGAAGATGTGAAGGGGGCTTCCCTGGTGGCTCAGTGGTTGAGAATCTGCCTGCTAATGCAGGGGACACGGGTTCGCGCCCTGGTCTGGGAAGATCCCACATGCCGCGGAAAAACTAGGCCCGTGAGCCACAACTACTGAGCCTGCGCGTCCAGAGCCTGTGCTCCGCGACAAGAGAGGCCGCGATAGTGAGAGGCCTGTGCACCGCGATGAAGAGTGGCCCCTGCTCGCTGCAACTGGAGAAAGCCCTCGCACGGAAACGAAGACCCAACACAGCAAAAGTAAATAAATTAATTAATAAAACAAAGGACTAGTCTTTAAAAAAAAAAAAAGAAGATGTGAAGGAGCCAATCATGGAACACTCTTTGAGAAGGATATTCCAGGTACAAGAGTATTTCATGCCAAAGCTAACAGTCCTGAAACAAGGCTCTACAGAGAACAGGAAGAGGGCCCAAGTTACTGGGGTGCAGTGAGCAAGGCGTACAGAGAGGTAGGGAAGGAGGTCAGAGCAGTAGCCTAAGGCTGGTCATTTACCACATTTATGCCTATTTGCTTGCCCTGCACAGACCCCACCTGGTAAGATTATCTCTTCCTTACTTCAGTGTCTGGAATAGATTGCTTCTTAAGTCGGCTGCTCTCACTCTTGTGTAATAGAAATACCTTTTGATTGGCACTTTATCTGCTCAGTGTTGCTGGCTGTGCTGGGTTTATTTTGTGAGATCTGATGTAGTGACAAAGTGAAATCTTGCCCTCTGGGGGAAAAAATTCCAAGTGCAAGGGGGAGACTTCAATTAAATTGGTGGGGAAAATGGCCTAAATTAAGTTAAAGGATCACTTTGTTGGTTGGGTAGAGAAGAAATGGTAGGAGAGTGAGAATGAGGGGAAGGGGACCAGGCAGGTGACTAGTGGAGCAATCAAGGCCCAAGACAGTGAGGGCCTGGACTTGGGGTCTAGATGGTGGGAAGACGGATGATGGGACCCCCAGCAGAGGCTCTGATCACTGTAGTCTTTCGGTGGAAGTGTGCGCATGTGCGTGCACACAGACACACCACACACACACACACACACACGCACACGGTACACATGTTTTATGTAACATGAGATTATTCTCGCCGCCAGAGGGCACCTGAACGTTACAAATGTCTCCAAGGGTCAGAGCACATTAACTCAGGCAGAGAAGCAGTTTCCCGGAGGACATCAGTTGAGAGGGCCAGGAAAGCAAAGAGAAAACAATCTTAGCTGAAGCTACAGCCTTTGCTTATTGGAGCTTAAAACGCCTTCTTTTAAAAATTATATTTTCTTGCGATAGCTCGTATCATAAGCCAGTAATTTGGGCTTTCATATATTACTGTTAGTTAGTTAAATGATACAGCCAGTCCTCCCAGTGGATGGATGGGAGAGAGGGTGTCTGATAGACAGGAGCTGAGAAGGGAAGGCTCATTTGCAGAGGAGCCTTTGGCCAGGGTGCCAGGCCTGGCTGAGGCCCAGAACAGGGCGGCTCGGAGAAGCCCGAGGGCAGCAGAGAGAAGGGCGCCTGGAGAGGATGAGTATGAAAAGGTGTGGGGATGGGGCGACTGGGGAACTTTCAGACACTTCGGAACAGGGCCCGAGGACAGTTTTGCCTGGAAACATCTCTGTCATCTCCAGAGGTCACTTGCTAAGCGCTGTTTCACCATAATTCTCTGTCTTCTGCTGGGCAATACACGTTAGCATATGATCCTGGTCTTTGATAAACTTAAAAGTCCAAGGCAATTTTATATATAAATATACTGAGAATGAGTCATTTTACACAGAGAGGGAAAAGGCAAGCATCTAGACGTCTAATTTGAAGGGCACAAAACCACTTCCTTTTCCATCACATCTTGCATAAACGCTGCCACGGCCTGTCTCAAAGCCCCCTCCCCCCTTACCTTGTCCTTGGCTTTGAGCACTGAAGACCTTGTGAAAAGACTCACGTCATCGGGGAGGCTCCTCCACCTGGGCCCCCCAGGAGCCTGTGCCTGTGTCACTTTGCACCGTTGCCTTCTGTGTCTTGTCACACCACCTGCTAACCTACATGTGACCCCACCCAGATCACCAGCCCCTTGAAGCAGGAATGAATTCTTACTCATTTTTGTATTCCAAGAGGACTAAAACCTTATTTTCACATAACAAGTACTACATGTTTATACTGATCTCATATATCTCTATTTATTTTATATAGGTTCACATATATATTCATCTATTTTAGGCTGTGTTTGATACTCTAGTTTGCCCTGGTTTATAAACTAGATTAGCTGGAAATATATGTATATACAGGGAGAAAGATAAAAATTTCCCACTGTGGAAGGTGTGGAGACAAAACTCCTCTTACTCCACCTCTGAAAAAAGAAGACAAATTCTCCATCTAACGCTCTGCCCCACACAGCCATGCCCCACCCAGACCAGAAAACCTCGGGACAGGCTTCACCCCAAGGTGAGCCGTCCAGCCTCATTCTCTACCTCTTTCTGTGCCTTTACCTGGTACATTGCCTTTGAAAGATGCCTGTAATAATTTAACACTTTTGCGAGTGGGGTCACAAGTATATTGAAATGGTTAGCTAAAACTGCTGGATAAGTGGGTTTATTCCGCAGGCTTACTTCACAAAGAACAAACCTCAGTGCCTCTGGCGACCTGGCTAGTTGTATTTTCAAATATTTCAAATTCTTGGACTCCTTGTTACACGATGTCATCATCTGCTGTGACACACAATTACCCTGCATCGGATCATCCAGATGTTATTCAGAAATTTGAGAGACATAGGGAACAGACTTGTGGTTTTCAAGGGGGAGGTAGGGATAAGGGAGGGATGCATTGGGAGTTTGGGATTAGTAGATGCAAACGGTATACAGGATGGATAAACAACAAGGTCTTACTGTAGAGCACAGGGAACTATATTCAATATCCTGTGATAAACCATAATGGAAAAGAATATGAAAAAGAATATATATATGTGTGTGTGTGTGTATAACTGAGTCACTTTGCTGTACAGCAGAAATTAACACAACATTGTAAATCAACTATACTTCAGTAAAATAAATTTTTTAGAAAAGAAAATTAAGTGAGGTAACAGATATAAATTGTTTAGGGCTCAATACAGCAGTTAATGTTGTTATTATCATTAATTACTACACTGCAGGTATATATGGCACCTCCCAATTCTGTTGGAAAGGTTTTACTTTTTTGTACTCTTTTGCATAGAAGCATTGAAAATTGATTTAAAGTT
The DNA here is from genome assembly GCF_963924675.1 of Phocoena phocoena. NCBI lineage: Eukaryota > Metazoa > Chordata > Mammalia > Artiodactyla > Phocoenidae > Phocoena > Phocoena phocoena. The sequence continues at coordinate 15,352,675 of NC_089236.1, read as the reverse complement.
GAGTTTAGGGAAAAAGGATTATTTTGCACGTCAAATAAAGTATACTGATTCTATGAAATGGAAATATTAAATCATAAATCCTGGATATTCAACAATGTCTACCTATATATAAAATAGGTAAACAACGAAGTCCTACTTTATAGCACAGGGAGCTATATGCAATATCTTGTAATAAACCATAACGGAAAAAAAAACAATGTCTACCAACCCTGAAAATAAAATAGAAAATTGTATAGCTAAAAATAAATATATTGGTAGCAATGTAAACTAGTATATAATAGACAACAAAGCAACATATTTATTGGAAAATGAAGTCACATATACAGGCTAGTGATTGAAAAGCAATTCATAATATAGATTAAATCTGATTGCATATGAAGTATATGCAGACAGAGCAAGTCTAATGTAAAGTAGAATAAGACAAGCAGCAAACATTTTTATGGATGCATGAGCAGGTAGTCACAGTACCTGTAAAACTCATCTGTGCTGTGACATTTGTGTTCCACTCTCCTGGCACTGGGGAGAAGTGGCCTCTCTATTTGTCCTATTGTGGTCCCCTAGCATGAGCAGATTTGCAGCAAATGTCAGATTACCAGGATATTTCTAACTTTTCCTGTATCTTTCTATTCATTTAGATATTTCCCAGATGTATTATTTACTCAGATGTAGGGTGTTTCATAGAATTAGCAGAGTAATTTTTGTTTAAAACTTTTTTTTTTGCCGTGTTTTCCGGCTTGTGGGATCTTATTTCCCCTACCAGGGATCGAACCCGGGCCCCCTGCAGTGCAAGTGCAGAGTCCACTGGACCACTGGACCACCAGGGAAGTCCCTAGCATAGTAATTAAATAATGTAGGAAATGAATCTGGGGTAGATTAGATAGTATGGGAAGGAAGTTCATGAAGATGAAGTGAAATTGCTTGTACCATTAAGCTAAACTGCTATTTTAATATCTTAGTTGCTCTTTTGTAACATTGGATAACTTAGCCTGGTTTCAATATTTCTATATAATTATTAATACTATGCATAACAGTTTTACAGTTTAGTGAACCACCAGTTATTGAATCCCACTTCTAACCCATTAGCTAACAAATTTCAAATGATCATTTTATTCATGGAGTGCTTTGGAATTAGAGTACTATATATCATTTGAGTGGAGTGTGTGTGTGTGTGTGTGTGTTACATGGCAATAAATATAACTATCGCACTGGACTCTAGGTGGCTATCAGCACAGGCTTCAACCACTGTATTCTGGCAGCTGGCCCAACCCTTTCCCTTGGTATCTGGTGACACCCAAGGGCAGGTCTAATTCTCAGAGATGGTCTTTCCTGTCTGCCCATCGTGCTACAGAGAGCCAAGAATGCCTATCTATGCGTCAGGATATGACCCCTCCTAAACTCTCAGGCTCGCCTCACCCAAGGATGTACTATCATCAGAACATTTGAAGAACTCTTCTCAATATCGAATGCTACGTGCACATGTTGCTTTAGAACACAATTGATGCGATATCGATATTCCTTTTACTTAGACTCCCGCCTTTGAATCATAGATTCCAGAGGTCTGCCGCACCATGAATTGGCTGGAATCAATCTTCTCCTGATTTAAAAAAATTCTTTCATTTCATTTCCTTTAGCACCTGCATGTAGAAATATATTACAGGTCTTAAAAACAACAGCAGTATATTCTCCCTGGACTGTCTGATAAGGGTTGACTGATGAAAGTTCACTGTTCGGTCCAGAAGTAGTAATTGCTGAAAAACAATTGCTTTGGTGCTCTCCAGGTGTGCCCCATTTGAAGTCATAAGACATTCTTATAAAGGACAGTGTTTACTAGCCTTCTTGATGATTTAGCCTTCTTGAATCTTTAGATAATTTCTTAATAATAATCAACCAAAATTGTCTTCTGCAGGAGCTTTGGAGTTGGCGAACACATCTATGTGCCGGGAGGGTGCAAAATTTTATATAGATCGAAATGTGAACTTCTTAAAAGACCATCAAGATGGTTGGAAATGGAAAAAAAGAACCCCAGCAGAATAGACTGATAAAGTGAATGGGCTTAATTAAAAGTTTGCCAATATGTGGTGGTAGACCTCCTTCTCCTCTTTCACCTCCACCTCTACTTCCACCTCCTTCTTCTCCTTCTTCTTCCTTCTCTTCTTCCCTCTTCCTATTACTCCTTGTTCCTCTTCTTTTTAAATATTGTTTTCATTATGAAACATAACATGTGACCAGGAGAGTCCATGAAGCGGAAATTATGGTTTAGATAATTACTATAAACACAAATCCTGCAGTCAGCACCAGCTCAAGAAAAAGAACATTACCCGCTCTCCTGTGTGTCCCACCCCATTTATAACCTCTCCAACTCCCCAATTCGTTTCCTTTTTCTTTAGAATTTTACCACTATGTGTGCACATCTAAACAGTACTATTTGATCTTACCTGTTTTTGACTTTTATGTAAGTGTAATCATACTATAGGAATTTTAGTGGCTTGCTTTTTTTCATTTACTGTAATGATTTATGTTACTGTGTATAATTGCAGTCTACTTATTCTCATTGCTATATAATACTCTATTGTGTATACCACATTTTATTTATCCATTCTACTGTTGGTGGACTTTTGGGTTGTTTCCAGTTCGGGCTATTAAGAACAATGCTGCTAGGAACATTAAAAAAAAGAAAAAGATGTGATGGTAGCAAGTCTCCAAAGATGGTCCCAATGAGCCACTCCTCCTGGAATTTGTGGGGTTTTTTTAAGATTTATTTATTATTTATTTATTTATGGCTGCGTCGGGTCTTAGTTGAGGCATGTGCAATCTTTGTTGAGGCGCGTGGGATCTTTGTTGCGGTGTGCAGGCTTCTCTCTAGTTGTGGTGTGCGGTTTTCTCTTCTCTAGTCGTGGCACGCGGGGTCCAGAGCGCATGGGCTCTGTAGCTTGCGGCACGCGGGCTCTAGGTGAGGTGCACAAGCTCAGTACTTGTGGCCCCGCGGCATGTGGGATCTTAGTTCACTGACCAGAGATCAAACCCAAGTCCCCTGCATTGTAAGGCGGATTCTTTACCACTGGACCACCAGGGAAGTCCCTACTCCTGGAATCTGAAGGGAAATGTAGTTCCCTCCCTTAGAATCTGGGCTGGCCCTGTGACTCATTTTTTTACCAATAGAATGTCAGAGAAGTGATGTTATGTGACTTCCAATGCTAGGTCATAAAAAGCTGTGCAGCTTTAGCCTGCATCTGTGGAAACCTCACGGCAAGGCAAGCCAGCTTCCATGTAAGAAATTCAAATACCCTAAGGTGCCATGCTGTGAGGAAGCCCAAGCTAGCCATGTAGAGAGGTGAAGGGAAGGAAAAGGATCTCTTTTCCATTTACCCATTGTAGTTTCATCGGCTGGGTCTCTGTAAATTACACTGACAAAAGAGAGGTTAACAAGAGAAAAACAAATAGCAGTTTATTAACACATGCATCATGCATACACATGGGAGCACTCAGAGATGAGTAACTCAAATGAGTGGTTGTAACTCAGGGTTATAGAGCATCTTAACAAAAAAGCAGTACATTTTTAGAGACGGGTGAAACCAAAGCGAAAGACTTTGAGTTTCTGGGGCAGTAGATTGTGAGAAGGCAAATATATGGGGGAACTAATAGAAGTTAGAGGTTAGTGAGTAAAGTGGGTTATGTGGATTCCTTTAGTGTCATCTCTGGGCTGACAAGCATCTAGGGTTGTTTTCGGTGATTAATTTTTGTTCTTTCTGGTAGAGGAGGGTGGGGACATCTCTACAAATTTATGTCCTGCTTTTGGGCAAACAGAGGGAAGGCAGAGAGGTTTTTTGTGTGTTTGCTTCTTCTCAAATGCTTACAGCTCAAAATAATCTTTATACCAAAGGGGCATATTTTGTGCTGGCATATTCTGCTATCTCTCAGAGGCCACGTGGAAAGAGGGAGAGAGAGAGAGAGAGAGAGAGAGAGAGAGAGAGAGTTGCCCAGCCAGCCCATTTCTTCCAGCCATTCCAGCTAAGCCATCAAATATGTGAATGAAAAAGCCACGTTGGACATCCAACTAGCTGCTATCTGACTGCAACCACGTGAGAGACCCCAAGCAGGAACCACCCAGCTGAGCCCAGTCCACCAGAGAGCCATGAGAGACGATAAATTGTTGTTTTAAGCCATTTAATTAAGTTTTGGGGTGGTCTGTTATGTAGCAATCGATAACTGGGATATAGAATGATTTTGTTTTTTTCATTTTCATGGCAGGCTTATCGAGTCAGTTAGTGCAGAATTTCATGAGACATTTAGGTCAAAGTCACTGATGTACGTCAGGACCTATTTCAGTTGATTTGCTGCCCCTTGCCCAAGGCACATTGCTCTAGAAAGTGCACTTCAAGGGGGCACTGGGAAGAAAATGACTGGTGAATCAACGCCAGAAGAGAAGGAAGATGAAAAACATTTTCTTTTAGGCTATGTTTTTGTCACTTTCATAAATGATTGCTCTGGACAATTGCACAAGTTACGGTTTTTCAAAGGGCAGATCTATTCTTATTTTTCTCAGAATGTATTGAAGTTCTCTTGTGGTTTAATCCGTGGCCAGTTAGAACTCCTCTATTAATTACCCGGATTGTGGTCGTCATCTCATGATGTATGCAAGTCAAATCATTATGCTGCATACCTTAAACTTACACAGTGCTGCTTGTCAATTACATCTCAACAAAACTGGAGGAAAAACAAACACCCCCCACCCCCAAACAGAGTGCATTTCCTGTAGACAGAAAAAAAAAAAAAAAAGGAAAGCATCCTTGAGTGTACTGTGTTTAGCATTGTCACAAAAGTTCTGCCAGGGCTAGTGGATCTTAGCAAGATCTGTTCAATGTAACCTGTGTTTTCAGCATCACAAAAAATTCCCCACCAGGGCTTCTCTGGTGGCGCAGTGGTTAAGAATCCACCTGCCAAGGCAGGGGACACGAGTTTGAGCCCTGGTCTGGGAAGATCCCACATGCCGTGGAGCAACTAAGCCCTTGCGCCACAACTACTGAGCCTGCGCTGTAGAGCCCGAGAGCCACAGTTACTGAAGCCCGTGCTCCGCAACAAGTGAAGCCACCTCAATGAGAAGCCCCAGCACGGCAACGCCCGACGCGCAGCAATGAAGACCCAACGCAGCCAAAAATAAATAAATAAAATAAATAAATTTATTTTAAAAAATTCTCCACCAATCTTGATTCTTTTTTGAAGCGTCAGGGAAAATGTTGATGCCAATATTCAGCCGACAGTATGGAATTCTAAGCTAGAGGTTGGCATGTGACCTACTAGACGGCATTTTTCACCCGGGTGTGTACGCTCATGCCCTTCCAGATCTGAGAATCCCTCATCTCTTCTGGGCCACTGTTCACTGCCTTCATTCGGGACAGGAGAAATCCAGGTCTTTCTCTTGCATTTTTTTTTTTTAATTTCTAAGGCCATTTTAGATCAATGAAACATATATGTCTCATGTTTTGACTCTCCGTCAAAAACAGACTGAAAAGAAATACTAATTTACCGGACAGCATGTCCCATGTTAATTTTTTTTTTAACCTCCTTGGTGGCCATGGATCATTTCGAGAATATGATGAACGCTGTGGATCCTCTCCCCCTAACGCCGCACAGCAGGCGCCGTTCTGCGCCTCATCTTACTGGCCCCATCAGCAGTATTTTGCACAGTCGATCGCTCCCTCCACTCTCAATCCTCGGGTCAGGGCCGCGTCCCCAGCGCCACCCCCTTGCTGACCTCAGTTGACTCCACCTCTGGGATGGGGCCAGAATCGCCGAGCGGGGGAGGAGTCGCCTGGAGACAGCGGGCTCGGCCGCGGACGAACCCGGAACACAGTTAGCAGCCCCTGTTGTCAGCCGGCACACGAACGAGAGGAGCGCGTCGGGTTGGGGAACGGAAGCGGGAGCGGGGGGGCGTGTTTGTCAGAGGACGCGTCGTCGCCCCTGTGCGCCCAATTCTGTTTGTTTCTCCGCAATGTTTCCGAGGGTCTCGGCTCTCCTCCCTCTTCGCCCCCTTTCCCGCCTCCCTTTGTGCTCCGGAGGCCCAGAGGTATCGGCGGCCGCCGTCGTGCTACTCGCTTCTCCGCATGGAACTGTCAGGTACCGCGTTGCAGCGCTGTTGGCCCGGCAGGTCTTCAGGCAACCCCTGTCCCCGCTCCTGCACATTCAGTTCTCTTTCTCCGGCTTCCTGGAGCCCGTGTTATGATCCGCGGGGTCTTAGAAGCCGTCGCTTTAAATCTGAGCAAAGGGAAATCCCAGAAAGATAAAATGACTTGCCCAAGGTCATGGTGACAGCTGGTCCGCTGCCCTGTGCTCTTTCTGCTACATACCGTGCCTCATCTCTCTTGCCACTTCTCTCATTTTATCCAGGTTCCAGAAAGTGAAGTTGTTTTGTTTTATTTTTTAATTCTTTAAAAATTTTTTGCCTCCCAAGTCTGTGATGGTTTCATTTTTACCTTCATTATTGAAAACGCTTACCGTGTGCCAGCCCTGGGGTTAAGCCCCGAGTAACACAGTCCTGCCATCGCCGAGCTTAGAGTTCCACCACATAGGCAATTCAAGCATAGTGGAGTAATCGCTGAGATAGTGTAGGTAGCGCAGAGTACCACAGAATTCATTGAACTGGTAATTGCTGGGTGAGCAAATCGAGACGCCTGACCATTGCAGGAGAGGTTCAGAGTATCCTTTCGGGAAAAGAAGCTTGATAAAACCTAAAGAGGGCCCAAGGGTTGGAGTTAGCCAGGCAAGAAGAAGATTTGCAGCATACTTGGTGTTGGTATTTATTCTCTGAGAACTCTCATGATTATGAAAACTTAATTCTCCTGCATATATATTCCATGCAGATCAGTTGGGGGCCCTTTGGGTTAAGTACAGCCCTGAAGCAGGTTAGGAGCAGTGGGGATGGGAAGAAGTAGCTGGATGGAAGAGAATTCACAGGTGAAATTGCTAGGATGTGATATATGATGAGGTAAGGGTAGGGCAGTCAGAGCAAAGATTTCAGCGGGCTGCTTGGGAGGATTAGGGTACCATTAATGTTAACAGAAGAATGAGGACCAGCTTTGAGAAGGCTTTTAAAATACGTCATAATTTTTAGAATACAAAAATAGCTATTTATGGTAAGAGGCCCCTTCAGTACAGAAGAGTGAAAAATGGAAAGTCAGCCTGAGAGGCAAGCTCTCGAATGTGGTCTTGGATGTGCTGCATTTCTGAAGTGCTGATGAGATGCTGTCAGTGGAAACAAGCCCAGGTGGGAGGTTAGGGCTAGAGTTTTATTATTTTAGTGTTATGGAGTTACTTCCTTATACATGATTTTCCTGGTATAAATATAGGTTACTTTCTGTAGTACTAGAGCAGCCTTGGAAGGAAACATTGAAGTACGGGTTATATGTGAGATTCTTTCTCCTGATTGCCACCTTTCTGTTATAATACCTTTAGTATTAATTTAACTTTCACATGTAAAATAATAGAGCATTTTCCTAAATTCAATGGTACCACATATTGAATATTATAATGTGTCCGTGTACTGATTTGTTTTTAATAAATTTATTTATTTATTTATGGCTGCGTTATTTATGGCTTTGTTGCTACACGCAGGCTTTCTCTGGTTGCGGCGAGCGGGGGCTACTCTTCGTTGCGGTGCACAGACTTCTCATTGCCGGGGCTTCTCTTGTTGTGGTGCACGGGCTTCAGTAGTTGTGGCTCACGGGCTCAGTAGCTGTGGCACACAGGCTCTAGAGCACAGGTTCAGTAGTTGTGGTGCACGGACTTAGTTGTTCCGCGGCATGTGGGATCTTCCCGGACCAGGGCTCGAACCCGTGTCCCCTGCATTGGCAGGCGGATTCTTAACCACTGTGCCACCAGGGAAGTCCCCTGTGTACTGATTATAAGGATATTGGTTAAGCAGTTGGTTTTCATTCTGAGTTTTAAGTGTCTGATGTGTTAGCCTCTGACATTTTTATGAGCAGATCAAATAGTTTGTTTCAGCGTTTTTGGAAATAGCCATTTCTCTTTTCATTAAAGCCTCCCTCATCTGGCACTACCACTTACTAGCTTCGAGAACTTGAGATACTATTTAACCCAGGGTCTGATGCAGGTTCTTGAGATCAGTTGCACCAGAATCACCTGAGGTCCTGATTAAATTCAGATCTTTGGGCCTGATTCCAAACTTACCAACTGAGAATCTCAGGAATCCATGTTTTAAATAAGCTCCCCAGGTGATTCATATAACCTCTAAAGGTTAAGAACCACTAATTTAACCTTTTTGAGCAGCAGTTTCTTCTATAATATGGGAATAATAAAACCTGTTCTGTAAGAGTGTAAGGATTAAATGGCATGTGTAACATAGCTACTCAGATGTGGGCCTCTGTTGGGCAGCATCAGCATTACTTGGGAACTTGTTAGAAATGCAGACTCTGAGTTCCTCCCCAAAGCTACTGAATCAGAATTCCTTGGTGGAACCAAAGAATCTGTGTTTCAGCAAGTCCTTTAGGTAGTTATTATGCGTATTAAAGTTTGAGAAACAGTGCTCTAGCCTGTTAGCTTCATGAAATAGGCACCATGAAATTTTTATTTACTAAGGCATCATCAATGCCTAGTATAGTGCCCAGCACAGAGTAGATATTCATTATATTTAATAAATGACTTTTTGTACTTTATACCCTCTTACTGAAACTAGCACATTCATTAGTTTTTAAAGTTCTTCAACATTAACTATCAAAAGGTTCTTAATGCCACAAAATAAAGTTAGATATTTGGGTTCCTTAGAATTGGGAAGTCTTTTTTTGCATGAGTTTGAAATAGATGTGGTTGTTTGTGTTGTTCTTTTTCACAAATAAATGTAAAGAAGAAAGCAGAGTGACAGCTCGAGCCACTGAATGTTCTTTTTTCCTGTTCCAGTTTAGCTTAGTTTACAGATAGTGATCAGTTAAATGGCATGGAGCTCAATGAGAAAGTTGAATAGATTAGAATCACACCCAGGAATTTGTTTGAAGAAAGTAACCTTTTTTTTACTGATAGAAATTTCTTTATTTTCATATTGTTTAATTGTGACGTTTTATAGAGGTCTTATATCATGTTAAGAGCAAGGACTTGGCAGTCTGTCAGTTTGGGGTTTGAGAATAATACGTTGAAATTTATTAACCATGTCAGTGTTTCGCAACTTTTTTAATGTCATGGAACATAGACGATGATATTTGTACCAGACCTTGAGATAAATGGGAGGCAGCAGCAGACAGGTGCACCAGCGGCCCTGCTCCTCGCCCAGCCACTTCAAGGACCAGGTGGTCAGTATTTCAGCACACCTGTAACTCATTTGTGCTCACCAGCGGGTCTTAGGCCTTAGTGAGCTCCGAGCTACATGACCTTGGCTAAGTTACTCTGGTTTCCAGTTTCCTTATCTGCAAAATGGGGATAATACCTACCTTTTGGAGTTGATGTGGGTATGAGAAAATGTACATAAAATGTTGCACAAGACTAGGCACATAGTATATGTTCAGTGAATGTTAAATTGCTGTCCTTACAGTTGCTGATAACAGTAATAAGCAAAAGGGAAGGGTTTAATTGAAAAACTTTGAGCCCTGTTATTATTTTGCAGTGGTTTTTTTTTTGTTTTCTTTAATCTTTTCAGGACAAAAAATAATATCCAAAGATATTTTGGCACTAACAGCGTGATCTATAGCAAGAAAGATGATCAGTCTGTTCCAACCCGTGAGATTTCCAAGGAGACAGAGAGCCAACACAGTGTAAAGGAGAATACGAAAAAAGACTTGGTAAATATTCTTAAGGGAATGAAAGTTGAATTAAGCGCAGTAAATGTACAAACAACAAAGCCACCCAACAGAAGACAACTTAAAAGTTTGGAGGCTTCAACTGTCAGACGTCAGAATGCTCCAGAAGATGCCCCCCAAAAGAGGTAAATTGAATTGCAATTTGAATGTTTTTCTTTGAAAGTAATTTTTGAAACTCCAGTCTTTTTCTTTTAGAAAAAAAAATTTTAAATTAGAGTACATTGGAGATAGAGTTAATGAAGACTAAATATTAGTTTGTAAACACAGAGACTAATAAGTAAATGAGAAATACTGTTATTCTATATTTAAATAAATGCATATCTGTATGGAGTCTAGAGAGAGGGAAAGAGTAGTGATCTAATTGAGAATTCCACATTCTCTTACATATTCATCACTTATTAACTGCATTTAATTGCTTCTTTAAGCTGTTAATTAACAAATTATTTACATCCTGATTTGAAGGTTGCTTTGTGTCCCTGAAGGACTTCTTTATTTGAAATTTCATTTTAAAAAAATCCATCTAGGATAGAATTTTGACATGTTAATTACAGCTGTTTTATATTACTTCCTTTGACCAGTAATTATCAGGGCTCTCAGCTTACCTGGTTTCCTCAAAGTATTGTAATTACTTGTGCTTGTCAAGAGAGTATAATATTTTACTGATTCTACGTGCAATTGGTGATATTTTAGCATTGTGTTGTAGTTTAAATGGCAGTATTTCGTTTTAGTTATATATAAATAATGTGACATAGTCAATTCAAGTAATAAGAAATGTGGCTTTAAGATCCCCATCTCTGACTTCTCTTAGCAGAATAAACAGATAGTGTAGGTTTCTATTCCCAGAATGACTTAACATTTTAACAGAACTGCTTAGTTTCTACATTGTATCATATTGTATCTGAACTACCACTGGAAAGCATAATCGAGTGGTAGAGAGTAAACAATTCAAACAGGAAACGCCCGTGTTAAGTACCTTCTCCTCCTTTTTAGAAACAATATAAAACAAATAAAAAATATATACATACATAATTAGGTAATACTCTGACACACATTTATAATTACTTATGAAGAGTAAGGTTTTTTCCCAGCTTCCAGACCTGTTTATGATTCATATTGCTTTTTATTATAATTATACAATTTAATTAACTATTAATGAAATGGTTAAAATGAGTTGATTGCTTTGCAAAGCCTCAGTAAAGGTAATTTTTAAAGTTGCTTTCCAATTAGGTATGAATGAGACAAGCATAAAAGTCCAGGAAAATTCTGCACTCAGACTGCTTTGTAAGCGTTTTAAGTTCTTGCTCCATGTTTCCACTTTAAAGAAACCAATTGGCGATGTTGGAGGATGTACTATGGGTGTAGTATACATATAAGAGATGTACCAATACCTTGGAACTTCTGTCAGTGGTCCTGTGTTCAAAGAAGAGGCTTTGATCCTGTATCAAAAGATTGGTGAATGAGATACATTTATTTTGAGTTTTTTAAAATGTATCTTTTAATGATTCCCACCCCCCTCCAGTCCGCTTTTTTTCTTTAAGGAATCCCAGATGCAGAGAATTTGGTTGGCCATCGTCTTTGATTCATGATGTACTGTCATCATTGCCCCGCGCATGGCCCGCTTTTAGCTCGCTTATTTGTATTATATGTTGAACACCCTCCCCCATGTTGATACGGTTACCATGGATGCATAACAATTGCCCCCAGATTCAGCAGCACAAAACAGCCTTTTTTCACGCTCACGGATTCTGTGGGTCAGCAGTTTGGACGGAGTACAGTAGAGAAGGCTCACCTCTCATCCGTGATGTCTGGGGCCTCAGCTGGAAGACTTGGAAGTTTGGGAGCTGGAATCATCTGTGGGTTTGCTCACTCAGGTCTGACAGTTGATGCTGGCTGTTAGCTGACACCTTAGCCAGGACCGTTACAGAGCCACCTATATGTGGCCTGGGCTTCCTCACTGCATGGTGGCTGGGTTCCAAGGGTGAGTGTCCCAAGGGAAAACGAGCCCCTAGGAATTTGTATCGTTTCATGACCTAGCCTTGGAGTCAGACTGGACACCGCCACTCTCATTCCTGTTCCATATTGATTTTTGAAGGGTTCTTGCTTTTTCATCACAGCAGCTGCTGGAGAACCATCTTCACAAAGATATGGTGGCATTGAAAGGAATGCGGTAGTCTAATGTTAAAACTGTGAACTACCTGAGTTAGTAGCTCACACAGTCACTGACAGACGTGGCTGATACTTCCCTATGGTACTCCAGGGTGCCTTAGGGCACAGTTTGGGAACCAGGGTCCTGGTCTACATTGAGCTCCCTGTGAGAGGCCCTGGGACCACACCTTTAAGTTTCCTAGAATTCTTGTTGTCTGAAGGGCACTCTAAGGCACCATCTTAAGTCTTTCTAAGATCTTAACAGAGGGTTTTACAGTCATGCCCATGGCTTTCTCTTTAGACCGTTTTCCTAATGCTGCCCTGGATTTGATCTCTGTACAGAAGCCATTTCTAAATTTTAGCATCATTTGCTATCTGGAGGGGCTAAGAATGAGAAATGTTTTCTTTTGATCCCAGCAGGTCTTGGCTCCTTTATGTGAGACAGTTCTTCTCTCTCCTCTCACATTTTACCATTGGCCACTAAGAAGGCAAGAGGCACCTTCAGTATTCTGTCTGGAAGGCTCCTTGCTAGGTCGTCCAGTTCACTGAGCATCTCTCTCATTTGTCATATTACTTCAAGCAATAATGTCGCTAAACAAAGGCCCCCTTTCCTCCAGCTTCCAGTAATGTTGATTTTCCTATAGTCCTCACGCGGCCGCCAGGCTCTAACAGTCTCTTTGAGGCCCGAAGCTTTCTCTAACACTTGCCTCAGGATCTCTCCGGTTTCCCCCCTCTGCCAGTACCCAAAACTCTCCCATACATTTTAGGTTTTTTTGTTTTTGTTTTATAACAGCAGCACCCAAGCTCCAGGCTCCAGAATCTGTTCCAGTTATCTATCGCTGCATAACAAACCATCCCAAGGCTTAGGGGCAGCATCTCTGCAGTCTGGGCAAAGAGCTGCACGTAGTTGTGTCTGCTCCACTCAGCGTCAGCAAGGGCAGCTTCAAAGCTGGCATCTGGAGTTCTCTGAAAGCTTGCCCATGTACAGTACATTCCAGTGCTTGATGCTGGCTGTTGGCTGAGACCGTATTTGGGGCTCTTGGCCAGAACACTTACCCAGGGCCTCTCCAAGTGGCCTGGGCTTCTTCACAACCTGAGAGCTGGGGTCCATGGACACACGTCTTAAGAGAGATCCCAACAAAAGTCGTGTCACATTATGTGGCCTAGCCTCACAAGTCACAGGGCATCATTTCTCTCTCATTCTGTTCCTTGAGGCAGTCACGAAGTCTCCCCTGGTTTCAGGGGGAGGGGAAATTGCCTCTCTAGATGGGCTTGTAGCAAGGTTTTGGAAGAGCTTGTGGGACCCGAAACACTGCTGTCTCTGTTTTATGAAAATATCTGCCACAGCTGTTAACCTGATTACTGTAGTTGTCAGCTGTATCGAAGGCAACATTATCATGATAAAATTGACCCCCTGAATAACTGATTGCATCTGGATTGGGCGAACTATAGGTACCTTATGGTTCAGTGTACTTAGGGCTTCCTTGAGCGCAGTTACTCTTGTAACTGCATGTCCTTTGTAGGGACCACAGATACTCTGCCTGTGGCCTTGTTACAAGAGGTACTGCTTCCTGTGGGGCACTAAGGTCCTCCTGCGCCTGCGCGATGGGGGTCTCCTATCCTAACTCCTGGATGGCTGTGTGACGTGTCACCCGCGAGTGCTGCAGGGGCTCCCCGAGAGGGACACCTGAGGCTGCCCTGCCAGCCTGCTGTGGTTCTGCCCTTTACCTTTCTGAGTAGTCCGGGCCAGGCACGTCAGTGGTAGTCTTGTGAGTCTGCATGTATTGTGAAACCTTACAAGACCCCTGGTGGGTGCAGTGATAACCATAGTTTCTAGCTCCTCCTTTAAGTAACATTCTCTTAACCAAGCAACTCCCTGCTCTGATTTCAGCTACCTATTCATTAAGGTCCCCTTTCCTCCAGCTTCCAGTAACATTGATTTTCCTACAGCCCTCACTCTCAGCGTCCTTGAGCGTTTCCAGGCTCTGACAGTCTCTTTGAGGCCCAGCTTCAGGGATGTGGGAACTTTGATTTGCAAGTTAGACATCATTTCCTAAGGTAGAAAGCCAGGTGCAGTAGAACAGTAATTCGGATCCCACTCATCGAGGTGGCAATTTTCAGTGATGTAAAAAACTTTTTATATCTGCCATATTTTTCTCCTAACTTACCCTAATTTACTGAAGAACAGCTTTTTTTTTTAGCTTATGGAAAGTTTAAAACATAAAGTAAACAAAATCGTATGATGTTTTGATAAGTATCAAATCTTGCCATTCTTGTCATCTATACCTTCACCCACTTTCCATCTCCCACGTGGTGATTTTATGTTTTTCTTTTTTCCAGGTAAAATTTACATACATTAAAGTGTACAAATCTTAGCTGTAGGAGTTTGGCAAATTGATGTGCCCATGTAACCCACATGCTTTCCAAGATGCAGAGCATTTCCCGTCTTCACCTTCCCCATCAGTAACCTTCTGTCCTGAGGCAGCCACTGTTCTGATTTTTTTTCACCTTAGTTTGGCCTCTTCTAGAACTCGATATAAGTGGAATCATACCATATATACTTTTTCTAATCCAGCTTCTTTCATTCAGTTTCATACATGTTGTGGAGTGAGTGGAGTCCTGTTCCATTGCATGGATAGATCACTGTTTATCTGTTCTGATGATAGACCTTTGGGTTGTTTCCAATTTGAGGATATTACCATTAAAGCTTGTATAAACAGGTTTAACCACTTTTATATTTGCTTGCAGCCTGTATTGTTTTTGAAATAAAACGGCATCTAACTTAAAAATCCACTAATTTATCACTTTCGAGGCTGATCCCTCCTTCCTCCACCTTAATCTGTTGCTCTGGGTTCGTATTGTGCTTCATTAAGGATCCATTAACTTTAACTTTCAATATTGTAACATTTATATAAAACCGACACCTAGTATTTAAGAATTCTTTTTTTAAAAAAAATTTTAGTGAAGTATAGTTGATTTACAATGCTGTGTTAAGAATTCTTGATTTTGTCAGAAATTGAATTGAATGATACTTTTTGAAGGACAAAAAGTTTTCTCCCAAGACATCATTTTACTTTCCACTGAAGTAATGCCTCTTTTCTCTCATTTGTCTTCCATGTTCTCTTTCAGAAGTGAGTCCCTGAGCCCGGAGTTGGTGGCGGCTGCCTCCGCGGTTGCAGACTCTCTCCCTTTGGACAAGCAGATGACCAAGTCGGAGCTGCTGAAGCAGCTCCAGCAGCACGAGGAAGCCTCGAGGGCACAGAAGGATGGAGAGAGACCTAAAGTTAGGTTGGTGAATCCAATAGCTGTGTCAGTGATGCTGATATGTCAAAATAGGCTGGCTCCATGTGAGTGATGAGCTACATTACATAATATATTCATTTATATATAAAATATGCCTCATAAGTATTAGCAGTTTGATTTCTTTTAAAACTCGTGTGTTAAGTAAGATTTCAGTTTTAAAAGACCAATTGAATGGTTAAACTTCTTTTGAGAAGTTACATAATTTCTTGTCCCTGAAAAAGTGGTAAATTCAGTAATGTTATTTAAAATAAAGAAATAAATAATAGAATAAGACAATGTCTCTGAGAAGTTTTTCTTTTAGTTAAATAATATGCTGGTTTTATGCACAATATGATCATGCATTTTATTTGTCTTTGAACAAATGCAAGGCAATAAATAAATATGGCTGAATCTCAACTTTAATATAGGTTTTTAATGTAGGTGCTAGGTATACAGATATTGATATCTACTTGTCTGGGTGTTTGACAGATTTCATGAGGGACACTTTTAATTATGCTTTAAATGAACACTTCTGAAGAACATCTTTAAAAGAGAGAAAGCCACATCAATCTTAGTGGTCTGTGGTATTAATAGGCAACATATAATTTTTTATTTAAACATGATTTTTTGTTCAGTATTAGTGCATAGAAGTGAAGTAAGAATTAAGTGATATGAATCTCATGTTTAAGAAAGTTTATTACTCAAAAAAAAAAAAAAAAGAAAGTTTATTACTCTTCTGTAGCTAAAATTTCTAACACACTTGACCTTTTTCTTGTTTCAGTTTCACTGACATCATATCAGATATGAAAGTTGCCAGGTCTGCCACAGCGAGAGTTCGCCCAAGACCAGTGCATCAGATTCAGTTTGATGAAGGGACTGACGATTTTGCTGGCCAAGCGAAGCCTGCTGATCTGAGAAGAAGGTACTCAGGCTCTGCAGTCAGTCTGGTGTTGTTTGTTGAACTGTAGATTTACTTTGTTGCTGTGCATATTGTAGCTGTTGGGTGTCTGAGCGTCACGGATGCATTTATATCTGTCTCCTTACTCTCCACGTCCCATTTCCTAGAGAGGGAAAGATGTACTGGGTTTCGCAGCCCTACATTTTTCTATATCGTAAATCAGAATGGGCCCTGCCTCACATTTACCCACGGTGAATAAAGGTCTCCTGATTTAGAGTAAGTGGAGCTGACTGAATTCTGAACAAATGAATGTTTTGCGAGAAACACTATTTTTCATTCTGATGTGTGCCTAACAGTGTAGATTCATGTACTCTATCTCTATATATAATCATCTTTCTTCATACCTTAGAGAAATAACCCACCATCAGAAAAAGAAAGAAGATCCATTATAATACCTTAAAGTAGTAGGTTATTTGTGGCAATCTGAATTTGGTAATTTGCAGTTCTTAAAGATGCTAAGCCATGCCTTACATAGTTTTTTGGTTGTGTTTTTATACATTTATTTATTTAATTTAGTTTTGGCTGCGTTGGGTCTTTGTTGCTGCACACGGGCTTTCTCTAGTTGTGGTGAGCAGGGGCAAGTCTTCATTGCGGTGCACGGGCTTCTCATTGCAACGGCTTCTCGTAGCAGAGCATAGGCTCTAGGTTTGCGGGCTTCAGTAGTTGTGGCACACAGGCTCAGTAGTTGTGGCCTGCGGGCTCTAGAGTGCAGGCTCAGTAGTTGTGGCACATGGGCTTAGTTGCTCCATGGCATGTGGGATCTTCCCTGACCAGGGCTCAAACCCGTGTCCCTTGCATTGGAGGCAGATTCTTAACCACTGCGCCACCAGGGAAGTCCTAGGCCGCTTTTTAATGCAATCATTATATGCATATAAACCCCCTCCCTACTTTTTCAGCTTCTTCCTCACCACCTTCTAATTTTTGATGACAGCTCGAATCATTAAAAATCAATCTAGGGCTTCCCTGGTGGCGCAGTGGTTGAGAGTATGCCTACCGATGCAGGGGACACGGCTTCGTGCCCCGGTCCGGGAAGATCCCACATGCCGCGGAGCGGCTGGGCCCGTGAGCTGTGGCCGCTGAGCCTGCGCGTCCAGAGCCTGTGCTCCGCAATGGGAGAGGCCACAACGGTGAGAGGCCCGCGTACTGAAAAAAAAAAAAAAAAATCAATCTGTAATATAGCATTCTGATGTAGTTGCATGGCATCATTTCAAAGAAGACTGATTTAAAGAAGACTAAAGTTAAATATTTTGGGACAGTATTTTTTGGTTTTTTTTTTAACAAATTTAATGCCTTTTCTATCTTATTTATTTATTTTTGGCTGAGTTGGGTCTTCATTGCTGCACATGGGCTTTCTCTAGTTGCGGCGAGCAGGGGCTAACTTTGTTGTGGAGCGCGGGCTTCTCATTGTGGTGGCTTCTCGTTGCAGAGCACAGGCTCTAGGTGCACAGGCTTCAATAGTTGTGGCACGCGGGCTCAGTAGTTGTGGCTTGTGGGCTCTAGAGCATAGGCTCAGTAGTTGTGGTGCACGGGCTTAGCTGCTCCGCAGCATGTGCGACCTTCCCAGACCAGGGATGGAACCCGTGTCCCCTGCATTGGCAGGCGGATTCTTAACCACTGCACCACCAGGGAAGTCCCAGGGCAATATTTAATAAGTTAACCTCCAAGTACACATTCTACTTTATTCAATGTCATAGATAAAAATATCACTTTAAATTAGTAATTCAAATAATCTTCTGAAGTCACTATAACCCCTGAACTTCCTTTGTTAACTGCTGACCATCTTTTCCAATCTTCCTGTACAAATTAATAATCTAACACCCTGAAGGAGCTAACTCAGGTTCCTGAGGTTATATACATAGAACAAAACCCATGGAATACACAACACACAGAAAACATTCTGTAAGCACCTCCTGCTATGAAGTTCAGTTAGTGTTTGTCAGACCATGCTAAATATTTGGTTCCCCTCCCCAACTGTCACTTTATAGGCTTGAAGGAGAGAAAGAACAGAAACTTTATGTAAATACAGACAGCTTTCTATTATAAAGTAACTGTGGGGCTTCCCTGGTAGCACAGTGGTTAAGAATCCACCTGCCAGGGCTTCCCATGGCCTCTCACTGTTGTGGCCTCTCCCGTTGTGGAGCACAGGCTCTGGACGCGCAGGCTCAGCGGCCACGGCTCACGGGCCCAGCCGCTCCGCGGCATGTGGGATCTTCCCGGACCGGGGCACGAACCTGTGTTCCCTGCATCGGCAGGCGGACTCTCAACCACTGCGCCACCAGGGAAGCCCCTGTGCAATCTTTTATAATTATAATTTATAGTTAAGCAGGCAGTGTTTTTTACCCTTAAACTAAGACAAATGTTGACTTTAACAACTTCTAACTTAACATATTTTAATAGCTTTCCACAATGTCAGGTTTTCTAAAACCTTAATATGAAATGGATCAAATAAAAATTGTGGCAAATTAAGCTGATCTTTTCAATTAGGTATTTTGGTAGTTAAATTGTTGTAACTTCTTTGTTGTATTATGATGCAGAAATTCAGGTGAACTTGTTCCTGTTTTTAGTTATCAGTCCTAAAGACGTGGCAATTTAGTTAAAATGTCTGGTGTGGGGCAGCAGAATTATTTTTAATTTTTACGTTGAATATTTCATATAAAATTTTCTTCTCAAACAATTTTTTGTTGACTGTGTATAAAATATTCATTAAAATATTTTTTTTCTTTTTCAGTTTTAGGAAAAATATATTCAAGGGGAAGAGGCTCAATATTTTTGAGCTTAAGGCAGTTACTGAAGAGGCACCTGAAACAGGTTTGTTAAGAAAACAGCACTGTTTCTCAGGTGTAAACATTCCATCTTTGGAAAATGTCCTTTGTGTTTTGATTGCGTAATCATCGGGTATTTTAATATTCCATCCTGTCATTGACCTGGATCTTGCTTATTAACGTAGCTGTTGACATGTTAGTGTTGGTCAGATTTCTCCCTTGAAATGCTGCAGCCCGTGAGGCAATGGGAGGTAAGTACCATCAGCCACGTGAATCCAGATCTATAGATTGGCTGCTAATTTGGGTTAGAACGTTAATGATCACCTACTATTTGCAACACACCTTTGCACTATTATGTAAAGATAAATTGTGGTGTCTGCCCTAAGGCAGCTTACTATCTAGAAGAGGAGATAGCACTTATAGGTGCTAATTTATTGAAGTGATTTAGAGATTATTTAGGAGATGGGAAGGAGAGCATTCAGGGAATATATTTAGCAGACTTGTAGTGTTTTTTTCTTAACACACAGTTAGTGTTCGTTCTCTGTTCTTCCCCCTTTCTTCTTTCGGCAAGAAGTCATATCCTTCACAGTCACCATTTTAAGCCCAATTAAAAGAGAAATAAGTGTCCTCTTGCTTGACATTAAATTTGTTTTACTGATAACTTAAAATAAATGAAGAAACTCCATACAAATGGTCTTAGCTTATAAGTGACTTTCATTTCTAAGGATTATCAGTTAACTTTTTGGACCTTGGTAGAAATAATTTTATTTTTGATATTTAAGTTTCTAGGCCATCTTCCAGTGGCTCATTTAATCTTTCAGTTACTTATAAAAACATCTGATTTTCCCACTATTCAATAAACTCCTTGATATTAGGGGCTGGGTCTCATTGATTTTTGTATACCCAATAGCCCCTAGCCAAGTGGCTTACAAATAATAGGAATCCGTTATCTGAAATCCTTTTTTAAACAAATCGAGCTATAAAATAAATATCCATGGAGGAAAGGCATTAATTCAATCACTGTTCACTTAAGCTGAAGATGAAGCTAAGAGAACAACCCCCCCTTCTTGTACAGTGACAACTGCATTCTGTCTTCTATGATTGATGAAAAGGAAATGCAAAATGCACAGGCGTGGAGAATGGATCACCTCTCCCCTGTTGAAGTGGCAACTCTTTTTTTTTTTGGGCCGCACCGCCCAGCTTGTGGGGATCTTAGTTCCCGGACCAGGGATTGAACCCTGGCCACTGCCGTGAATCTTAACCACTGGACCACCAGGGAATTCCTGAAGTGGCAACTCTTAAGCTTGCCCCAAAAGGGGAATTTTTTGTCAGGGAAGCTGCTAAGGTTCACCTAATGAACAGCCAAAAGAGGTGCTTGGGTTCTTGAAGGAGCCAGCTTGCTTTTTTTAAAAGTAAATTTATTTATTTATTTTTGGCTGCTTTGGGTCTTTGTTTCTGCACGTGGGTTTCTCTAGTTGCAGCGAGCGGTGGCTACTCTTCATTGTGGTGCGCAGGCTTCTCACTGCAGTGGCTTCTCTTGTTGTGGAGCACGGGTTCTAGGTGTGCGTGCTTCAGTAGTTGTGGCATGTGGCCTCAGCAGTTGTGGCTCGTGGACTCTAGAGCGCAGGCTCAGTAGTTGTGGTGCATGGGCTTAGTTGCTCCACGGCATGTGGGATCTTTCCGGACCAGGGCTCGAACCCGTGTCCCCTTCATTGGTAGGTGGATTTTTAACCACTGTGCCACCAGGGAAGTCCCGATAAGTATATTCTTAACTTCTTAAGAAACTGCCAAACTCTTTTATTCAATACAGGGCAGCTGTACCATTACATTTCCACCAGTGATGTTTGGTGGGAATGTGACTCATTCTTTAAAGATGTCTTAAATTTCCAAAACAAGTAAATGATTGAAACATGTGATATGATGGTGGTAAAAAGCTAACACTATATTACCTCACTCATAGAGCTGGTTGTGAGGATTAAATGAACTAATGTATAAAAAGCATTTAGCACAGAATAAGTGCCCAGTGTGCATTAATAGTATTGTCATTGTTATTGTAATTATGTTAATTTAACTTATTTGGTCTTCATTAGTAGTACATTAGTGACTTATCTTAACAGACTAAAAATAAAGATAAACAGACTGGACTTTAAAGATCTAAATCACATGTTGTATAAAAAGTATTCAGTCATAAAAAGATCTGTGACCAGAATAGAGATTTCTTTTTTCCTTTCCAATAGAGGGGGCAGTGAGACTAGCGGTTGATTACCTAGCATTGTAGTAAAAACAAAAAGTAAGGCTTGCAATTATTGTGGTTGTAGTCTTTATATATTATTTTTGTTTCAATTTTAGCTATCAAAGAGTGACCTTTCATTATATACTGGTTTTTGTTTTGTTTTTGTTTTTTGTGGGTTTTTCGGGGTGCATTGGGTCTTCGTTGCTGCACGCAGGCTTTCTCTAGTTGCAGTGAGCGGGGGCTACTCTTCGTTGTGGTGCACAGGCTTCTCATTGCGGTGGCCTCTCTTGTTGCAGAGCACAGGCTCTAGGCACGTGGGCTTCAGTAGTTGCAGCGTGTGGGCTCAGTAGTTGTGGCTCATAGGATCTAGAGCGCAAGCTCAGTAGTTGTGGTGCACGGGCTTAGTTGCTCCGAGGCATGTGGAGTCTTCCCAGACCAGGGATCGAACCCATGTCCCTCTTCATTGGCAGGTGGATTCGTAACCACTGCGCCACCAGGGAAGTCCCTATATACTGTTTAATTATGAGCTTCAAGATCTGAAAATATATTACCAATTCAGAGCTGATAACATTTTTTTAATATAAATTTATTTTATTTATTTATTTTTGGCTGCGTTGGGTCTCCATTGCTGCGCATGGGCTTTCTCTAGTTGTGGCGAGCGGGGGCTACTCTTCGTTGTGGTGTGCAGGCTTCTCATTGTGGTGGCTTCCCTTGATGTGGAGCATAGGCTCTAGGCATGTGGGCTTCAGTAGCGTTGTGGCGGGCAGGCTCAGTAGTTGTGGCACACGGGCTTAGTTGCTCCGTGGCATGTGGGATCTTCCCGGACCAGGGATCAAACCCATGTCCCCTGCATTGGCAGGTGGATTCTTAACTACTGTGCCACCAGAGAAGCCCTGATGATAACATTTTTAAAAAGAAAGATATTTATATGGAATTGTGCGTAATTTGGATGTTTTATTCTACAGAGGCAGTACCTTCTCTTTGGGATGTAGAATTTGCTAAGCAGTTAGCAGCAGTCAATGAACAGCCCTTTCAGAATGGTTTTGAAGAGATGATCCAATTGACAAAAGAGGGGAAATTGTGGGAGTTCCCAATTAACAATGAAGCAGGTAAGTCTTAATGCCATAGGTTTATAAAACTCAATGATTGAGATTAAATCTGGCAGATGTTCAGTTGCAGGTTTTGGACATTTACCTGAATTTCAAAACTTTGTGTAAACATCTTTGTGATGTCTTAAAAGAAATCTGACAGTGTTTTTTTAAAAAAGAATGCTACGATTTCACTGAATTCTAGTTGTTGGATAAGGAAAATAAAGAAGTAAAATTATATGGCAGAAATGCATCATGAATTTCTGTGACATAGAAGTGTTGAGAACTACAAATGATGACAGTTTTCTACTTGCTAAAAGCAGGAGAGTACCTGGTAAATCTTCTAATACATTAAATACTGGGTATGAGATCATCCTACAGTTTTGGGGAACATTACAACCTTCAAGTTTTATGCTGGTATCTTTTATTTAAAACGGTTGCATTAATGAGACACAAGTTTCTTGTATTCAAAGCCACTCAAAACAAATAGGTTAGGAGGCTTTGAAATTCTTTGGCTGCATACCTAGATGCTTTGAACCAGGAATAAAACATTATCTACTTTCCTGGAGATTTTTCTAGCGGTGTTACATCTTCCTCAATCAAAAGGAAAACAGTATTGCTATGCTGTTTATTTTTTATGGCGCCCGTGATGTCATCAGCTAAACATTTCATTGTACACCATTTGGGATTTCCTTGTTGTATTTAATTTCCCACACTCTCTTATTTTCTCCTTACTATATTATGTTTCTTTTGTTTATTAAAAAATATTTTAAATTACAGAAATAAATATATTAAAGTTTACTTGCAAAAAAGTTAAATAATATGGAAGAATAGAGAATATACCTTTACCTCTCAGTTCTCTCCCCTTTTTCTGAAACGACCATTGTCAATAGTTTGATAAGTGTCCTCACAGTCCACTTTAAATGGTAGTTTCACATTTATCTGTTGTTTTGGTCTATATGGGACCATAAAATGGAACTATTTTACATATTCTATAGTGTGCCATTGTATGAATGCACTGTAATTTATTTTACCACTTTCCTGTTGATGGATGGAGCTGTAGTGAATCTTTCTATACATATCCTTCTGTATATGTCTGAGTACTTCAGTTCCTACAAGGGTCAAACAACAGGCGTGTTTTATATTGCAATAAATATTGGCACACTCTCTTCTAAAAAGAGAGCCAGCTGCTCCTCCAGCTGGTAGGATGGGGGCGGGGGGCGGCATGGAATGTCTCACCATTCAGCACACAGATTTTCACTTAATTCCCCTTCTTATCAATTTAGTGACTCATTCCTCTTTCTGTTTTAGTTTCCCCAAAAAGTAAACTTCCCATCTTCTTTGGGAAATGGATGGTGTAGTCATCTAGAGATATAGGTAGAAGATGGGAGATCTAAGTATTCCCTAAACCAGTTTTAATCCTCTGTTTTTTTGTCCCTCATCCCCTTTCCTAATTTCAGTGGTATATGCTGCCGCCAATTCCCGAAGCCTTTGAAGTCTGCTTCTTAATTTGGTTTTAGCGTCTTCGACTCAGCTGAGTCAGTTACTACTTATCTGTCCACTGTCCTTCCTCGAACATTTTGCTGATACCTCCTGTCTGTTATTGTTTCTTCTTCTCTTCTCTTTGTCTTTTTATTCCTTTTATTGCCATGTAGTAGATATTACAGGGGAGCAGAGATTTTTAAAGCATGGGTTCAATCTGCTACATTTTAACTAGAAGTCCTTGTTGCTTATCTTTTAACTGTTCAGAATGCCTTCAACCAACAGTGATTTTAATTTGGACCTAGTCAGATCTGTTAGCCCTTTCCTGTTTAATCTATCTGGAACTTATTTTTGTATATAGTATCCCCTCTTTATCTCTTTCTCGTTTTTTCCTTTGTTTTATACTTGCCAGTACCACTTGGCTTTCATTCACTCGTTGACTTATTCAGGAAGGATCTGTTCATTACGCCCTGCTGGAACCTTCTGAGTTAAAAAGATGGTTGATCTCTCATCTAGGGGAAGAGTAATAAGAAATAAGATCACCTATGCCCTTAGATGCTTTTCCACCTAATATAGCATAGTCATAATTGCTATACCCATTAACTCATTATAACTTTATGTCAGAGATAGTCGATCTGTTAATGATTTAATAAATTGATTATTGAACTTGTGTTAGCACAGCTGTTTTTAAAAATGATTTGCAAAATTTTCTGTCTTGAGTCTTATATTTTAAGTACATCTAAGGATATTAATAACTAACAACAAAAACAAAATCTCAATCCAGAAGTCACCCTTGGATTTTTGAGAGCACTTATCACCTTGATTTATTAAGTCTCCAGTGCTACAGACCTTATGTCTTAGCCCTAACATACTCTTTCAAATATATTGAACATGTAAACCTGCCTTGTTTTTCACATTAGCCATATTGGGTTGTTTTTTTTTTTTAAAGAATAATTGTCACAGGAAACTGTTAGCAGTGTTTGACAATACGGAAAAGACCTTTAGCAAAGCGAGGCTTTTATTTTTCATTTTTTACCTCTCTGGATTGCATTTCTCCCATTCCTATCCCCAGGTGCATACGCCTTAAAAACAAAAGGAAAAAAAGTGAAGGAGTAACAACATGCTTGCTTGGTGGTATAAACTATTGAGAACCATAGAGAATTCTGAATGGGATTCAGAGAAAGATTTTTTTAAACAATAATTTGTCTTATTTTTAAAAAATACGTATGCATTTAGGGAAAGGACTAGAAGGATATACACCTTAGAAGTGATTAGTCTTGGAAGTGACTAGCCTGGGAAAATGTGAGTAGAAACTTTGGGGGGTTATAGGATAGAGAAAACTTCCATTTAAAAAATTCCTGCACAGCTTTTTCCCTGTATTTCATTGAATATGACTCCTTTTGTCTTTCACCGTTTTAAATATCTCTGAGATCGCGATGCACCTGGTTATGCTAGTCAGGCATCGGTGAGGGAGCAGTTGTCATTGCCTGTTGTGGATATGCATCCAGATTTGCCAGAGAGGCCATAGTGGAACACTCTTAAGAAACGCTGCATCGCAAATGTTCTTAATAGGAGTTGGAAAGCACGGCTGCTGACAACTCCGAGTTGAAAAGCCAGTTCAGAAGAGTTGGATTCTGAATGTGAAGAAGTTTTAGGAATACCTCAGCCGATCATGTCAATCAGTTTTTGCTACATAACAAACCACCCCAAACTTACTAAAACAACAGCTAAGTTGTAACTGCTCATGAGCTTATGGGTTTTCTGGTTGGTTTTGGCAGGTTGGCTGGGGGTGGGTTGCTCTAGAGTAGCTTCTCTCAAATGTCTAGTTGATGCTGGCTGGTTGGTGTCTAGTTGTTTGTCAGAGAAGGCGATAAGAGGGTTATATGTCACTCATCATCTCACAGGCTAGCCTGGGCTGTTCACCTGGCTATAGAAGAGTTCCTAACACAAGGAAGAGCAGGGACTGATGTGCAAGCGCTTTTCAGGCCTTTGTCTGCATTGTGTTTGGTAATGTCCCGTTGACCAAAGCAGGTCACCTGGCCAACCTCAAATTTAAGGGTTGGAGAAACAGGCTGTATCTACCTCTTTATGGGAAGAATGGCAAAGGCACATTGCAAAGGGGCATGTATACAAGCATAGGAGTAGTATGTGGCCATGTGGCAGTCTAATGCCTTAATTTATTTCTTGTGTGTTTTAGTTTTTATAAAAATGAAGAATAGGGCTTCCCTGGTGGCACAGTGGTTGAGAGTCCGCCTGCTGATGCAGGGGACACGGGTTCGTGCCCCGGTCCGGGAAGATCCCACGTGCCGCGGAGCGGCTACGCCCGTGAGCCATGGCTGCTGAGCCTGCACATCCGGAGCCTGTGCTCCGCCATGGGAGAGGCCACGACAGTGAGAGGCCTGCGCACTGCAAAAAAGAAAAAAAAAAAAAGAATGATGAATAGATCTTTAAAGTCCAAATAAAAATTTTAAAAATCTCTTGCAATAAGTGTAAGATAATTGTAAGTGATTAGAGAGCATTTTTAAACTTATTTTGAGGTAATTGTAGGTTCACATGCAGCTGTAAGAAATGATAAATATCTCACATACCCTTTACCCATCTTCCCTTAGTAGTTACCACCCACGTAACCACAGCACAGTATCACAGGCAGGCAGCCGGCAGCCGTGTCTTTCAGCCATGTTCAGATGTCACCAGTTCTACATGTACTCCTTTGTGTGAGTGTGTTTGTGCGCTTAGTTCTGTGCAGTTTTGTCACATATGTAGATTCATGTAATCACGACCACAGTCAGGATACAGAACAGTTCTGTCGCCTCAAGGATCTCTCTTATACTCTTTCATAATGACATCCACTCACCTCCCACTGCCGTCCTTTCTTAGTCCCTGATCCTTGGCAATCTTACTAAATCCATTTTCCATTTCTATAATTTTGTCACTTCAAGAAAGACGTACAAATGGAATCACACAGTATGTAACCTTTGGGGACTGGCTTTTTTTTTTCCCACTCAGCATGATTAATTCTCTGGAGATGTATCCAAGTTGTTATGTGTGTCAATAGGGGTCTTTTGCTGTTGTTGTTTTTATTGCTGAGTAATATTCCATGGTTTGAATGTACCTTATAGTTTGTTTAACCATTCCCCTGATAAAAGACATCTAGGCTGTTACCAGTTTTTGGCTATTACAATAAAGGTGCTGTAAATATTCATGTACAGGTTTCTGTATGAATACAAATTTCCGTTCCCCTGGGATAAATACTCAGGAGTGCAGTTGCTGGGTAGTATGGTAGTTTCATGTTTAGGTTTTGTTTTGTTTTGGTTTGGTTTGGTTTTTTGCGGTACGCGGGCCTCTCACTGTTGTGGCCTCTCCCGTTGCGGAGCACAGGCTCCGGACGCGCAGGCTCAGCGGCCATGGCTCACGGGCCCAGCCGCTCCGCGGCATGTGGGATCTTCCCGGACCGGGGCACGAACCCGTGTCCCCTGCATCAGCAGGCGGACTCTCAACCACTGTGCCACCAAGGAAGCCCGTCTTTGTATCCTTTTAACAGATTCTTTCACAGACCAAAAGTCTTCAGTTTTGATGGGGTCCAATTTTTCCTTTTATGGATTTTGCTGTTGGTGTCAAGTTCTTTGCCAGCCCTAGAACCAGAAGATTTTCCTGTTTTTTTTTCTGTTAGATATATAGTTTAGACCGTGATCCATTCTTTGTTAATTTGTATGAGGTTGAGGTTCTTTTTCAATTCTTCTGGCACCATTTGTTGAAAAAGGCTGTCCTTTCTCCATTGAATTGTCTATGCATCTTTGTAAAAAGTTGGGCATATTCATGTGGATCTGTGTTAGTCTGCTAAGACTTCTATAGTAAAATATCACAGACTAGGTACCTTAAACAACAGAATTTACTTTCTCAAAGTCTGCAGGGTAGAAGTCTAAGATCCATGTGTTGGCAGTCCATAACAGGGTCTGTTTCTGGGTCCTCGATTTTTGTTCCATCAACCTTTGTGTCTTACTGCCTGCCAATACCATACTCTATTTTTTTTTAAATTTTTATTGGCATATAGTTGATTTACAATGTTGTGTTAGTTTCAGATGTACAGCAAAGTGAGTCAGTTATACATATATCTATTTTTTAGATTTTTTTTCCATATAGGTCATTACATAGTATTGAGTTCCCTGTGAATACCATACTCTTTTGATTACAGGCATACCTTAGATATTGCAGGCGTGTTTCCAGACCATCGCAATAAACCAAAGATTGTAATAACGCAAGTCACATGCGTCTTTTGGTTTCCCAGTGCATATAAAAATTATGTTTACACTACACTGTATTCTGTTAAGTGTGCAATAAACATTATGTCTAAAAGAAGTACAGTACATACCTTAACTAAAAAACACTTTATTGCTAAAAAACGCTTACCATCATCCGAGCCTTCAGCAAAGATAACCAATCACAGATCAGCATAACAAATATAATAATAAAGAAAAAAGTTTGAAACATTGTGAGAATTACCAAAATGTGACATAGAGACATGGAAGCAAGCAAATGCCATTGGAAAAAATGGTGTAGATATACTTGCTTGACAAAGGGTTGCCACAAACCTTTAATTTGTACAAAAAAAAAAAAAGGCAATATCTGTGAAGCACAGTAAAGCAGAGCACAGTGAGATGAGGCATGCCTGTACTGTAGCTGTAGAGTCAGCCCTAGCATTACTCCTCCCACTTTATTCTTCTCTTTCAGGATTGTTTTAACTCTTCTAGGACTTAAGCCTTTCCATATAAATTTTAGAATGAGCTTGTCTGTGGCAAAACTTCGCTGGAATTTTGGTAGAAAGTACATTAAACCTGTAGATCAGTTTGGAAAGAAATGACATCTTTACTATGTTGAGTCTTCCAATTTAAATAGTGATTCTTATTTTTATGATCTTGTATCCTGTAACCTTACTGAACTCACTAATTAGTTCTAGGAGTTTTTTTGTAGATTCCTTAGAATTTTCTGCGTAGACAATCATGTCGTCTGCAAATAGTTTTATGTCTTCCTTTCCCATCTACGTGACTTTTCTTTCTGCCTCCCTCATCAGTGGCTGGAACTTTCAGTACTGTTGAGTAAGAGTAGTGAGAGCTGATCTCCTTGCCTTGTTCAGGAACTTAGGGGAGAAGCCTTCAGTCTTTCACTATGATATTAGCTGCAGGTTTACCATGTTGATGTAGTTCTTCTCTTTTCCTAATTTGCTGAGAATATTTATCAAAGTGAGTGCTGGGTCATACGATTTTTCTTCTTTACCCTGTTGATATGGTAGATTACCTTGACTTTCAGATGTTGAACCAGCCTTGCAGTAAAATCCTACTTGAGTAAATCCCACTTGATCTTGGTGTATAAATCTTTTTATACGTTGTTGGATTTGTCTGCTAATTTTGTTTAAAGGTTTTTCCTCTAAGTTTATTAGAGATATTGTTTTGTAGTTCTCTCTCTCTCTTGCTCCTGTTTTTGGTTGTTGTTTTGTCTTTGTTTTTTTAACAAGGTAATGCTGGTCTCATAAAACGTGTTAGGAAGTATCCTGTCTTCTAGTTTCTGGAAGAGATTGTGTAAAATTGGTGTTAGTTTTTCTTTAAATGTTTGAGAACTTTTAAATTACATATTTCTTTTCTTTAATAGTTATAAGATTATTCAGGTTATCTTTTATTTTGGTTGAGTTTTGGTAGTTCAATGGATTTTTTTTAAGTTGTCCATTTTTTTCAAGTTGTTGAATTTGTGAGTGTAAGGTTGTTTGGAGTATTCCTTTATTATCCCTTTAATGATTTCAGGATTTATAATGATAACCCCCTTTTCATTGCTAATATTGTTGGTGTGTGCCTTCTCTTTTTTCTTTATCAGACTTGCTAGAAATGTATCAATTTTTGTTTTTTTGTTTTGTGTGTGTGCGTGTGAAGAACCAGGTATTGGTTTCTTTGATTTTTCTCTATTTTCTTGTTTTCAGTTTTATTGATTTCTGATGTTATCTTTATTATTTCCTTACTTTTGTTTGCTTTGGGGTTATTTTGCTCTTCTTTTATTAGGTTCTTAAAGTGGGAGCTTAGATGATTGATTAGACTTCTCTTATGTGTGCATTCAGTGCTATGTATTTCCCTCTCAACACTGTTTTAGCTGTGTCCCACAAATTTTGATTTGTTGTATTTTCATTCGATTCTATGTGTTTTTTAAAATTTCTTTTGAGGGACTTCCCTCATGGCACAGTGGTTAAGACTCCACACTCCCGATGCAGGGGGCCCAGGTTCAATTCCTGGTCAGGGAACTAGATCCCACATGCATGCCACAACTAAGGAGCCCGCCTGCCACAACTAAAGACCCGCAATCCAAATAAATAAATATTATTTCTTTTAAGATTTCCTTTATGACCATGAATTACTTACATTAATTTCCAACTGTTTGAAGATTTTCCTATTGTCTTCCTGTTACCAATTTCTGTTTTGATTCCTTTATGATCAGAGAACATACTGTATATTATTTCAGTTATTTTAAATATGTTGACATTTGTTTTGTGACCCAGGATATGGTTAAACTAGGTGGATGTTCCATGGATACTTTAAAAGAATTTGTATTCTGCAATAGTCTGGTAGAGTGTTCTGTAGATGTCACCTATCCTGTTGGTTGATGTTGTTCAGTTCTTCTGTGTCTATGCTAATTTTCTACTTGGTAGTTCTCGCAGTTGTTGACAGTGGGGTCTTGAAACCTCCAAGTGTAATTGTGGCTTTTTAAATTTCTACTTTATTTCTATCAACTTTTCTTTCATGTATTTAGAAACTCTTTGGTGCATACATAATTAAGATTGCTTTGTCTTCTTGGTGGGTTGATCCTTTTATTATGTAATGTTCCTCTTTCTCTCTAGTAATTTTCTTTGCTCTGAAGTCACTTTGATATTCCTATAGCCACTCATGCATTCTTTTTTTAAAAATTAATGTTAGCAAGATATGTCTGCCTCCATCCTTTCACTTTCAACCTACCTATGTTATAGGTAAATATTTGAAGTGAGTTTCTTGTATATAGCATATAGTTGGATTGTGTTTTTCTTTTGATGGTATATTTAGACATTTACGTTTAAAGTAATTATTGATTTGTTAGGATTTAAGTCTCATTTTGTTATTTGTTTTCTGTTCATTTTCTCTGTTTCTCACTCCTCTGTCTTTTCTTGGCTTCCTATGAGCTGCTTGAATATAAGGATTCCATCTTATTTTGCTTTATGTATTTTTTTAGTGTAGTTTGTATAGTTTTCTTAGTGGTTTCTTTAGATATTAAAATATCCATTAGTAGTAATTGCTGCTACATTTTGAATATTTGTAGTATGCTAAGCATTGTAAAGGAGCTTTATAAGATTTATGTCTATTTAACTTTATAAAACCCCATGAAGAACGTGCTGTCTTAATACTCATTTTATGCCTGGGGAAACTGTTGCTCAGTGAAGTTAATTTGCCCAATCACGTGGCTGTTAAATTGGTGAGCAAACCTCTGTTTTACCCCAATGTTCATGCCTTTACTATAATACTATACTACCTCATTAATGTTAATTTTATAGTGTAGGCTTTACATTCAAAATTGTAACGTATTTTGTCTCATTTCCTAGGTTTTGATGATGATGGTTCAGAATTTCATGACCATATATTTCTGGATAAATACCTGGAGGATTTTCCAAAACAAGGACCAATTCGCCACTTCATGGAGTTGGTGACCTGTGGCCTTTCCAAAAACCCGTATCTGAGTGTTAAACAGAAGGTTGAACATATAGAGTGGTTTAGGAACTATTTTAATGAAAAACGGGACATTCTAAAAGAAAGTGGCATACAGTTCAATTGAAGATCATGGAAATTCTTATTTCAAGCTGTCAGAGATTCGTACTATAATTAAATAATTTTACTAGAACTTTTCCTATATTGTGTTCATTATTGCATCTGATTTGAATCGTATAAATGTTAAATTGTTTAAAAGTATATATACAGTGGTAACTGAAAAATATTCCTGCATGGAAAAAAGTTACCAGCTTTTATGGATTCAACTAGTAATTCTAAACAAAAAGAGTATCTTAGAATTACTAATAAGTTTAAGACGACTTCCTGTAACCTTTTTCTTTTCATTCAGTGACCATACTTCTTTGAAATATAAGTCGCCATACATGTGATGTCATCAGAGGACTATAACAGTTGAGAGGATTTACAGACAAATTTATATGCATAGATTATATTTACATATACATGTAGTTTCTATATTTGCATATATACATATTTATATTTTCACACTAAATTAACTACCCTTACCTAAGTCTGGGTCACTATAGTGAAGTAACCTTATAGAAATAAAGGGCTTGTACTAATCACTTCTCGAATTTTAGGTCATCATACTAAAATCAGAACTAATTTCCTTTTTTTTTTAATTTTAATTAATTTATTTTATTTGTTATTTTTGGCTGTGTTGGGTCTTCGTTGCTGCGCCCGGGCTTTCTCTATTTGTGGCAAGCGGGGGCTACTCTTCACTGCACGTGTGGGCTTCTCAATGCGGCGACTTCTCTTGTTGCGGAGCACGGGCTTTAGGCGTGCAGGCTTCAGTAGTTGTGGCACACGGGCTCAGTAGTTGTGGCACACAGGCTTAGTTGCTCCGCAGTATGTGGGATCTTCCTGGACCAGGGCTTGAACCCGTGTCCCCTGCATTGGCAGGTGGATTCTTAACTGCTGTGCCACCAGGGAAGCCCAGAACTAATTTCTATTATGGTGTATAGCAACGTGATTCAGATTCATATAACTGAAAGGACTGAGGATTCTTTTAAAAAAAACAAAAACAACCTCAAATTAAGAATTTAGTTTACAGTGGCCTCAGGCTAGTAGCGTTCAGGCTCTGGCACAAGCAAACAAAAATTGTATGTGAAGGAACTCACCGTAAACCCAGTCTTCAAATTACAAAACACATAAGGAAAGAAAGCACCATGAATGTATGCCAGCAGAAACAACAGACAACAGAATCAGACTCACAGAGCCTTTAAATATTGGGCTTATCATATTCAGAATCTAAAAATATGTGTAGGGCTTCCCTGGTGGCGCAGTGGTTGGGAGTCTGCCTGCTAATGCAGGGGACACGGGTTCGAGCCCTGGTCTGGGAGGATCCCACATGCCGCGGAGCAACTGCACCCGTGAGCCACAACTACTGAGCCTGCGCGTCTGGAGCCTGTGCTCCACAACAAGAGAGGCCACGATAGTGAGAGACCCACACACCGCGATGAAGAGCGGCCCCCACTTGCCACAACTAGAGAAAGCCCTGGAACAGAAACGAAGACCCAACACAGCAAAAATAAATAAAATAAATTAATTAAAAAAAAATAAAAATATGTGTAACTTAGAATGAAGTATAGAGCAGGAGACTATAAAAGTGATCTAACAGATCTGAAAAAAAAATTAGTGAAGGGTTTTTAAAAAATTTTTATTTATTTAAAAGTATTATTTATTGGGGTGTGCCAGGTCTTAATTGTGGCCTGTGGCATCTAGTTCTAGTTTAACAACAGATTAGACACTGGAAAATAGATCTAAATTTCTCCACATGCAGCAGAGATAATCAAAGAGAAAAGAAAGATGAAAGAGAGGTAAAGATGAGTATAAGAAAGTAACATTTGTATAATCAGATTTCCAGAAGAGAAAAGAAGAAATGGGCCAGAGGCTCTCTTTGGGTAGTTTAAAAGAAAAATGATAATTTAATAACCGTTAAAGAAATAGGATCTCTATTTTTAAAATCTTCCCAGAAAGAAAACAATAAGCTCAGACCATTTCTCAGGAGAGTTTAAAATATTCAGAAAGCAAATAATCCTACAAATTATTCCAAAGCATAGAAAAAGAAGGAAAAAAAAATCCAACTCAGTTTCAAGAGATTAGAATAGCAAAGATTAATCTCAATCATGACACATTTGAAAGATCCAAAATAGCAAACAAAATCCAGCAATAAATAGGAAAGAAAAGTTGATAATCTAGTTTATCCCGGGAATGCAAGAGTGGTTTGACAATGGAGAATAAATATATGTCACCTCAAAGGATATAGAAAAAATAGTGTGAGAAAATTCAACAGTCATTTATAATTTAAAGAAACTAGAAAACTTCAAGTAGAACTTCTTTAACCTGGTAAATGGCATATACAAAAAACTTACAGCAGACATCTTTCTGGTGAATCATTAAACCATTTCCTTTAAGATGATAAGACCACAATTTACTGTCGGTATTATACTGGAGGCCTAGACTGTGCAGTGTAGCAAGAAGAAATATAAAGCTCTTAGAATGGGAAATTCTAATTACCTTACCACCCAGAGATAATCTCCAGTGAATCACATCCTCTCTTTGAGCGTAGGCAGAACCTGAGACTTGCTTCTAGCAAGTATCCGTAGAATATGGCGAAGATGATGGGTGTAGGCATTCCCTTGATTGGATTATGTTCTGTGGCAAAAGTGACAGAATTAGCCACTCTTATGATTACATTGTTACGTAGGACTCTTAGTGACTAGATGAGTATGCTACTGGCTTTTTTTTTTTGCTACTGGCTTTGAAATAGTAAACTGCCATGTGAGAAGGCCTGTGAATCGGCCACATGGCAAGGAACTGTGGGAGTTACTAGAAGCTGAGAGCAACCCCCAGTTGACAGTCAGCAACAAAATGGGGACCTCAGTTCTACAGCCTCAAATAACTGAATTCTGCCAGCAACCATGTGATCTTGGAAGAAGGTCCTAAGCTCTCAAAAGGACCACAGCCTGGCTGACATGTTAACTGAAGTCTTGTGAGACCCCGAGCAGGGGGCCCAGCTAAGTGACCCACAGAAACATGGGGATAATAAGTGTATGTTCTTTCAAGCCACTAAGTTTGATGTAATTTATTACGCACAGATAGATACTTAATATAAAAAGGAAGAAACAAACCATCATTAGTAAGAGCCTGTGATTATGTAGAAAACAAAAGAATCTGTAAATTACAATTAATAGGCTAGTTTAGCAAGTTTGCAGTTGCATGTCTATATACCAGCAACAAACAGATAATACAATTTATAAGATACCATTTATAGTATTGAAAATTATAAATGAAGGTCTTTATGAAGAAAACATTTTAAAACTTTAATAAAACTAATAAAATTTTAAAAATAAGTAAGCAAATGCATAACAAGTTCATGGGTAAGCTATTTATCTATATAGCTTTAATGCAGTTTCATTCAAAATCCCAACAAGGTTTTTCACAGAACTTCACACATTTAAGCTAAACGTATAGAGGGGAGCAAATAACTAAGAAAAGTCAAAATACTCTTGAAAAAGAAGACAAGGTCAGGTAAGGAACTTGCCTTAACTTTTAAGCTATCAAGACTTTCCCTGGTGGTCCAGTGGTTAAGAATCCTTCCAGTGCAGGGGATGCGGGTTCGATCCCTAGTCGGGGAACTAAGATTGCACACGCCATGGGGCAACTAAGCCCTTGCGCAGCAACTACTGAGCCTGCATGCTCTAGAGCCCACGCTGCACAGCTACTGAGCCTGCGCACTCTGGAGCCCACGCACCACAACTAGAGAGAAGCCTGCACGCTGTAACGAAGGTACCCGCGTGCCGCAACTAAGACCCAACGTGGCCAAATAAATATTTTTTTAAAAGATTTATTATAAAGCTGTGATAATTAGGATATTACACACAGAGATAGTTAAATAGACTGATGGAACAGAATAGAGAACACAGAAATAGGCCCATTAGTATATGGAAACTTTGATACATGACAAAGTTGGCATTGCAGATCAATGGGAAGAGTGGATATTCAATGAATGGTGTTAGGACAATTGGTTATACACATGAAGGAAAAAAAGTGGATTCTCTACTCATATTAAAAAAAAATCCAATTCAGTTGAATTTGATACTTAAATGAGATAAAATTATAAACATTTAAAGTGAAAATACAGAAGAATATCTTTATGGCTCTGATGTAGGCAAGGATTTAAAATACCAAAGCACAATCTCTAAGAAAAAGATTAATAAATTTGGCTATGTTAAAATTTAGAAATTTTAATCAAAAAAGATACCACCAAGAGTGAAAAGACACGTGTCCAACATGGAGAAGATAAATGCTTCAATACAATCACCAAATGAGTAGTATGTAGAGTATACAAAGAACTCCTAAAAATCGAGTAGAAGAAAAACAACACAAAAGAATATGGTCAAAATATATAAACAGGCATTTCATAGAAGAACTAATATAACTGGCTAATATATGAAAGAATGTGAGGACAATGCAAATGAAAACCATATTGAGAAAACACTAATTCAAAAAGATACATGCACCCCAATGTTCATAGCAGCATTATTTACGATGACCAAAGTATGGAAGCAACCCAAGTATCCATCAACAGATGAGTGGATAAAGATGTGGTGTATATATACACAATGGAATACTACTCAGCCATAAAAAAGAATGAAATTTTGCCATTTGCAGCAACGTGGATGGACTTAGAGGATATTATGCTAAGTGAAATACGTCAGACAGAGAAAGACAAATGCTGTAGGATGTCACTTATATGTGGAATCTAAAAAATACAACAAACTAATGAATAAAACAAAAAAGCAGCAGACTCACAGATAGAACAAACTAGTGGTTACCAGTGGGGAGAGGGGAGGGGGAGGGGCAACATAGGGGTGGAGGGAAAGGCTATTATGGGGATTACATGAAATTATGTGTGAAATTTTGAAAATTTTAAAGCACTATAGAATTTAAAGAACCTTTCAGTTAAAAATTTTTTTTAAAAACCCATATTGAGGCCTTCCCTGGTGGCACAGTGGTTGAGAGTACGCCTGCCGATGCAGGGAACACGGGTTCGTGCCCCGGTCCAGGAAGATCCCACGTGCCGCGGAGCGGCTGGGCCCGTGAGCCATGGCCGCTGAGCCTGCGCGTCCGGAGGCTGTGCTCCGCAACGGGAGAGGCCACAACAGTGAGAGGCCCGCATACCGCAAAACAAAAACAAACAAAAAGAACCACACCCATATTGAGATAACATTTGTGTATTCTTTAGATGGGTGAAAAATCAAAAGATAGGCAATATCACTCATATGTTGAGGTTAGTGGGAGTATAAATTGGCAAATACTCTTGGAATTACATAATTATATATAATATATATTACATACATATATAGTATGTAACTATTAATATATAACATACATGAAACATTTAGTTATCTTTTAATAATTATATGTAAATACATAGTATAAACATCTACCGTGTGTGTGTGTGTGTGTGTGTGTGTGTGTGTGTGTGTGTGTATTTATATAAACTGTGAACAACGCTTCTGGAGTATATACCTAAAGAAACCCTTGCAGATAAGTGCTGGGAGGCATTTACAAAAATGTTCAAAGTAGTAAAAATTGGGGAGGAAGTGCCCGTTGACTGGAGAACTAATAAATAAATTGTGCTTTATTCAGGCAGTGGAACTCTAAACAGAAGCAAAAATGATTAAAATAGAGCCAAACACATCAATACAGATGAATTTCAGACGTTGAGTGAAAAATAAGTTGCAGAAGAAAACATGCAATAGACTCCCATTTACAATTCTGAATATATTGCAGAGCAATAAATGTGATTATAACACAGATCACAGGAATGATAAACACAATACTGTAACTCAGGGAGCCAAGGGAGACGGGCTGTGGCGTTGAGGAGGGACACCCAGGGAGCCTAAACGGCACTAACATTCTATTTCCCAAGTTGGATGGTAGGTTCACAGGTGATCATTATCATGCTTTAAAAATTATATTACAGGGACTTCCCTGGAGGCGCAGTGGTTAAGAATCCGCCTGCCAATGCAGGGGACATGGGTTCAATCCCTGGTCCGGGAAGACCCCACATGCTACAGAGCAACTAAGCCCGTGCGCCACAACTACTGAGCCTGCTCTCTAGAGCTCGCAAGCCACAACTACTGAGCCCGCGAGCCACAACTACTGAAGCCCGCACGCCTAGAGCCCGTGCTCCACAACAGGAGAAGCCACCACAGTGAGAAGCCTGCTCACCACAACAGAGTAGCCCCCGCTAGCCGCAACTAGAGAAAGCCTGCGCGCAGCAACAAAGATCCAATGCAGCCAAAAATAAATAAATAAAAATTATATTACAGATATCCCTTTGTATGTAACAACATTTCATGATATTTTAAGGAAAGAATGGAAGTGGGTGTATAACTAGAAGATATGCAGAATCTGGCCATAGTTTTGAAGGATTATCATACCTTCACAGTTGAGACCGTGACATTAAAAACATCCTTTCTTTGTCTATGTACACACTTAATTCTAAAGAATCTACTATCCTTAGATTCTAGGTCCTATGGTCTATGTGTATAATGAAGATACTCCAACCATTTGAAAAAAGAATGCTCTGTTCTCAAGCCAAATAGAGGACCACCTACCATTTCGGGAAGAAGCACGTGTTAGCCAAGGTGCAGGAAAGCTGGAAGGGTGTAGCTCGGTGGCTGAGGGCAGTAGAAGTGGTTGCTCCATGCGTGCCAGTCTAGAGTAATTACTGTCATCAGCATCATGGCTGAGATGGTCACAGGCACCACTGCAGTGGTGGGTTCCTCTCGGCTGACTGGCCTGGTGCTGTGTGCTCCACACATATTACATCACTGAGGTCTGGAATATTCTCTAAGGTCTGTATTATTCCCATTTACAAGAATTTAATAAATTTCCCAATGTTGCAAATACGTGGTACAGCCAGGATTTAAACCCTAGATCAACAACTCCAAAAACCAAGTTTTTTTTTCCAGTACCCCTCAAGAAGAGATTTGAGAGCAATTATATGGATACTCTGGAGTAAAGGGAAAAGGAATTTCTTCATTTGGGTTCAATAAAATATTCTAATGGGATCATCGCAAACATAGGAACTTTGAAGTGGTAGTTAATGTTTAGATGAAAAATCATTAAAGAGTGGAATAACAATAATAACTCAGAGTTTTGGGGGGCTAATTCAGTAGGGCTATTTGGGAAAAAATTAAAGGCAGAAAGCTCAGTGGGGCAAATGTCAAAGTGGCCACAATGAAAAAAGAATTTTTAATGGGATGGTAAGTGAGAAACAGCACTGAGAAGAGAAGTCATTTTTCCAGTGTCATTATGGGCAAAAAGAAAATTGTTCTTTTATCTAGCAATCCCACTCCTGGACATATATCTGGAGAAAGCCCTAATTCAAAAAGATACATGGGGACTTCCCTGCTGGCAGAGTGGTTAAGAATCCGCCTGCCAATGCAGGGAACATGGGTTCGAGCCCTGGTCTGGGAAGATCTCACATGCCGCGGAGCAACTAAGCCCGTGCGCCACAACTACTGAGCCTGCGCTGTAGAGCCCGCGAGCCACAACTGCTGAGCCCACGTGCCACAACTACTGAAGCCCGCACACCTAGAGCCTGTGCTCCACAACAAGAGAAGCCACCACAATGAGAAGCCTGTGTACTGCAATGAAGAGTAGCCCCTGCTTGCCACAACTAGAGAAAGCCTGCGTGCAGCAACGAAGACCCAATGCAGCCAAATAAATACATAAAAAAAGATACATGCATCCCAGTGTTCATGGCAGCACTATGAACAATAGCCAAGACATGGAAGCAACCTAAATGTCCATTGACAGATGAATGGATAAAGATGTGGAATATATATATCTCTATAAATATATAGACAGATATAATGGAATATTACTCAGCCATTAAAAAGAATGAAATAATGCCATTTGCAGCAACATGGATGGACCTAGACATTATCATTCTAAGCAAGGTAAGTCAGAAAGAGAAAGACAAATACCATATGATATCACTTATATGTGGAATCTAAAATATGAAATGAATATGAAATGAACATATCTACGAAATAGAAACAGACTCACAGACACAGAGAACAGACTTGTGGTTGCCAATGGGAAGGGGGGTGGGGGAGGGAAGGATTGGGAGTTTGAGATTAGCAGATGCAAACTAGTACATATAGGATGGATAAACAACAAGGTCCTACTGTATACAGGGAACTATATTCAATATCCTGTGATAACTGAGTCACTTTGCCATACAGCAGAAATTAAAACAACATTGTAAATCAACTATACTTCAATAAAATTAAGAAAAAAAGGAAAGTATTCTTTCAGGCTCTAGGTCAGCTTGTAATAATCCACAGACTGGTGGTTTAGGCCACCATTGTCTGACTTTGAGTCAATCTCTATTCCCTATACCATCAGCAAGAGGGATCAGGAAAAGAAAGGGGAGGAAAGAGTCAGGTGTGCCATACTTGTGGCTGCCGAACCATGCTTCCGTGGGAAAGGAATTTGAAATATGGTCCTAAAATGAAGCTTCTGATTTAGATGGATTGAATTTCACCATGTGAAAATAACTTACTGCTATTCATTAGTGTGTAAAATCAAGAGATTTAAATGAGATTAAGATCTTTGTTAAACTTTCTGAGATATTAAAAATTAAGAACCCAATTACCTCTGCCACGTACATTAACTTTGGTTAATGCCTTAATGTATTGAGCTGCAAACTGGCATTTACAGTCTTTGGTCACTTCTACATCAAAACTTTTAGCCTAACTTGGAGGTGGAGGTCAAGCTAGTAGGAGTCAGGAATTATGAATATGAAGCACAGAATTCCCCAACTGAGAAAGCCAAATATCTTTTACTAATTCACTCATTTCATAGGTGTGGAAAATGGAGGCCCAGAGGGAGTAAGTTGCCAGTGATTTCATAGTTCATTTATGACACAGCTGAGAACCCCAGATTCAGATCAGGGACCCTTCCTTCTTTTACATTAATTGGTAGCTTAAGCTGGTAAGAATTATTTTCTGAATGAACAACAGGGAGCTCCATAAACTCAAAGATAAAAGAAAAAGAGAATGCAAATTGTTTTTAAAACATTTCAGCATTCTGTGAAACCACGTGGTTCCAGTGAAGAGCAATTCAGTATTAGGGGAAATTCTGAATAATATTCAAATCCTCAGCATAGCTATGAGCAGGAGGATGTGGTTTTTAATGTGTGTTATGAAAATCATACTTCAGATGAAGCTTACTTTTAATTAACGTTTTTATTTTTGAAATAATTTTAGACTTACAGAAAAGTTACAAAAATAATAAGTCTATGTATACCCTTCACCCAGCACCCCCTAATGTTAACTTACACAACCATAGTTCAATGATCAAAATTTGCAAATTGACATTAATACAATCCTATCAATTAAATTACTGCTGAGAGCCCAGGTTCGATCCCTGGTCAGGGAACTAAGATCCCACAAGCCACGTGCTGTGGCCAAAAAAAAAAAAAAAAAAACCCGAAATAAAACACAGAAACCAAGATGTGCACACAAAGGGGCAGCTTATAATTTGATGATTATGTATCAGAAAATTTACCAATATAGGATCACGCAGCATCTCCAGTAATAATTCTGAAGCAGAGCAGCCAATTATATATGGGTTAACTTTAAACATGGTTTAAAACGCTCCGTTTGCAGCAAGATGTGCGTTAGGCATGAATGCCATTTATATCAAAGCTGAGAAGGTGCTTTTCCTTCCTAAGATGTTCCTTTATTCTTTAGCAGAAATTTTAATTTTCTTTTTTTCAGTCTCTATCCTTCTATCTATAATGTCAAACTAATTACATCTTATCTTAAATAATAGAATGATAAAATGTTCAATCTCATTAATAATCAAAGATATGCAAAGTTAGCAATGAGACTGCAGCCATCTTATGAAAATATTAACAAATATTGAAAAGCTTAGTAAGATCCAATATTGTTAAGAATGTGAGAAAGCAGGTTCTCTAGGGCACCTTTTTTTTTTTTTTTTTTTTTTTTTTTTGCGGTACGCGGGCCTCTCACTGTTGTGGCCTCTCCCGTTGCGGAGCACAGGCTCCGGACGCGCAGGCTCAGCGGCCATGGCTCATGGGCCCAGCCGCTCCGCGGCATGTGGGATCTTCCCGGACCGGGGCACGAACCTGTGTCCCCTGCCTCGGCAGGTGGACTCTCAACCACTGCACCACCAGGAACGCCCTTCTAGCGCACCTTTTTGAGAGCTATCGGTAGTACTGATTGAAACATTAAATGTGCATTTGTCTTAGCAGTTTCACTTCTAGAAATGGATCTATCAGAGATGTAGGTACAAGTATAAAAAGGTGTGTATGTGCATATGTGTGTGTGAGACTTCATTGCTGGTAATTATGAAAAACTAGAGACAAATGTCCATCAGGGATGGCTGGTTAGATGCTCAACACTGCTAATTATTAGAGAAATGCAAACCAAAACTACAATGAGGTATCACCTCACACTGGTCAGAATGGCCATCATCAAAAAGTCTACAAATAAATGCTGGAGAGGGTGTAGAGAAAAGGGAACCCTCCTACACTGTTGGTGGGAATGTAAATTGGTACAACCACTATGGAGAACAGTATGGAGGTTCCTTAAAAGAGTAAAAATAGAACTACCATATGATCCAGCAACCCCACTCCTGGGCATATATCCAGAGAAAACCATAATTCAAAAAGATACACGCACCCCAATGTTCATTGCAGCAGTATTTACAATAGCAAGACATGGAAGCAACCTAAATGTCCATCAACAGATGAATGGATAAAGAAGATGTGGTATATATATATATATATATATATATATATATATATATATATATATATATATAAAGAAACACACATACACACACACAATGCAATATTACTCAGCCATAAAAAAGAATGAAATAATGCCTTTTGCAGCAATATGGTTGGACCTAGAGATTATCATATTAAGTGAGGTAAGCCAGACAAAGACAAATATCATATGCTACCGCTTACATGTGGAATCTAAAACTATAAAAATGATACAAATAAACTTACATGTAAAACAGAAATAAACCCACAGACAGAAAACAAACTAATGGTTACCAAAGGGGAAAGAGGGGAAAGGATAAATTAGGAGTTTGGGATTAACATATACACACTACTATATATAAAATAGATAACTAATAAGGACCTACTGTATAGCACAGGGAACTCTACTCAATATTTTGTCATAACCTATTGG
This sequence comes from Phocoena phocoena, assembly GCF_963924675.1. NCBI lineage: Eukaryota > Metazoa > Chordata > Mammalia > Artiodactyla > Phocoenidae > Phocoena > Phocoena phocoena. Next base: position 15,309,880 of record NC_089236.1, on the reverse strand, counting down.
GGCAAAGAATCTGAAAAAGAATATATACATATATGTATAACTGAATCACTTTGCTGAAACTAACACAACGTTGTAAATCAGCTATACTTCAATTTAAAAATTTTTTTAAAAAAGAGAGGGCTAGTTAAATACTGTATTGTGCACATAGGGGAGAGTCACAAAGAAGTGATGTTTAAGTTGTGAACTAAAGGATGAATAGGCATAAGCTGTGTGTGTGTGTGTGTGTGTGTGTGTGGTGTTGGGAGTGAGGAGAAGAAGCTGCAGCACATAGGGTGGTCTTGAGGCAGGAAAGAAAATGGTGTGTTTCAGACCTGGAGACTAAGAGAGTGATCGGGAGAGTGCCTCAAGAAGGGGCTGGAAAAGGAGGTAGGCATGGCTGGTACAGGGGCTTGACCGGCATGTTGGGCTCCGTGTGGTGGATACAGCTTATCCTGAGGTTTTTCACAGCTCAGCCTACAGGTCCTCCATTGTGGAGCACAGGCTCGGATCCAAGTTCACTTTGACCTCAAGTCACTCACTTATTTCGTGCATAACTGCTTGCAGAGGCCTCCTCTGCCCCTCCTTATACACCAGGCTTTCCCCTGTCATTGCACCTGCCATACTGAATAGCCATCATCTATTTGTGTGTCAGTCTCCCCATCTTCACTGTGAGCTCCTTGAAGCTTAGTTATCCTTGTATCTCCATGTCTAGCACAGATTGACATGCAATAAATAGCTGTTGAATTAATAAAGTAATTCAACTAATCGCCCACCACGGCGTCTTAACCTGGCGTCTAGGGTCTCATTGGGGGAGGAGGTATATATGTAGATAGAATTCAGGGTTGGGGAGTGTCTGTGAACTTAGGGGAAAAAAAATTACTTCCTTATTTCCATTCGCCTGTAACTGAAAATTAGCATTTCCTTCAATTATGAATGTATACAACAAAACACAGTAGTAATAGTAGTACTAAGACTCTGTCACCCATAGAAGTCACAGCTATTTTCATATCACATTAGAGTTGTTGCAGATATCTCAAAATATAATTTACACTCATTACCGCTTCAAAGTTACAGTAATTATTAGACCTGCCACTAGATCTTGTTATTTAATGTGTCGAAAAAGAGTAACTCCTTATATAACATTAAAAATATTTTGATAACTGTATTTCAACATAACTGTCTTCCTTCATAGTCCTATATATTATATTTTATGCATTTAAAAACATTACTCTGAGAGGAAGTCCACAGGTTTCTTTATTTTTGGCCACCCTGAGAGGCTTGTTGGGGATCTTAGTTCCCCAACTGGGGATCGAACCCGGGGCCCCGACAGTGAGAGCACCGAGTCCTAACAACTGGACCTCCAGGGAATTCCCCAGAGGTTTCTTCAAGAGTTCACAACCAGGGAATTCCCTGCCAGTCCAGTGGTTAGGACTCTGCTCTCACTGCTGAGGGCCCAAATTCAATCCCTGATTAGGGAACTAAAATCCCACAAGCTGTGTGGTGAAGCCAAACAAAAAAAGAGTTCACAACCAGGTGGTTAAGAGCCCTGCCCACAGCATATACAAATGTGTATACCACACTCTCTGTGATGAAGTATTGTAAATTGAAAGTGTCACCACCCAACTCCCTTTCTGTCCAACAGGCATCGCCTTTTCCTCTCCCATCCCCAGCTCAGGCCGTTCTCGTCTCTTTCTGCCCTCTCATTTGAACAAACCACTTGTGCACATGCTCTCAATTCTCGTTTCTGTAAGAACAACTATTAAATATGAATACCTAGCCTGACCTCTCTCTGGGCCCTAATCATATTAAACAATGTCTCTATTTCTTGTTGTGTGTCCAAAATTATCTCAAGTTCTCCACCTTTCTCCACGAATAACCTCTGTTTTCTAATATTGTATTTCCCCTCTGGTCGGATAACAAAACCTATGAATTCTAGACTTTGAGTTCCACAGCGTTAGGTTGTCTGTAGGGTGATTTACTTTAAAATACTTTAGTATTAACAGTGTGATGTAGTACACCTGAAACAAACACAACGTTGTAAATCAACTAAACTCCAATAAAAATTTAAAACAAAACAGTGTGATGTATGTGTGTATAAATTAACTTTAATCCATATCCTAGAGGCTGTTCACATTTGAAGTACACTAATTAGGAACCCACACTCCAGAGGGGATTAGTTAACATTTGAAGTGCGCTCATCAGAAATTCATTCTCTAGAGGCAGTTACTCAAGCACTTCAAATCCATTATTGATTTACAAACGAAGTGATATGATGTCAGGGATTTGCTTCAAAAGAATCCAGGATGAGGGGCAAATAGGAAGGGATATGGACGAAACAATGTTGACTACAAATTGGTAATTGTTGAAACTGTGCAGTGAGTAATATGAGGGGTTTATTAACATCCTCTGTATTTTGTATACATTTGAAGCTTTCCATAATAAAAAGTTTTGACATTTGTCATAATTGCAATCTATACCAGAGTTTCTGTCTAAAGATAACAGATTGAACTCTTGCCATCTACCTTCCCTCCTGAAACCTCACTAAAATGACAGGAAAGGGATTTCTTTTTTAAGTCATAAGCATGTAAAGTTGGAAAGAATAGAGAAAAGGTGAAAAGATTTTGGAGGCTGGATAGACAATGGGTGAGTGATAAGGGATTAGCAGACCAAGAAAATGGGAACAACCTGTTTTACTCTATAGAACTCCCCCACCTCTGGCAAGATCAGTAATTGATTACACCACATTCCTCTGCAAGTGAAGGCAGAAGGTGGTAGGTATAACAAAATAAGAAAGACTGATTGAAAATATTAGGAAGCAGCTAGGTACAATGTATGAAATAAATAAGCAACAAGATATATTATACAGCACAGAGAAATATTCCCATTGTTCTGTAATAACTTTAAATGGAGCACAATGTATAAAATTGACTCACTATGCTACACACCTGAAACTAATATTGCTAATCAACTATACTTCAATAAAAAAAAAAAGCAGCTAGGTGCCTATATCACCTGCCCCTACTCTGGCAAAAACTGGAGCTTTGTTCCACAGAAGGTAAAACAGAAGTTTTGAACTGAAGATAAGATATACTAGTAAGAGGTATGGAATATTACTCAGCCATAAAAAGAAAAGAAATTGAGTTATTTGTAGTGAGGTGGATGGACCTAGAGTCTGTCATACAGAGTGAAGTAAGTCAGAAAGAGAAAAACAAATATGCTATTCTAACACATATATATGGAATCTAAAAAAAAAAAAAGGTCATGAAGAACCTAGGGGCAAGACAGGAATAGAGACACAGACCTACTAGAGAATGGACTTGAGGAAACGGGGATGGGGAAGGGTAAGCTGGGACAAAGTGAGAGAGTGGCATGGACATATGTACACTACCAAATGTAAAATAGATAGCTAGTAGGAAGCAGCTGCATAGCACTGGGAGATCAGCTCGGTGCTTTGTGACCACCTAGAGGGGCGGGATAGGGAGGGTCGGAGGGAGGGAGACGCAAGAGGGAAGAGATATAGGAACATATGTATATGTATAACTGATTCACTTTGTTATACAGCAGAAACTAACACACCATTGTAAAACAATTATATTCCAATAAAGATGTTAAAAATTAAAAAAAAAAAAAAAAAATTAAAAAAAGAGGGGCTTCCCTGGTGGCGCAGTGGTTGAGAGTCCGCCTGCCAAGGCAGGGGACACAGGTTCGTGCCCTGGTCCGGGAAGATCCCACATGCCACGGAGCGGCTGGGCCCGTGAGCCATGGCCGCTGAGCGTGCGTGTCCTGAGCCTGTGCTCTGCAACGGGAAAGGCCACAACAGCGAGAGGCCCGCGTACCGCAAAAAAATATATAGAAATATAAAATAAATAAATAATTAATTTAAAATAGGTACTGTACTTCCAATAGAAAGATTAAATAAAAACCTTCTAGGCTTCCCTGGTGGCGCAGTGGTTGAGAGTCTGCCTGCCGATGCAAGGGATACGGGTTCGTGCTCCGGTCCGGGAAGATCCCACATGCCGCAGAGCGGCTGGGCCCCTGAGCCTTGGCCGCTGAGCCTGCACGTCCAGAGCCTGTGCTCCGCAACGGGAGAGGCCACAACAGTGAGAGGCCCGCGTACTGAAAAAAACAAACAAACAAAAAAAAACCTTCTAAATATCTACATCCCTTTTTTTTAAAACATCTTTATTGGAGTATAATTGCTTTACAATGGTGTGTTAGTTTCTGCTTTATAACAAAGTGAATCAGCTATACGTAAACATACATCCCCATATCTCCTCCCTCCTGCGTCTCCCTCCCACCCTCCCTGTCCCACCCCTCTAGGTGGTCACAAAGCACCGAGCTGATCTCCTGTTGTGCGGCTGCTTCCTCTCCACTCAAGATACTGACATGCATCGGCGCCATCAATTTCACCTTCTTGAAGAAGTCTTACCTGGGAGCTTTTCACCGGCTCTGGATTGGTTGCCCTCTGCACATAGTGAACAGCTGTCACCCTGGGGTCTCTTGTTACGTTTTCTTAAGGATACCTCTCTCCTAGGTTGGTTATATTCTTGTAGGCCAAGTCTTCCTCTTTCTTAGTTTACTTAACCTTTTGGTAAGTACATCCTCCAACAGCTCCTGCTATTGCATAGCAACCAACCACAAAACCTCAAGTGGGCATCTAGCCTTCAGCCTGGGGACTAGGTTCAGCAGGCCTTCCTTTAACTAGTAATGCTGATTGGTTATAAGAATCACCTGGCATCGCTTCTCAGTCTTTTGGCTAAGATCAAGTGAAGAATCACCTGGGATGCTTATTAAAACCACAGACTCCTGGGACCCACCCCAGACTTTCTGATCAGGGTCTCCAAGGCAGGGACCTGGACATTTGTATAACAAATTCTGTCATCTTGCAAGTATGAGAAACACTGCTGTAGATGTTGGTTCTGTAAACCCAGGTCTTCAAAACTGGCCCCAGGCAGGCATATTGGTGGAGCCAGTTGGGGAGACTGATAAAAATACAAATGTTGCTAATTCAGTCCTAAGATTCTGATTTCAGAGACTCTGGGGTGAGTCTTGGGAATCTGAGGTTTTAACAATCCTCCCTCCCCATGTTGCTTCTGAAAGACAGCCAGGAGCCAGGGGACCAACGCTTTAGTAGATAGTGTGTCCACTTATACCTTTCATCATATTCCACTGATTTTGACCTTTACTATGTACAAGATATTCCCTGCTATTTACAAAACCACTGCAGGAGAGAAAGGTAAATCAGTCATGACCCCTGGCTATAGCAGCTTCAGTCTTGAGTGAGAGACAGGTATACAAACAATTAGCTATAAGACAGTGTTAATCAGTGATCAGTATATTTGAACCCAATCAGATTAGGTATCCTTCCAGTCGTCCCACACATTTATTGAGTGCCTATTTTGTGCTAGGTACTATGTAGGTTGAACACTTGACACTCCTCCAAAATTCCATGAATTTTGGAAACATGGGCTGACTTTTTGGTGGTTTAATTGCAAACCAATCTGAATCTGATGGTTTCTGGTTCTGACATTGTGTCCTCTGCTTTTGGAAAATCACTTTACCATCTGTCATCTCTCTCTCTTTTACTTGCTGGTGATATATGAAAATCTCAAGACATTTACTTACGATCCTATATAAACTCATTATGGAATGTTACTGCCCCACTCAGAGGATACCTGAAAATGTGTGTCGGAAAGATAGTTTTTGTTTTTTGGTTGTCACCATGACTCTTAGAGGAGGGTGGTGCTACGGGTGTTTGGTGACTGGAGGCCAGGAATGCTAAACATCTTGTAATACACAGGACAGTCCTGCCCCAAATGTCAGTATTGTCCTTGTTGAAAAACACTGGAAGTATATTTCTGTCAGCAAGTATTGGGTTGAACTACATGGAACTGCTGTTTACGTAGGTCAAGAATAGTCAAATAGTGACCATGTTATGTGGCCGAACCTACTACTTGTGCAGCTATTCAGAGCAGCCCTAGGGACCTAATCTGATTTGGGCAAAGAAGACCAAGAGGCTGATTTGGTTACAGGAGCAAATATGGAATTGGTGTTCCTAGAGCTGAGGATCTGTCAAGGCCTGATGACCAAAATTGTCCCCAGGACCTGCTGGGGGCAAGTATAGGGTGAAAGGTTGACCCTGTCTCTCTGTATTTTAAGTTAGAATGTAAACGTCCTTTCATTAATGCCCCTTTGGGTCTTCCGGGTTCCTAACTCTCCCCCAGCCAGTAGCAAGTCCACTGTCTGGTACCATGTATCATATGCAACACAATCTGTTACGGATTGAATGTCAGTGTCCCCCTAAATTCATACGTTGAAACCCTACACTGCTGGGATGCTATTAGGAGGGAGGGCTTTTGGCAGGTGACTGAGATTAGACAAAGTCATGAGGGTGGAGCCCCCATGACTGGGATTAGTTCTCATAAAAGAGTCACAAAAGAGCTTGTCCTCTGCTCTCTGCCATGTGAGGAAATAGCAAGAAGTCAGCAGTTTACGACGTGGAAAAGGCACCCTGATCTCGGACTTCCAGCCTCCTGAACTGTGAGAATAAATTTCTGTTGTTTATAAGGTACTCAGTCTATGGTATTTCTGTTACAGCAGCCCGAACGGACTAAGACAGCATCTAACAATTTTTAAAAAGTTGGAGTAGGAAGGAAATGTTGACTCTATTGCTTCAAATGAGTAAGAGTTGGAAATTAATTGTGTGCAAGTTTGGAAGGCCTCCAGTATCATAAAGGTCCTGTGATGAAAGTGGATGTATTTTTCTTCAAGACAGCATAATGTCAAGAGATTCTTGGACTTGTCAATAAGACTATTTCTGGTCTGTTCTACTCTATTCTTACATTAGTCTGTCTATCTATCCATCCATCCATCCATCATCTATCATCTATTTACCCATCTATTATCTATTCATGTCCACTACATGCAGAGAGCTAGATGTCTCTATTTGTATCTACTCACTATAGAGATATAGTAAGAGTAATATGCGTGTGTGTCTGGTGGGGGTGGGGGTGGGGGTTTAAGGATACAACAAATATTCTTCTTTTGGACTTCAGAGCCGGAAAATTAAATCCACCTTGCAAAGGGATGAGACCGGGAAAGCCTAGCTGCTTTCATCATTGCTCCTCTTTGCTTACATTGCATTTACTGGGGCCTCTCAATTCAACATCATAACCGAAACGATTAAGGAATAATATATTTTAGATCGTTTGCCAAAATAGCAATGTACTCCCTACAATTTAACTTCTAGGGCCTTAAAGTAAATTGCTTGGGACTTCCCTGGTGGAGTAGTGGTTAAGAATCCATCTGCAATTATACTCCAATAAAGATGTAAAAAAAATACAAAATAAATTTTTTTTTAAAAATTAAAGAAAATAAATAAATAAATAAACAGGAAAAAAAAAAAAAGAATCCACCTGCCAATGCAGGGGACATGGGTTCAAGCCCTGGTCCGGGAAGATCCCATATGTTGCAGAGCAACTAAGCCCATGCGCCACAACTACTGAGCCTGCGCTCTAAAGCCCATGAGCCACAACTACTGAAGCCCATGCGCCACAACTACTGAAGCCTGCCTGCCTAGAGCCCGTGCTCTGCAACAAGAGAAGCCACCACAGTGAGAAGCCTGTGCACTGCAATGAAGAGTAGCCCCCACTCGCCACAACTAGAGAAAGCCCACACACAGCAACGAAGACCCAACACAGCCAAAAATAAATAAAATAAATTTATAAAAAAAGTAAATTGCTTGAAGAAATTGCTTTCCAAAGATTACAGCTGGGTAATTTTTGAAGTATGTCCACATTTAAGTATAGATCAAAGAAACCCATCTAAAAGAATTGTGGACTAAGTGATTTGACAACAGTGGCTTGAGCAAAAGTTCTTTTTAAAAGGGCTATCTGGAAGATTAAGAATCAAACTTTGGAGGATTGGCAGTGGAAGGAATCATAGCATGTGAAATTCCTCAAATAAAAATTTATTGACTTAAAAAAAAAAAAAAAGGAGTTGAACTCACAAGTGTAGGTAGTGTGCTACATGAGGGGCAAGTTTTTCGCTAACATCACAAGGGTCTCTGGCCCAATGAGTGAAGTTTGATAGTAATACTTGCTACAAATGTATGATTTTAATACATGAAAGCTTTAAGGAGAGATGAAAAAACATTTTAAAAATGGCCTGTGTTTTCTTCTGCTTTTCTCCATTATTTCTTACTCCTGGACCTCTCAGGCATTACTTGACCTTTCTGTTTTCAGACTAACTTGATGTATCCTGATGTAAGATCCTAAAAAGGGAGCTCACTCAGTGGGTCTGATGTGGTGGACGCTTGCCCGGGAAGTTCTGCACGTGCGTGGCACCGTCTCCCGTGAACACCCATGGGAGGTCATGCCTGATCTCTGCTTCTACAGAGATCCTGAAGAGATTGAAAAGGAAGAGCAGGCGGCAGCTGAGAAGGCTGTGACCAAGGAGGAGTTTCAGGGTGAATGGACCGCCCCACCTCCTGAGCTCCCTGCTCCTCAGCCTGAGGCGGCGGACTGGTCCGAAGGTGTGCAGGTGTCCCCGTGCCTATTCAGCAGTTCCCCACTGAAGACTGGAGTGTTCAGCCTGCCACTGAAGACCGGTCTGCAGCTCCCACTGCTCAGGCCACTGAGTGGGTAGGAACAACCACTGAGTGGTCTTAAACTGTTCTTCCACAAACTCTTAAAATGGAAATAGGTTGATGGAAAATAAACAGTTTCTAAAAAAAAAAAAAAAGAGTGAGCAGAACATTGAGCCTATACATGGTAGGCAGTCAACAAAGACTTCAATTAACATTCAGAAACAATGCTAAGTGTTTACAAACATTTAATCATCCTAATTCTCCAAACTGGAGTTCTACTATGTTTATGAAACCTGAATTTCCTGTTGGTCAAAAAGCTTAGGAGGAGTAGACTGTTGTCTTTAAGCACACCACGCTTTCTAGATGTAACATTTATAGAGGACCCATTAGATGTAAAGTTTAAGGAACACAATGTCAGCCATGTCTGGAGTACAAAGTGAAAAGAAAATGCCTGAGGAAAATGACAAGTGACAGCATCTGATGTAAAACAATTGGACTAATAATTTGAAAGGAGAGCAATAAAATATTTAATCAAATGCAGAGTTGCCAAAAATCTGCCTTTCTGCCAACCCATCTTCCACACTACTCCTGGGATGGTTTCTAGGCACTAGTTACTTCAGAAGCAAAGACTCACTCACTCAAACCCCCTTAAGAGAAAAAGGATTTGTGATAAGTCCACATGGACTTAACCTGGATCAGAGGCCCTTCTAGGAGCCAGCTCCTCTGCCTGGTCCTTCTTTCTTCCTTCCTTCCTTCCTTTCTTTCCTGCATTGGGTCTTCGTTGCCGCACGTGGACTTTCTCTAGTTGTGGTGAGCGGGGGCTACTCTTTGTTGCAGTGCGTGGGCTTCTCATTGCAGTGGCTTCTCTTGCTGTGGAGCATGGGTTCTAGGCATGTGGGCTTCAGTAGGTGTGGCATGAGGGCTCAGTAGTTGTGGCTCGCAGGCTGTAGAGCGCAGGCTCGGTAGTTGTGGCGCACGGGCTTAGTTACTCTGCGGCCTGTGGGATCTTCCTGGACCAGGGCTCAAACCCGTGTCCCCTGCATTGGCAGGCAGATTCTTAACCACTGCACCACCAGGGAAGCCCCTGTCTACCCGGTTCTTATGGTCTGCATGTTCTTGCTACTGCTGCCCTGGCCTCCTCTCCCTACCAACGAGCCAACTTTGTCTCAACCCTGTATACTTAAACTTGGAAGGAGCCCATCTGGCTGGCTTAGTAATAACCATAGTCCATATTGGCCAGAACCATCCTCTTAGGCCACCTCATGATCCTGTCTGTGGATGGCTGGCCCTGGGATCAGAACCTCTGATCCTTTTTATTCAATCCTTGTCAACACTGCCCCAACCAGTCCAGGGCAGCTTCCCTGAGCTACGGGCTGTAGGCAGGTCAGTTCCATGTGGGAGGAGAAGTTGGGTCTGGAAACCACTGTCTACCCGACAGACATGTCCAGGGTACATACTTTTTTTAAGGCAGAAATTGAGTCATGGTACCCCTTTCTCATCATTTGTTTTTAATTCTTAAATTCTTTGGGATTCCCACATTTTATTTTTTTTATTTTTGGGGCTGTACCATGCAGCTTGTGGGATCTTAGTTCCCCAACCAGGGATCGAACCCTGGGCCCACAGCAGAGAAAACCCCGAGTCCTAACCACTGGACAGTCAGGGCATTCCCCCAACCCATCACCTATTGTGGTGGTTTTCAATAAGCAATATTTAGGACGCTTCTTGGCCTTACCCATAACTACCAAATCAGTGGCATGAAGAATAGAGCTAAGAGGTTGCTTTTTTTTTTTTTTTTTAAGCAAAGTTGCCAAAGTTCCCAAAATGTGCCTTGTTCATTTTCAGTGAACAAGGTTTAGCATGCTAGCTGGCAGAGTTGAAATTCAATAAATGTTTGATGAAAATATAACAGAATGACAAGGTTTTCTTAAACTATCCCAATATATGAAAACCTACTTTCTTGTTCTAAAGATCTCCCCAAGCTCAGGTCAGTTTTCTTGATTCCCCTCACTTGAGGGACAGAGAGCTCAGCCTCGTCCATGCTGAGCCGCCCAGTCCCCTTTCCCGCTCTCCATCCAGTTACAGGTGGAGAAGGGATCAAACGCCCAGATCTCTCCCTCAGTTCCACCATCCTTGCAAACATCTGCTCAGCACATTTGTAAGATCATTTTATAATGTATAAGCATGGAGTGGGCTAAATCCAGATTCGGGGAGGAGGTGTTCCGCTAATGAAAACATAATATACGGAACATAGTCTTATGAGAAGATAATAGTGGAGCACTTTGCATCTTCTGAAGCATCACTTTCCTGTCTTCCCCAAGAACAATGGGGTTGCATTCGCTTCTATGTGCATGATTAAAAGAGCTAAAAGTAGATCACACAATTTTTCCAGGGTGATCTTGTTTTAAAACACAGTGTTGATAATGATCATCTTCTCTTTTCTTTTCTTTTCTTTTGCGATACGCGGGCCTCTCACTGTTGTGGCCTCTCCCGTTGCGGAGCACAGGCTCCGGACGCGCAGGCTCAGCGGCCATGGCTCACGGGCCCAGCCACTCCGCGGCATGTGGGATCTTCCCGGACCGGGGCATGAACCCATGTCCCCTGCATCGGCAGGCGGACTCTCAACCACTGCGCCACCAGGGAAGCCCGATCATCTTCTTTTTAAAAAGCCTCTCCCCACCCCTACCTACCCCAAAAAAGCCCTCCATAGCTCTGCACCGATTAAACGGCAAACTTTACCCCTTTGTACCTTTCCATTTGCTCTTCTCCCTGTTTAGAGCACCACACCCCCTTCTCTGATTAGGAAACTCCTTACCATCCCTGAAAGACACAGCTCAGCACTTGGCTGCTGGGAGGCCTCCTCCCAGGCACTCGCTGCAGCGCGAGCCCCGGACTCCCCGCTTGCTCCCACGGGGCAGTGTGGCCCAGTGTCCGTGCAGCAAACAACACTTAGATCACTGACACGGGTAGCCTGGCTCCATGACCAGCTGTGCCACTGTGCGTCAATTACTTACTGCCTCTGTGCCTCAGTTTCCCCATCTGACAGCGATTGTAAAACTCAGTTCCTAGCCTACAGGGTTGTGCTGTGTTGTACAATACAGAGCTTAACACAGCGCCTGAGACACATAGTTAGCAGGAACTAAAGGTTAGTTCTTATTCATAAACATTGTGTAAGGAAGCATCAGTGAGTATCTTGTTGAAAAACTATGCAATCCTAGGTTTTCTCTAAGTTAGTGGTAAGAACTCAGCATAAAGAAAATCAGGGCAACTGCTTTTTATATCAGGGTTTCCAACTTTACCTACCTGTAGGGGTTGTGATTTCAAAACAAGAAGCCCCACATCCCCATTCAAGACTGGATAAGCCATAATGGGTTTGTAGGTGACCGTCTGTTTTTATTCTTTTTTTGGGCTAGGTATTTTAGTCTAGCTATGGAATGGAGGTGAATATGAGCTCTTTCATAATAACGATCTGTATTTTAATAGGCTTGGTTATTAAAACAATAAACATTTGTCCTGTCCCTTCCCTTCCCCTAGAGCGCGAGCTGAGACGTAAAGCTGAGTTAAATTTATAATGTGCTTCTGACCTTATGAGAAATAGGCCCTGGAGACAGCTTTCAAGTTGTCTAGTTCCTGCGAAATTATAACGGGTAGGTTTGGTTTTAGAAGAACTGTCAGTTAAGGCAGCTTTTCTTCCCCTACAGTATGACTAATAATGGCAGGTATTAAAATTGAAGCTAAAATACCTAGAATTAAGATTTTGGCAGAACATACTGAGACATTCCATGGTTTTGGACATTTTAAGTATATGCCTTGATGAAATGTTCACTTCTCACTTAACAGATTTTAAAAGCAAGAGGTGGAAATAAGTGGCAGAAGTAAAAGTTATATGACAAATGTATCTTAAATGCTCCTCCAATGAATTTTAAAATGAAAAGTAGGATAAGGGAAAAAAGTCTGAGTAGAAGGTCAAGTCTAAAGGATTGAAAACAGCTTAGAAAATCCGTGAGGAGAGTATTTCGGGAAGTTTAAATTTCCTGCGAAGCTTTGCTCTTTGTGAGGATCTAATACTTTGAGAGTGGTTTTCACTGTCAGGGCTAATCTTTCAAACCTGGTACAAGATTATGAGTGAAAAGGTTTCACTTGGCCCATATTTGACATGAAGCCATCTCTAGTTTCCCTCTGGCTTTCAAAAACAGGCTCGCCCATCACTGACTGAAGTGGAAACCCCGAATCACTGCGTCTCTTCCCCTCTTGGGCCCTTGGGACCTTTCAGCACAGACCAGGCTCCAGTTGGCTGTGGAACGCTCTTGGACGCCCACTTACATTTTCTCCCCTTTAGTGTTGGCTAGGAGTAGACAGGGAGCTCTAGGCCATATGGGCTCCCTTTGCCCTAGCTGGCTGCACATTCTACCCAAATACAATGAGAAAAAAATGGTTTCTAAGTGCAAATCGTTGTTCCAAAATTATTTTACTATCTAAAACAGGGCTTGCTTTATCAGGGACAAAAATCTTTCTCCACATTTAATTAATCATCACTCCAGTTCCAACTCTTACCCACCCTCCCCACCTCTTTGCCTTACTTCCTGTCCCATCTAGTAGTTCTTCCGTCTCCTGATCTCTTATGGCATGGAGTGTTTGTCCTTTCTCCTTACTGGGATTTTGGATTTTATCATAACGGCTATTCAGCAATCTGCCTCCATAATTATTATCCATTGTTCATGAAAATCCAAAGCATAAATTTCCTTTAAAGATGGATCCATTCCCAAAGCCTACTTCCTCCCTTTTTCTGAAGTGAAACAAAGGTTCTATTTTAGACTAATAAGCAGCCTCAGAGAGGGTGTGAAGATCTAATGGAAATTCTCTCTTAACGAGTATATTTACTTATTAAATAAAAATGATCCGGTTCCCAAAATGAAACTGATAAAGTTTTTTTCACCCCAACTAAATACTGGATAGAGTGAAAGATATAAATTAATCAAGATGTTTAATGTTAAAATATGCCTATACAATGAACAATAAAAATGGTGGAGTATCTATTACTCTTAAGTATTTATATAGTATAAAAATTAGACAAATTTTAAAGGCTCATAAAAGACTCTTTTTTCTTATCTGAGTTTATTATCTTTTCTCTAAAAGGTTAAGTGAACCTTTTTTGCAAATGGACCACTAATGTCACATACCAGTAGGGGGCACTAAAACATTGCTTTTAAACGTTATTAAAAAGCACTTTTATCAGAGTGAAAACGGGTTTTTTGGCAACTTATCTTTTGCCCCATCAGGTTAATTGGAAAATGATGGAGGAAGATGGGAGAGAAACACAGTTCAATTAGAAGATCAAAGCTAATAAGTCATCTTGGCTACGTTTGCAGAGAATCATTTTCTGTGTAAAAACTAACGTGACAGTTGTGTAATATGTTTGGAATCAGTGAACTTCTGGACACAAGACTTCATGCTGGCTCTCTGATGCCCCATAACAACTGTGGACAATTACGTATGGGGATCCCTCAAATGGAAAGAAATGGCAAAACTCAACTGCATGTGGTCTACTACGCCTTGTGATGGTCTAGGATATGTAACTTTAAAATCCTAGATTGTAATAGCTTTCAGTTAGATGGTAGTTTGGGCTTGGACCCTTTGGCCATTCACTTGAGGTGTGGCAAGAATATACCATGGGGAACAGCTAGATGACATTCTCGGGTGTCGGGTGCCACACTGATCTGGTCAGTCTGGACCACTGGGCTCCCTGCTCTTTACTGGCAGGGACAACCCACGTCATGAGGTGAATGAACATCTGGTCCTAAAAAAAGTGAGTGCTCTGGGGCTTCCTGGTGGTGCAGTGGTTAAGAATCCGGGTTCGATCCCTGGTCCAGGAAGATCCCACGTGCCACAGAGCAACTAAGCCCGTGCGCCACAACTACTGAGCCTGTGCTCTAGAGCCCTTGAACCACAGCGACTGAGCCTGTGTGCTCCAACTACTGAAGCCCGCGTGCCTAGAGCCCATGCTCCACAACAAGAGAAGCCACCGCAAAGAGAAGCCCGTGCACTGCAACGGAGAGTAGCCCCCACTCGCTGCAACTAGAGAAAGCCCGCGAGCAGCTGCGAAGACCCAATGCAGCCAAAAATTAATTAATTAATTAATTAATTAAATTAAAAAAAAAAGTGAGTGCTCTGCTTCTTGGATTGTTTATTTCCATGAGAGGGAAAAGCAAGCCCGTGCGTGTCCCTTTGGCTAATGCTGCACAGCCAGAGATTGTGCACGGAATTTAGCCTAGCCTGCGGCATCTTGTCATTTAGTTTGCAAAGTTTAGAAGTATGGAAAGAAACCAGCAGCAGAGGGGGAAAAGATTCCTATGGCTCTGAATATGTTGAGATGGCTATCGAATACAGGGCCCAGCCCAGCTAGTCTCCAGTGGGGTAGGCTTATGCTCTGTCCCTGCCAAGATGTTAAAAGCTCCTTGGGCAAGGTAATTCAGCTGCGAGGGGCACGAGATGAGGGTTTAGATCCAGACATGGGAGCAGCTGCAGTAATGTGAGCTGAGAGGAATGCAAGCGTGTGTGGGGAGTGTCGATTTCAAAAGCAGGTTCTCCGCAGAGTGTTGCCCTCCCCATCGAGAGGCCCGGACTAACCTTATGACTAGGAAGGGAAATAATGAAATGTTGTCATCAGCCCAAACAGGTGGACGGCAGAGGCATGGACGATGCGCATGAGACCAAGTCTGAGAGATGGGGGTGACCACTGACTGACAACACACATTATCAGTTGTGATTCCAAAAGGCCCAGGCTGCGGAAGGCCTGCAAGGGAGCCACAGAGGTTATCTGGATGGCCAGTATTTACAACCTGGGTGGACCGGATCCAATCGCGACATCTGAGGCTCGTCTCAGGAAAGGCTGGTCTGGCATTAGGGTGCCTTCAGCCACATGGGCCTGGAGGGGTTGTGGGGTGGTGGTGGGAGCTTGAATGCACTTTGGGTAGCTGGGTGTGGGAGGGTGGGACCTCATGCGGGTTCTGTAGGCTCCTGAGGGGACCACCAGAGGTCTACCCTCGCCTTATTCCCATTCAACAAGCTGCACACAAAAATGCCTTTCATCCAAAGGCTGTTTTTCCTAAATGTGGTATTTCTAAGGGCTCTCCAGAAGCCTAGTGAAGGTGGGAGAGAAGACGTCCAGGGTAGGGAAGGGAGAGTGAGGCCGTCGTTTCCCTGCCATTCTTACTTGTCCACATGATGGTTTACTGAGGGCAAGGGGTAGTGGACCTGTACAGTAATGTGAGCTGAGAGGAATGCAAGCGTGTGTGGGGATGGTTGAGCCCTCATGCACTACAGATGTAAGACTAACTGGAAGCGGAAGTAAGCCTTGGATGGAACGGAAAAGCCGAGGTGGATGGTGGGTTGCCACTCAGCAGAGAGCCCCTCTGAATTATCTTTAAAAGGAATCTCAGACCTTGTAAAGGAGTCTGCGATGCCTGGGGCTAATCCCACCTGCCAGGCACTTTCATATATCTCAGTGGAGCCTCACAGCAGGAAGTATTATCATTCCAGTTATTCAGATAAGGAAACTGCCTGGAGGAATAAGGAGTAAGAGTTTGAATCTGAATTTAGGTCCTTCAACCTTCCAGGCTAGTGATCCTCTCACCACATTTCACTGCCCTCTGTTGGGTTGGTGACGGAGGGGTAACAAGTATTAGAACTACTTACTAAAGAAGCCACATGGATTACTGTTTAAGAGCAAAGACTCTGGAGCAGACTGTTGGGTAGGTATCCTTGTTAGCTAGGTGACCTTGTGCAAGTTGCTCAACCTCTACGGGCCCCCATTCCCTCTTCTGTCAAAGAGCGCCTCCCTCACAGGGTTTGTGAAGATGCAATGAGTTTATATGGTACAGTGCTTGGAACATAGTAAGTTCTAGATGCATGTTTTCCTCTAATGCTGACCATGGTTCTTGTTCATAAACCATACATTAGCAGCATGGATTTTGTTGAGACTTTGCTCTCAAGTTAGTGCTTTATTTGCTTAACTACATTTTTGGGTTAGGGCCCTTTAGTCCCTCAGTGGAATGTTAAAAATCTACCCTAACCTTTGGAAAAACGTAACTGATCCTTTAGCCAGTGGATTAGTTTTCTAGGGCTGCCATGACAAAATACCACAGACCGGTTGGCTTAAACAACAGAAATTAATTTTCTCATAGTTTTGGAGGCTAGAAGTCCAAGATTAAGGTGTCAGCAGGATTGGTTTCTCCTGAGGCCTCTCTCCTTGGCTGGCAGGCAGCCTCCCTCTTTGCTATGTCCTCACATCATCTCTCCTCTGTGTGTGTTCACACACCCCTAGTGTTTCTCTGTGTGTTCATATTTCCCATTTTTATAAGGACACTAGTCAGATGGGATTAGGGACCACCCTAATGGCCTCATTTTAACTTAATCACCTCTTTAAAGGCCTTTTCTCCAAACGCACTCACGTTCTGAGGTTCTGGGGGCTTCCAAGTATGAATCTGGAGGGGTGGATGCAATGTAGCCCATACAGTCAGGTTCTTCAAACCCCCAAAACCTAGATGCACTGACTTCAATCTAAGATTGCAACAGGTACTATTTAAAGGGAAAAGTTGTGAGCTCGGAAGCAGTGTGATGACTGGTAGATACCAGTGGGAGTGCCATGTATGGGTATCACAGCACACTTAGGATTTTAAATTGCATAGTATATCACGATTTAAAAATTTCCCCTAGCTCTCCTCTCCTGCTGTCGTTCTCAGCTGCCTAAGAGAAGAACGCGGTGCAGGGCAGCAGATGGAACTGAGTGTGGACTAAGGAACACAGATGTCCCCTCACCTGGGTCCAACTCAAGAAAGGCCTTTGAATCTCTCTGGGAAACAAGAGACAGTACTTTATCCATTATGACCACCTTAATAATTTCTACATCACGACCCATTTAAAAATATTTCCATTATGACCAGTTTAAGAATTGATCAGCAAATGCAGCTATGAAGGTCCTTCCTAATGAAAAAACTTTCACACCTTTAAGTGTTTGGGGGTAATAACATTTACATTACAAATTCTTACCTTGACTGTGTAATTTTAGCAACTTCTTTTGTTTCTTAATTTCAGGTCTTCCTGATTCCTAATTTAAGAGGTTTCCATGGTTCTCATCAATTTTCGTTTATCAGTGACTAAATTTGTTGTATGTTTTAATTGGATTGTGAAAATAAGGTGGCATTTACGATCTTTTAATAGAATCCTGGTGTGTACACATAGGAACGTGAGCGTGTACGCCCTCAGGCTTGCACGTGCGCGTGCGCGCGCACACACACACACACACAGTGACACAGTTTTACAGTACCGTTGCCAAGAATAAGTAATCTAGGAATAACTGCAGAATCTGATAATACAGGTGGTGTTTCTTGTTAAAATAATTTGTCTACGTGAACAGACATGAACTCTCTTTAATTATAAAAGTGAACATTAAAATTAAGCTACTGCCTTATTCCTAAATATTTCTTTTTTTTTTTAACTATCAAAATCACTTTATTCTCTCTCATACATAAGGCATTAAACCGGAGAAGATTGGAAAAAACATCATGAATTACGCTTCACATGACTTCCTAAATAAAAATAGTTCATGGTTCAAGTTTGAAAGGTAGTTTATCTAAAAGAATGCTTTAAAATTACTGAAGCTAACCTTAATCAATTGTCTTAACAGGTAGTTAATCAAGCATTTAGAAGCTAGTTTCTAAATAAGTATTTCAATAGTCTTAAAAAAAATCAGACCTAGAAAAAAAAATTGGGGACCCAGAAGCCATTATATTCCAATTCCCTTTAAGTAGAATACTTTTTCTTGTTTCTGTTCTGTATGTTTTTGTTTTCTTTCTTCTCCTTTTTTTTTTTTTTTTTTGAGAGCGCTGATGTTGTAGGACTATTCTGTTTTCATGAGGAAGTCACTTGTCTCCAGTTGTTATGTTTCTTGGAGACATCTGACTCTTACAAAACATGCTGTGGTGTTTGAGTGGGTTTAGAGTTTTAAGAATTTTGCCCCCCCAAAAGAGCCACAGAAAACCAAAGAATACACTGCATCAATTCTCTTCTGCAATTGTTTTAGAGAAATTTGCTCTATTGTTAAAGTTGTGCTGCTTTCTATGAAAACATTATCTGTTAAATGAAGCTGCCAGAATCATCATCAGCTAAACTACCAAAATGAGTCAGCTAACTTTATTTTTAACTGCTTTTTAATTGCCTGCTGAGACTATCAAGCATAATGTAAGAGAGGATTTTTAAAGCCTTTATAGCAATGTTTTGGGATATCAGGCCATATAAAAAGGTGCATCAATGGTTCAGAATTCTCAAGTCATTTCCATGAAATTTTCCTTTTAAAACTCAGCTGTAGGGCATGGATGAGTAATAAAAATCCCTGAGATTGGAGACTTTTCCTAAATTCTTGCTATGACATACCATGGATGTTATACATACTATCTCTGAATCCACAAAGAATCAGCTGGATTTGGGCAACCGATGTGCAAAACATGTGAACATGAAGGAGCCATAGCAGGATTTAGAATAAATATCAGTGATTTAGAAATCATGTGTTTACCTAAGCTGAAGTCATTCATATAGTAACAAAGACCTACCCACGAGGTTGTACCGATGTCAAAGAACAAACATTTCATCCCTGTTTCAAAGCACTTTAAGACATTATTTTAATCCTTACAATACCTCTTTGAGGTATGTAGGTGGCAAGTAATAGCAAGATAAAATTTCAAAATGCAGAATAAATTGAACACTACCTAGGGAATAAAAGAACTTCAGTTGGTAGTGCTTTGTTGATTTTCTGCTTTTCTTGGAAGAGCCATTGGTGATTTCATTTTATCATATTTTGCAGGTAGGGCCAACATCACAGCATACTTGATAAAACAGCTGCTGTGATCTATAAGAGAGCCACTGTGTTTCCAGAGCTTTCTACTCACACTATAGCCTTGGCTGGAGATGAGCGAGGGACACACGTGATTTGCTTTCCTATCCAGGTGGAGGCATTCTGCTCCTTCCTCCACCCTACTTCCCCAGGCCTTGTCCGTCTGTGTCTACAATAAAAAGTAAAACATCAAATCAAGTATCAAATATACAACTATTGAAGAAAAGAGATAATATATTTGGATTATTATACTGATTTTACTTATCATACAAAATTATGATTATTTGCTGACTCTCACAACTGGATGCACCGGCTAATTAAAACTAGGACATCTCCTGAGGATGGGAAGGCATGGAGGGGTGATTTTCCTTTCGTGATTCATTGGCAATTTAAACTGACTGAAAGGAAAGTAGCCACAGATAAGTTCTTCTGGCTGATAGTCTGTGGGTCTTCTGACTGTAGTCTGTGGGTCGTAGAGGCTGCCAATATGTCTCTGTGATGGGAAGCTGAAGATAGGAGGACACAGCCTAAACTCTTAGCTGAAGGGTGTTTTATTCATGCTTTTTATGAAAACTGGGGGCATTAAGATAGGATCCCATCCCCCTCCCAAAGTAAGTGTTTCTAAAGGTGCTTTACAAATATTCCTGATATTTTATGCTCACCTGGTGGTGGAGAGGACACTTTCCAAGTCACTTTGAGGTGGAGAGGAACACGAGGGTTTTGTTTGTTTTGCTCTTAATTTTGCTTACTGTCTCATGAAAGTAAACCTTATGGCTTGGATCAGTCCCCAGCACGTTCAGCAACAGAGCTGGATTCAAGTAGTATTGGAATAACGTAAGGTCCCTCATTTGAATTGTAAAATACATGTTCACTAGTTCTAAGCTAAATCTGAGCTTCTGAAACTCATAGGGCGGATGGCTTTTAGATACAGGTCCGAAGCTAACCACTTTCTCTGGTGGGGACAGAGCTCAGTAGAGCTGGAGAACTTGGTTTGATGTGCTTTATTGAAGATAAGGAGAGCTTCGGAAAGAGTTCCAGATGAGCCAACCTTTCCGGAAGGGCAGGTTGCTCTTACTGTAGATGGTCTGAGGCTGTCTGTTCAGATAAGCAAGTGCTAATGGCTTGAAATCCCCGACATCATTTGTGTTATACAAATGCAAACGTCAGCATTATTATTGTCATTTATATTCTATCTCTAGGCTTCCTTCATTAACATAAACTAAACTGGTTTCAGGCAGAGCTGATTGCTGACAAAGATCCCTCCACCTCCCAAAATGTTCCAACGTCAATTTTCTGGAAAAAAACTGAATCATCAAATTAACCTCTGGTTAATTTCTAGGGCTCTAGAAAAATCCCAACATTTTACGGAGGCAGAAGGTCTGTTAACCAGGAGATGAGCTCTGTATTTCGATAACAGTAGGGTCAAGTCTGATTACAATTAGATAAGCTCCTAAAGTACAACATTAAGTTAATTTCTTAGCTCTCTGTACCTCAGTTTCAATTTCTGTAAAATATGAATCATGATAATTCCTACATTATTGGTTGGCTTTGAGGGCTGATTCAGATAATAGCTATATAGTGCTTAGTCCATAACTACTGTTGAAAAATGGTAGTTTTTATTAACACTGGGGCCTAAAGAAAATGTGTATATTCTGCTTCGGAGTAAAAAGTGATTTATGGCTTAGAAATGAAAACATTTTGAAACGAGAGGTATATATTTATATTTATCAATATACGTATCATCTTGTTTCAGATGATATATAAATCTGAAACATAGGAGGGCGAGATCTCACCAAGCCTAGTCTCGGATCGTGGGAAGAGTTTTTCCAGGTTGTAATCTTCTGGAGTGCAGGCATGCAATGTAGCTGTCAAATGTTCTGTTTTCAGTTTGTTGTTCAAACACAAAATTATTTAAAGTATATAACGGCATCATATGAGACAAATCAGTTTTTTCCTCCAGCATGATACCAGTGATAGCTAATTGGAAGTTCCATTTTAAAATGTTAAACCTTAGAATATAGAATACTTCAATGTGTTTTAAAGGCTCTATTTACCACAAAATAAAAACCTGGTATTCCAGAGAAATACTCACTATTCATCTATGTTTACTCTCTGGCATAGCAGACCTTGCATATGGGTGGGCTGTGTTGAGTCAGCCAAATCTGAAATTTGATAAACTCTTACCTCCTGTTTTTACACCATAACTGACAGTCAGTGACTATACATGTCATATTAAAAACACATGTACTCTGACTATACAGTCATTACCTCTTGTTATTGATTTTTATCAACAAATGACAAGCAACATGGTTAGTTACTATAAAATGCTGTTTCTTCTTCCTTCATTCTTTCATTACTGTCGTGGACTCCCAGGGGGTTACAATCACATTTGACGCCCTTTCTCTACTGTAATGTTATGGAAATAGGGCAATTTGATTGGGAAAAAACTGATTATAGTAAAACAGCAATTAATTCTTACCACTTAACTTGAACATTCATACATGTTAGTTTTCCAAGTAAATAAGTAGAACGCCTTGTTAAACTTCCTTTCTGCCAAAAATGTGCTACCATCTGTGATCTACATGGCAGCTTTTCCTTATTTAATACATATGTCCCCCCTTTTTTGGGAAGCATGTTAAGAGCTTTAATATGACATGAAACAGAAATAAAATAGTGAAAACACATTGTGTTTCAAGCATGAGTGCAAAATTCAGATTTGTGATATTCAAAGAATTTGGGATTTCATGTGCCATCCATTAATTTTATGGCAACTCTCAGTCCTTAATGTTAGAAAAAATTTTAATTGTAATGGGCAGGCTGTTTGGAGTTTGGGAGAGTAATTTTATTGTCTCAAAGTTAGTTAAAGACCTAGTGTTTAAAATAGGCTGAATTTCATTAAATAGTCTGAAAACCTCCAGTTAGAAAGGTAAAGTGAAAAGCAATGCTATACAAGAAAGAGTTTTGGCCTGAATGCTAGGAGGTCTGAATCCTGGCCCAGCTCTTCACTAACTGTGAGGCCTCGGGCAAATCACTTAACTTCTCATTGTCTGTTTTTTTTTTTTTTTTTTTTTTTTTTTTTTTATGCGTTACGCGGGCCTCTCACTGTCGTGGCCTCTCCCGTTGCGGAGGACAGGCTCCGGACGCGCAGGCTCAGCGGCCATGGCTCACGGGCCCAGCCGCTCCGCGGCATGTGGGATCTTCCCAGACCGGGGCACGAACCCGTGTCCCCTGCATCGGCAGGCGGACTCTCAACCACTGCGCCACCAGGGAAGCCCTCATTGTCTGTTTTCTTACCTGTAAAAAGAGGGGTTTGTGTGAGACCTGTAACGATCACCTATAAAACCACCACCCAGATATAACCACTGCCAAAATTTTTTAGCCGACAGTGGTACCTCCAACCTTTTAAATATTGTATCACCAGCATTGTCGCAATGCCATTAGGTATGCTTGGTCCACTTTATTTTAAATGACTATATATGATTCTACCTTACAGGCATTTAACCATTCTCTATTGTTGGTCATTTAGATTATCTCCAAATACATTTTTAGTATTGTTGTAGGGACCCACAGGTAGTCTCTCACTAACACTTAAAGCAAAGGAATAGAGTTTATCGAAGCCGACACACATCTTCATAGCACAATAGAAAATGTTGGATCTCTGGTTTATGATTTGCCCAATGCTTCTCTCCAGTTACAGATTAGTAAGCATCATCTTTATTTGTGATAGACAAATAATCTGACATATCCTGTGTCTTTTGTCCATTTGGAGCAAGATCCTCCCAATCCCAAAGCCTGGTCGCCAGAGCTCACACTCCCAACACCTATGGATGTTCATTTATTCAGCTTTTCTACCTCATCTTATTATTTTTCTTCAAAATGGTGACTATGATAATACATCAATTCTTTTCTGACTTAGCATTCCTTGTATCTATCAAATACTTTTTTGTGTGTAATTCCTTCAAATAAATATTGTCAGTATGCATTCCTGATTATTTAAAGAGTGACATAGTCTTAATTCTGACATCAAATATCATATAAAGGAAAATAAACTATTTATGACCTCAAGGAATTTGCCATCAAAACAATGTACTCTGAAAAAAAGAAAAGAAAAAAGAAAAACCAATGTACCGGGTGATGCATGGCACCTGGCCTGTACATAGGAGGTGCTCTACAAGTATTTGCTGAATGAATGACAAAATCTGAAGGAAATTACCCCTTGAGAAAAATAAATGGCTACTTCTGATATTGCTATAACTACCACTTAATAGGCCAGGTTTCAGGACACTGGTTTAAGAAGCTGAAGCTGTGTTGTTTCATATCATTATTTTCTATGGGCAAATTGAAGAAAGCCTGTTTTAAGTTGATAGCAATACCTCCTAATGATTTAGACAAAATATTGGAAATGGGCAGTTCTGGGGAAGGGAAGGTGAAGTATGAAGTTAAGTGCTGTGACTGAAGAATAAGCATCCAGGCTTTTTACTCATTAACTTGGACTTAAATTACCTATTTTTTGATAAGAATTTAAACCAGAGATCAGTGTGTTGGTGGTGAGGGGTAAATATAGAAATTTCTACCTGGGAATTGATCAAAGGGAACCATCCCTCAGTCTTCCTGTCAAGGATGACGTAATAATTACCCTGAAAAGAGGCAGAGGAAAGAATACCACATTGGTTTGTGAGATGGGCTTTGTGAGGATAAACTTCCTTTTTCATTTTAATTGTGCTTACCTGACATGAAACATTTTTCTTCCCAATTTGGCCACATGAACCGATGATAATGATTCACACTTACTTACTAATCAGTGAGAATCATTAGAAAAACCCTTCTAAGCAAACAGCTACCACAAAAAAAAATACTGAAGGAGAAAAGAAATAAACCTTTTTCTCTTAAGCAGAACTAGTGCCAACCTCAATCCTTTGCCATCCTTCAAAGAAAACGTTTACATTTTTTGACTAAAAAAACCCCAAACCACTTCTTTTGTAATCTTTTTTATTATCTTACTATCACTATCATTTTTGTGTGTGTCTGCTTTTTAAAAATCTTTTAAATCAAAACTTCCAGCTCAGTGGAGTTAATCTAAGTAAAATTACTAAAATCTGTGGGATTGGCTGG
This sequence comes from Phocoena phocoena, assembly GCF_963924675.1. Classification (NCBI taxonomy): domain Eukaryota; kingdom Metazoa; phylum Chordata; class Mammalia; order Artiodactyla; family Phocoenidae; genus Phocoena; species Phocoena phocoena. The sequence goes on along the minus strand of NC_089236.1, from coordinate 15,285,317 downwards.
GGAGAAATACACCACAGTTTTATCGTGGTTATCGCATATTAGGATTACAGGGTATTTATAATTTTCTATCTGTGTGTTGAGAAGATTATGGATGGGAAAGCAAGAAATTGAAGCTCTGGTTCTAACAGCACCACTGTTATTTGTGTGAACTCGGGCAAATCGGTTAGCTTCTCTGTGCCTCGTTTTCCTTACTTATAAATTAAAGGGACCACCAGGATGATCTCCAGGTTTACTTTCAACTTTATCATTCTCTAGGTCTAGCTGAAAAGAAAGTTCAGCTTGATACAACCCTTAGGGAGGGCAATTCGGCAGTGTCTCAAAATTACAAATGCATTTAACTGCTGACCCAGTGATCTCTTTTCTGGAAATTCCTCCTATAGACATACTTGCACATACGCAAAATGAGTTATATAAGGTTATTCACTACAGAAGAAGGGTTTGTGACCGCTGAAGAGTAGAAACAAGCCAAACGTCCACCAGCTTGTATGAGTAGATTGATACATACCACGGTATTTTAGGCAGCTATAAGAACCTTTAAATATATATTTTTAATTTTTTGGAACCATGTGTCAGGGACATTGGTGCTTGTAGGTACTCTGGGCCTGCTTCAAGTCAAATTTTTTAAAAAAGACCAAACAAAAGCAAATATGTCACTTACAGAAACAATTAGGCAGGATAGCTCAGAAGATTTCAAGGATCTGGGGAGAAAGTTTGTAAGAAAACCCTCTTAACCAAATACTTTCCTCCAACTGAGGCCCTGAAAAACCGGAATTGAAATGGAGGCAAGGCCAAATTTGCCAGCTGGCTTCCTTTGCCAAGAATGACCCACTAGGGCACCGCCTATTCGCAGGGTGCGGCCGTCCGAATGGGGGCTGCCCCTGCAGAGTGCAGTGGCAAAGGTTGAGGGAAGCAGTAGTTCTACATTACGGCCTTCCTTTCAGCTCGTCTGGGTTACTGAGGTCCCCTAGCGGCGGGCAGACGAGGCCCGAACAGTCCAAATTTGATAGTAAACGCAGAGACCGCAAAACGAGGGTGGGAACCAATCCTAGCTTCCATCCATCAGGCTCACAACCTCCACCCAGCCCCCTTATCACTGGGAAGCTGTTGTGATAAGCGGATTATGAAGAAATAGTAGTTTGGACGAGTGAGAATGTCAAGGAGGAATAAATCTTTCAGTCTTTTCAAACTTTTGTAAACGAGGCCTCATTTTCTTTAGATGCCACTTTTTCAACTGAAGAACCACCTGTCAGAAACAGGGATTTTTTTTTTTTTTTGGAATTGGGAGCTGTCATTTTGGACAAGATATTTAAAACCCTACGGTCAATCTTCCATCTTAAGTGATCCCATCCCTCTGAAAGGAAATGCCTTCCATATTCCTCCTACAAAAAAAAAAAATGCAAAAGAAAACAAAACTTGACGACTGTTTCTTCTGCTCCCTGAGACACAAGGGCCATTGTCTTCCTACCTTTTGCCCCACTGATCTCGGCAGGACGTCCTGGACCTGGAGCCCAGATGGGGAAAGGTGGGGTGGGTTGATGGACGCGCGGGGCAAGCGGCCTAAAGGAACATCTGGGAGTGGGGCAGGGCTGCACCCCAAGGCTTTGGTCCTCTCCCTTCTTCCATTTTCACTTCTCAACACCTCAGCACTTCCATTCTAAATAGCAAAGAAATGGCAAGCAAACAGTTAAACTTAATTAGGGTAAGTAATAAAGTGACAAGGCTCTCACTAAATGCTCTCCTCTGACTCCTTCCCCGTCGCCCCGGACTGACTCAGTGGAGAGTCTGAGATTCCCGCCCAAGGGAAGAGGGCACGAGGATGAGGATGCCTTTGGGCCCGAGGGTGCGTGTGAGGTAGGACCATCTTCGGCCCACGCCAAGCCCCCTTCCCTCATTTCTAGTTAAGTCAAGAATGTAGTGAACCCGGCTGGTGGGCTGGACAACTGGCCCCCGTCTACATCCAACCGCAGAGGCTCAGCCCGCGGCTGCGGACAGGTGGGTTCCCGGCGCGGAAGCTGCAGCGACTGCGTCGTCCGCGCGGACTTGACCGTCAGAGCCCCTGCCCCGGGGGGCGTGTGCGGCTCGCGCCGGGGCCGGAGGACTCGACACGTCGCAGGGAAAACAAAACAAAACAAAACAAAAACAAGACCCACCGACTTCCCCACGTTTCTCTGCAAAGAAATCGTGGGCAGAGTCGAGAGGGGGCGATTGAGCAGAATGCAGCGAGGCCGCCTCCGCCCGCCCGCCCACCCAGCGCCCCCGGAGCGCTGAGCGTCCCCGGCCCCCGCCCGGCCCGGCTTTGGGCCCCTAGCGGAGGTCGAGGCGAAGCGAGCGACTCGTTCCACTCGGGCTTCCCGAGTACTCTCTGCTCCTCAGTAGTAAACAAAGTGTCGCCGTCGCCTCCACGTTGGTTTTCCTCCTAGCAATCAAAACACTGGGAGGGCGAGAGACTCACAGAAACACTCGAGAATTACCAGAAAATAATAACAGAGAGCTTAAAAAAAAGAGTGAGAGAGCGAGAGTGTGTGTGCGTGTGTGTGTGGGAGAGAAAAACACCCCACTACCCCCCACCAACCCACTGCGGCCTCCCTGTGGAAAACCGGGCCCCGCCCAGGCCGGCGTCCACTGGCTGCCTGGGCGGAGCCGCCGCGCGCTCACTGGTCTCTCGGGCTGTCAGTCAGGGGCGGGCCGGCGCGCGCGCCGCCGCGGGCGGGGGACGGCGGCAGATCCAGTAAGTCGGGCGGCAGCGTAGTTGCTGCAGCTGCCGCCGTCTCCGCCACATTCAACAGGCAGCAGCGCCACGGTCGCGCAGCCCGGGAGAGTGAACGGTCCGCGGCGTCCGTCCGTCCTTCGTTCCGCGGGCCGTGTCAGCAGGAGCGCGACGCCGGCGCTGCCGGGGCCCGGTGACTCTGGCCTGCCGTCCCGTCCGTGCAGCGGACCCGGAGGAGCCTAGATGTTGATGGACCTGTGAAGTTAAGTTCTGGGCTCGCGCTTCCACTCTGCCGCCGCGCCTTCCTCCCGGTTTCCGTCCGCTCGTGGCACCGACATCAACGCCCCCCGCCCCCCGCGCCCGGCCCCGGCAAATCTCGGACCGGCTCTTCTCGCTCTCTCCCCTCGGCCCCCGGTGCTGCACTCTCTCACTTCTTGGCAGTCCCGCGGCTGGGGGAGGGGCCGGGGTCACCATGGCCGAAGCGCCCCAGGTGGTGGAGATCGACCCGGACTTCGAGCCGCTGCCCCGGCCGCGCTCGTGCACCTGGCCGCTACCCAGGCCGGAGTTTAGCCAGTCCAACTCGGCCACCTCCAGCCCGGCGCCGTCGGGCGGCGCGGCCGCGAACCCCGACGCCGCCGCGGGCCTGCCCTCGGCCTCGGCGTCCGCTGTCAGCGCCGACTTCATGAGCAACCTGAGCCTGCTGGAGGAGAGCGGGGACTTCCAGCAGGCGCCCGGCTCCGTGGCGGCGGCCGCGGCGGCGGCCGCGGTGGCGGCGGCGGCGGCCGCAGCTGCCGCCACCGGGGGGCTGTGCGGGGACTTCCAGGGCCCGGAGGCGGGCTGCTTGCACCCGGCGCCGCCGCAGCCCCCGCCGCCCGGGCCGCTGTCGCAGCACCCGCCCGTGCCCCCCGCCGCCGCCGCCGCCGGGCCGCTAGCGGGGCAGCCGCGCAAGAGCAGCTCGTCCCGCCGCAACGCGTGGGGCAACCTGTCCTACGCCGACCTCATTACTAAGGCCATCGAGAGCTCGGCCGAGAAGCGGCTCACGCTGTCGCAGATCTACGAGTGGATGGTCAAGAGCGTTCCCTACTTCAAGGATAAGGGCGACAGCAACAGCTCGGCTGGCTGGAAGGTGGGTGGCCTCGGGGCTAACGGCCGGAGCGGGAGGGGGGCTCGGGCAGCCTGCCTGCCTCCTCCTGAGGTCTCAGTGGGGCAGATGAGGGGGCGGCTGGGCAAGTTTGCTTGGCCTGAAAGTGCAGAGCACGCGGGCAGCGCGTGAAGGGAGCGGGCGAGAAGCGGCAGGGGTGGGTTGTGGGCTTGCCCCGGACTCGTCGGGGGACCGGAATAAGTGTCTCTGCGCGCGCTCTAGTGAGAGTTGGAGCGGGACGGGGAATGGGCTCGTTGAGACCTAAGGGCGTGAAAAAAGTACGCCAAGAAGTGGACCTCCGAGCGGGCAGAAAAGTTCGCCAGTGGAAGGGAAGGGGGGTTCATTGGGAGCTGCTCCGCCACGGCCCGCGCGGACTCGTGCAGCTGCTGCTTTTCCTCCAGGACCTCGGGGGTGAGGGCGGCTCCCCTCCGCCCCCGCGGCGCGCGTCCTCCTAGCCCCGGGACGCCCCGCGGAGCCGTTTCCGCCGCTCTGGGCTGGGGAGAGCGCGGCGAGGGGCCTCAGAGCCCCGCCGCCAGGGGACCGGGCTGCAGGTGGAGGGGACAGGCAGGGCGCGAGCCGGGAGGCCCGTCGGGGATGGCGACGCAGATTTTGGAGGCCGGTGTGCATTTTGTTTTGTTTCGATTTTATTCGAAGTGGCCTCGAGTGCGCGGGGCCGGGAGCGCCCATCCCGAGGTAGCGCCTCCGACACGTGCGAAGGGGCGGCCACCGCCTGCGGAGCGCCGGCGCCCGGCCGCACGGGGCGAGCTAAAGTTCAAGTGTGACCCTCGGCGGGGGCGGGAGCTGGCGACGGCGAGGGAGGGGCCGCGGGCGCAGGAAGCGAGTGCCTTTAAAGGGCCAGCGCGCCCTGGCCTTGCGTGCCTCCGGGTACGGCCTCGGCGCCGCGCGGCCAGCTTGTTATCTGCGCCGGGAGGTACCCCCAAACTTGGCCTCGCCCAAGGTTCAAGGCCTTTAATTAGGCGAGGAGGGGCTCCCCGGATGACTGGGGCCGGGGGCGTGTATAATCTCTTGCTTTGCCACCTCAGTGCCTTCGAGCACTGAGCTACGGATCCGAGGGGCAAGGCGGGGGGCTTTGACACTAGTGTTTTGGGGGAGTTGGAGTGGAGGTTCGAATCTAGGGAACCGTAGGGAACTTCTGCCTGCATGGAGGCCTGTGGAGGAGGTGCCTCCCACTTTTTGCCTTTCCGAGAGAGACTGGCAGACAGACCCGAGGAGAGACTCTGTGTGGGCAGGCACGTCCCTACCCCGAGGTGGAGAAGGCCCTGGGGCCCTCGGGAGGTCAGGCTCGGGGCTGGCGGTGCAGAGGCTTACCGGCCGTGCGTTCGCCCTGCGGCTGCCAGAAGCTGCCAGTTTCTCACTGTCACAGGTGGAAGGATCGATGCGAAGGTTCTCTAGTTGAGCTAAACTCCTTCCTTACCCCTCATCCGGACCGTACAGCATAATACAGATTTTCCTTTGGTAAGCACTTGTTACACCAAGGTGGTTTTACCTACACTGTTATCTTTGTGGTTAATGTGTGTAAAAAAGGTTAAGTTAATCACATCGTATTAAAGTTCCTGGAGAAGGAGTCAGGATCTTATTTTTTCCAAAGCGTATTTTAGAGTAAAGGCATCACTTATAACCTCATTACTAGGCATTACATGCAATTTTACCAAGTGCTTCAAAAAGGTAAAGTGCCTCCTTACTTTAAGCTAGGTATACTTTTGAGTCAGAAAATCGGGGTTGCCTGCCAAATCCAATTTCACTTTAACATTTGAATTTAAGTATTTGACTGGTTTATTTATCAGTTCTACTTGAGCTGTTACAAAGCATTTGCCGTTAAAAAAACCATTTTTTTTGTTGTTGGGCATTCAAAGTATGTACTTACACCTTTTCTCATGTCCTTGGAAATGGATACAGCCTGCTTCAGCTTGCTGGAGTGGCTTTCTTTAAAGATAGGGAAAGGCAGAGTTTGGGGATTATTTTTAGTTTTGCCTCTCAAATGGCCTTAAGTCAAGGTATTCTTAAACTATTGTAGGACTATAACTTAAGCGTTGAAGCTTTAGTGCTTTTTATAAAAATAGATTCTAAGGCCAAATCACCCCCCCCCCCCCGGCCATTTTTATTAGGTTCTTTACTTGTTCTAATTTTTTCCCCAAATGCAATTGTAAGTTTTTTAAAAAAATTTACTGGTCAGAGCTAGAAGATCTATTAAATGTTAGTGAGAATTGTCTGTCCAGAATTGGAGGCCAGGTAGCAGCTCCCAGTGGGAACCTAGTGGAGCTTTGGGAGAGAGCAGGCTGCCATTCTCAAGTGAGGAAATGTTTCAGGTGCAATCAGAGTCAGTTGGTGGAAGTCAGATTACAGCAAGCGCATTTTCACTTTGAGTAAAAGGGTATTTTAAGAAGAAAAGAAACAACCTGAAGTGTTTCTAACTCATAGCTAGTCTTCTGGTTGGAGTTTTCATAAAAATGAGTTACTTGTTAAAACTAAGTTTCACTCTCAGATCTGAAAAACTTGCTTGTTTTAAACATTCATAAAAAGGAGAAATTTTACTCTGACTTTTAGCTTAAAAAAATTCAGTTCTAAAATGCAAATCGACCAAAACTTAACTGTTTGAGGACTGAGGAGAGGCTGCTTTGGAACTAAATTATTTCCTGTGATTTACTACAGGGAATTAGACTGAATCTTTAAGTAAATATAGTTTCTTGTGCTTTACTTCCTGGGGCCTGCCTGAGAATTTGAAAGTCATTTGCATGGGACAAAATGGTTTGAAAGCTGTTGAAAAGTTCCTAACCTTTTAGTTCCTTCAACACTGGTAGTATTTGTGGGGTATGCATTTTGTATTTGTAGGAATGGTATCTTAAATCTGCTTTGCAGTTGGTTAGAACTGTCATAAGGTTACACACAAAGTGGAAGTTGAGACTTTTGGAAATCCCGGGATCTTTTAAACCATGTACAGTATTTATACATAGTGAAACTTCATTTCCGTGACCTGTTATTTTTTTCCCCTCCTATGTAGAAAGCTTTCTAGAGCTTGGGAAGTAATATTGTGAGCTCTGGCTCTGTGTTTTGTTTTTTTAATAGTTGTTTTGAGCTGATTCTTGTGTTTTGCTTTGAAATTATTTGGAACACAATGTAGATTAAAAGAATGCTTCAACAGTAGAACTTAACACTTGTTAAAATTTTAAATTGTTTTATTATGAGATATCACAGATATTCTTTATTTTGGAATAAGGTTTCTTTAATTTGGTCTGTGAACTGAGAGTGCATTTCCTCGTATTTAAAAATTCATATCTATTCTATTATTAGGGTTTGCAACCTGCAGGTGAGTAATTTAGCCACAGAGGTTCCACGGCAGGGATGATGGCTGCTTTCTTGCTGCACTGTCACGTTTGACAGAATCCTGGTGAGGATTACTGAAATCACCTTACTTAAAGCCTTTCTTACAGTTGGGTGAAAATCTCGATATATGTATTTGGGGAAAGGAGCATGAGGAAAGAGAATTGGGAAAGGGCATAATACAGCGAAGTATGCTCTAAGGCTGAAAGTTATGTGGGACTGATGTGACCATGTCTCATGGCTGAGATATTTTGTTCAGAAATTCCCCAATAGTTGTCAAATATGAATACCTTAATTGCTCCTCATAAGAACTTTATTTTGATTTTACTTTTGGTCTTGTGGCACATCCTTGGGGAGATGTGGCAGGAGGGGTGGCTTCTATTTTTGAATGATGCTCAGCTTTGTTTTTCTTTTGTAAAGTGTCAGACATTTGAATACTGGAAAGAAGGCATTTTTAATTCTCATGTAAACTTCAAAAAAGGTTAAAGTTTGTTGAGGCACCCCCTTCCCCCCATTACTGAAGGGCCATCACGTTGGCAATGGACACAAATATCGCCAGCTATCATGAGCTGCACTGGGGTCTTCTAAGTGGATGTATGAAATGGAGAGGGAGGAGCGAATACTCAGTGGTTGGTTAGAATCCCTAATAGGGTGCCAACTTTTTGCTCGCCCTTGCGCTCTAACCTCTTCATCCAAGCTTCTAAACTGCAATTCTGTGTGACTTTCTAAGAGAACATCTGTCTGTATTGGCCTGGAATTTCTTTGGGAAGCCCTGACTATTTGCATTTTTCTGGAACGCTCTGCCCTTGGAAACTACCCAGTACCCTGGCATCATGGGAATTGACTCTGCCAGTTTTTTTTGTCTTCGTGTGCCATCACTTTGGGGCTTCCTGGAATCTTCCTAGCAAGGCAGTGTCAACCCCATGGTGATGCGAGAGAGCAAAGGAGTTTGCACTTGTACTCGGCATAGAATGAGCAGAGTGGGTTCAGCCCTGCCTCTCTGCACCTCAGGACCTGCCTTGGCCTTCATAGTAACAAGTTGCAGAGACTTGCCCCCGCCCCTTGGGTCAGATGACCACCTTTTGTTGGTGCACACAATATTCTGAAGTTGATGCAGCTGTTCCTCGGTTGTGAACCAGAGAAGACCAGATGAGCTTGAAAGTGTTTATTTTGCTGTCTGAGGGGTAAAGGCTTGTATTCCAGCGGATATGCTGTATACGAATGTACAGTGTATACAATGCACAGTAAGGTGTAGAAGGAGTCCCCCTTTTTGCTAATTCTTGATAAGGACCAACAACACTCAAGTCAGTGGCACAGAACTTCTTTGCAGAGTATTACCACTTTTTTTTTATTGGGGTCTTCTATAGAACATAAGAAACATGCAAATGAATAATTGAACATTATTGATTTCATATGGTTCAACCTTTAAGGAGAACTTTTTTTCCACTGGCATCCCAGTTTACTCCACTCAGTCTGCCTATGGTTTATTGACTTGTGGGTTAAGCAGTGCAAATAATGAACCTTGCCTTCCTTCCCCCTTCCCCCGGGCTCTTTTGTCCATCCTCATATAGCTTTGATATAACCAAAAGAAAAGAAAAGCAAGCTAGTTTTGATATTGGGCCACATAAACTTGAAAAGCTAGATCTGCAACCGTTTTTCAGTTTATTTAGTGAATTTTCACCTTAATGCATTACTTAAATAAGGACATAAATTCAACTTGTGTCCTTTTTTTCAGGCCATATTCCTTATAGAAAAGAAAAATGACAGAGCTGCGTGATGAGCTTCTGTAGCCCCCAAGTCTGGGTTTCTGATGATTGCCGAAGCTGCACTCTTTATGGTCTAAGTTCTTCCCTTTTCTCAGTTTTCCCTTGACCTCTCAGTAGAAATCCTTTCTTACCTTGGGCTCAGTTACATTGTCCTGATCCTTGCCCGCATTCTGGCTTCTCCTCCAGTTGGTTCATTTTTCCTTCTATGCTCAATTGTAAGTATGCCTAGGACTAGGTGTAGACTTATTTTGATTCTTTCCTGGATAGCTTACCCCTTTGTTGTCCAAGTCTCCAGTTACCTTAAGGCTGTAGATGTCCCACTTTCACCTCCAATTCGACATGTCTAAACCCAAGCATACTATATTTCTTATTCCTCTCAGATGAGGTTCCCATCTTGAGTTCCCTGATTTGGTTAATGGTCTTTAGCCCTTTCCCCCATTTTCACTCCTGGATGTGCCCTTCAGCACTTTCTTCTTATGGTGTTAGTGTCCCCAAGTCTGTTAGCTCTTCTTTCTCAGGGTCTCTTGAGACTTTCACTTCCCAGCTTCTAACCACTCCCCGGGTTAACTCTTATATCAGGCCCAGTCCATCCTATCCCCAGGACTTGGAGCATCCTGTGCGTCCACTGGAGCTTCCATAAATTTTGCTTAGTCTGCAAGGTTCAAGTCAGTTCCATCAACTTTCAACCTTGGCTTGTGTCTGAAGGCATTTTCGATTCTCTGAGTGAATGCCTGGTAACCGCTTAATTCTTGCTGCTGCGTATTTTTTTTTTTTGCTGTACGCGGGCCTCTCACTGCTGTGGCCTCTCCTGTTGCGGAGCACAGGCTCCGGACGCGCAGGCTCAGCGGCCATGGCTCATGGGCCCAGCCACTCAGTGGCATGTGGGATCTTCCCGGACCGGGCCACGAACCCGTTTCCCCTGCATCGGCAGGCGGACTCTCAACCACTGCGCCACCAGGGAAGCCCTGCGTATTTTAATTTAACTTTAACATCTGCACGTTTTTGGTAGCTCAGTTATATTGTAAATACATGGGCGGAAAAAATTTTTTCTTGAAACATGGATCTTTTATGTTTCAGCTTCCTCTGTGTTCAAGATGCTTACATTCTGACATAGGGAATATAGCCAATATTTTATAATAAGTATAAATGGAGTATAACCTTTAAGAATTGTGAATCACTGTATTGTATGCCTGTAGGTTATAACTTACATGATATTGTACATCAATTATACTTCAGTAAAAAAGATCACGTTCTGTAATACTTGAGGATAATTTTATTAGTAGTATTACTAAAGAACAGTGATATTTTCAGTCTATAGTCAAAGTATTTCTTTCCCATTTGTTGAATGATTATTGTGTATAAGTTGTATTAGATGCATTTGAATGATAGAAAAATGATTCAAGTGTGGATCCTGTAGGGAGATTAGATGTGACACTTAATAACTATGATACATGGTAGCATGGTTAAGTGTTTTCGAGAAAAATGGAGTTCTGGGTTGGCCATTTAGGTGGGCCTTGAAAATGGTATGTTATTCTCCCAAGATTTCATTATAAAATATTTCAAACATTCAGCAGAGTTGGAAGAATTCTCCCCTGAGCACCCATATACCTACCACTTAGTTTCTACTTCTGCCATTTTATTATACTTGCTTTATCATATTTTTATCCATTGGCACGTCCATCTTCCCATCAATCCCTCTTAGTTTCTAAAATTTATTTTTGGAATGATGGACTGGCATTCATAAAGGCATGAAAATAGGGGAAACAGTTTCTCTGAGTGATGGATGTATGCAACACACAGAGAAGGTTTGAAAAGTGTAGGAAGGAGAGTTTCTATTGTCAGACTGAACTTGGACTTTATATACATTATGAAAATAATATTGTGTTATAGACCAAGTTTTTCTGTGAGACTGTATGTTTGTTTTTGTAATATAAGAAATTATGAAAATAGGATTATATTTTTAGTTTTTTAAATGCAATTTCTCAGAAACGTGTTCATGTGTAAATATAGAGCATGGAATGCAGTGTAAAGACAGTGTGCTGCATTTGATTTAAAACTGATTATACAGAATTCGGTAATGCAGGGAACAGATTACGTAATTGACAATGCGACATTGTCATAGTAGACATGTATAAAATGTTTAGATTTTTGCTTGGTTTGTTCTTTAAAATCAACTTTCACGCCGGGTGTCCTGGGGGCAGAGTGATTCAAACAAAGAAAGATCACTATTGATCGTAATTCTTACTGGTTTATTTTAAGTGAGACATCTTGAAGTTGAAGTTAGCAACCTTTAAATATACTTAGGGCAATTATGAGTGAAAGTTATATTGACTTGAAAAGATACTTTACAATTTAAATGTCAGTTCTCATATTGTATTAGCTAAATATTAGATATCCTTGATAGCTTTCTCATTGTATTATATCTTTACCCACTAACCCAAGTACAGGATGAAGAAGGTTATAATGAGATGTCTCAGCAGATCCAGAGGAGGTTAAATTTGGATAGGCTAAACCCAAAATTGATGCCAAGCAGATAGACATAACTGCATGTATTCAGAATACTTGGAATGAGTCGGATTAGCTTTCGGTGAACTAAAAGGTTTAAACGATAAAAACTCTACTGTGGGGCTTCCCTGGTGGCGCAGTGGTTGAGAGTCCGCCTGCCGATGCAGGGGACGCGGGTTCGTGCCCCGGTCCGGGAGGATCCCGCGTGCCGTGGAGCGGCTGGGCCCGTGAGCCATGGCCGCTGAGCCTGCGCGTCCGGAGCCTGTGCTCCGCAACGGGAGAGGCCACAGCAGTGAGAGGCCCGCGTACCGCAAAAAAAAAAAAAACTCTGTGGCACATCAAAAGGCAGAAATACAGATTTATTAAAACTTATTAGCCATTTCAGAAATGACAGGTGTTGAAGAAATGTAGGAAACTATTTTACTAGTGTAAATAGTAGCAGGTAGCACTTTATTCAAAAGATACCCTGCTGTGGGGAGGGGGACAGTGAAGCAAAAATAGACTGCAGAACTCACCACTGTGAGGTTTTGTTAAATGAGCAAGTTACCTTCCACATGGATGAAACAGCTTTCAAAGCACGCCAGGCCATCACAGTTGCGTGGCTGCTAATGATGTCAGGGTAAACTAGTCAAATGCAGGTAGGAAACAATATGGAATTGGCCAATCTAATTTTTTCCCGCTATTAATGTTTGTAGATTGAGTGAGGGTCAAAATTGCAGGCTGTGTCTTTGGTCTTTTCATTCCATAAGTAGAGAGAGATGTGAAACATCTTCATTCTTCAACGTGAGGGGTTTTACCTCCCTCTGGGAGGAGAGTCAGAAGCAGTGTAGAGATCTGTGGGAGGGTAGGTCATTTCTTCCAAGGTAGCCCCATTCCTGCTGACACTGTCATATGAGTTCTTTAACTCTTAGTGATCGTGGGTGGCACTACCGTCTTTTGAGAAGAGAATGTCACCTCTGAAGCATGTGGCCCACTGGTCTGTACTGTGTGCCTGTGACCTGGGCTGTGCTTTTACCTGCAACAAGCCCTGCGCCTCTTATTTACACCCCTGCTAGCCACATGCGTGGAAATCCCGAGGCTGCCACCTTTTTTGAGTGTGACTTGTTTCTGAAAATCTCTGTGTAGATCTTTGACCTAAAAAGAAAATCTTTTTCTGCCTTGATTAATTTTCCCCCTAGATGATATTTGTGTTAATTACAGTGTCATTCTTTGTGTGGCTTAAGTTACAGAGCTGATCCTAATACTAAACTCCATGACCTTAACAGCTCTGGAGATGCTGTTTAAAAGCAAACAGCTGATTAAAAGCAAAACTGTAACGAGAGACAGGGTGGCAAGAGCCAGTGGCCTGTGTCCCTTTGTTTTTCCTCTATTTAAGTCAAACAGATATTTCTCAGTTGCCATTCCTCCCAAATCTAGAAAATGGGTCATGGTTTTGTGAATCTCTCCTTTTGTTATATTAGAGATTTGCTAAGAATCAGGGTTGAGAAAAAATGTTTTTCTGTTTACAGCCATGATCCCGAAGTTGTTACACAGCTGCCTTTGCATTGCTAGTGAGGGGCCTGGTTTGCTGAGTTAAAACTTTGAAAGTAGCTAAAGGAACCTGGCTTCAGGAAGGGGGAGGGGACCTCAGTGGTTGCCTTCTGTACCTGCAGTAAAAAAGTCTCAAAGAGCATGATTAGCCCCCTCAGTCTTATTTGGACTCAAGCCAAGAGAGAGGCCTAGTGAAGTAAGGAGAGAGAGGAGAACCAGTTTGGGTTTTGTGGGAAGGTCTGGAGGCGCACTTAGCGCCTTCTAGCACTGCCCCCCATCCCCAAATCAGTTTTTCTATTTTAGTTAGAAAATTAGTGCTTTTCCTCCACTAGTATCATGTCTCAGAAGCCCACCATGCAGGTGGCTTGAGGGAAGACCCATCTTGTCCCAGTTGAAAATGCCTGCACACAGAACTGGGGGCGGGGGCGGTATCTTTGCAGTGGTGTTTGAGGGTAAGAGTGAAAAGGGTCTGTCTGAAAAGAAATGCATTTGAATTTCAAGTCCAGTTTGGAGAGATAAATTATGATTGAATTACATAATTCCTAGATTTGTAAATATTGTGTATCCTTCAAAGCTTGAAAACAAAATAACCACATAAATATCTGGAAATGGTCTATATAAGTAAATATATCATACCTCAGACAGCTTGGTTGCTTGGAAGCTAGGTCAAAGGAAATGGTTTGCATATGGTTTAGCTAGAGGCTCTTATTTTGGCAGATTCTCGAGGCAGTGTATTTTACTGCACTCCTATTTTGACATGAATTTTTTCACTTGTTAAGTGTAGGGTTGCATCAAGATAGGTGCATTCGAGATGTTATAGTGTCTTTATTCTGTGATGCTTGATTTGCGGAATCATCAATTTGTCACACCAGGGAGTGTTCCTTGTCAAGTTTCAGCCCGCCAAACTGTGATTTGAATACTGGAGAAACCCAGCTACCTTAAGGCAGGCGTTACATCACCTGTCTGTTCTGCAGGGCCAGCTCTGAAGGGGTTGGAGGGGAGGTAGTTGCAGAGGGGAACTTGTTGAACTTGTAAATATCAACGGAGGTTGTTTGTGTACCTGGTACCTCACTGGTTTGGTTGCATCTCTCTAAACTTGAATGGAAATGTTTTTTCTCTGGATGGGTAGATATGCATGCCATCATGAAATTTACATGCAATGAATGTGAAAGCTTCCTGTGGACCATCCTACTGAGAGACCTTTTTGTAATCTGTGTGACTGTATTGGTCTCTCTCCTTCAGCCTTTTGGAATTTAACTTTCTCTTTAGTGGCCCATTATGACATTTGCATACATTGAATGTGAAAAATTCCTCCTATACACTCACTCTTCCGTTACCTGTGTGCCCAGAGGGTTTCTTGACCCCTTTAGAATTCATGAAATAGAATTACTTATGCAGGGCCTGGATTTATATTTACTATATACATTTGCATTAACATGCAGCCTTTCGGATTGTGATCTAACACTGATTTTAAACACAGTATTTGATGGCTTTACATTTTAGAAGAGGTCACCATAATGGTTTTTATTATCTTCTGAAATACGTGGGATAATTAAAAAATTAATGCTAAAGAAATTTTTTTAGGGTTAAAAATTCCTATAATTAGGCATGTTTTGATGCGATTTACATCCTCTTTTTTGCTTCTGTAGTGGATACTTCCCCAGCTGTGACCACATTGCTTTGTAGTAGTCCTGTATTATTATATTCCAGTATTTCTGAGGTGCTTCCTTAAGGTGCTTTATATTTCTTGAAATGCCATTTTGACGCCTTTGATAATTATACTGAGAACATATTTTTAAAAAGCAGAAGTCACATTAAAATTTTGTAAGATGATTGTCAAAAGCTTCAAGAATTACTCTCCCCACACTTAAGTGTTTAGGCGGGTCCTTGAGTTGGAGGACTAGTGACCCCCCCCCCTCCCCGGTCTGTCACCATCGTTTCAGAGATCCTTTCAGAGACTGCCCTTCTTCATGATTTTTTTAGCCTGAGTTTCTCACTGTGGTGTCTAACTCAGAAGTAAATATTCTTAATCTGTTCAGCCTAGTTGTTAACAAGCCATTTAGTGAGTAGCTTGAATATTAAAGTTTGTGCCATTGCATTCCTTAGTGTGACTGCTTTATTTTGAGCTAAAGGGTGGGTAGAGAATAAAATGGAGAGAATATTGATACTGGTACAACCCATATTTATGCTGAGTGTTTTTTCTCCACGAACAATGGGAGGGTGCATGTTTGAAGTCAGTCAGTTTCAGAATTTACCTTTTGATTGCATGCCTTATAAATTGTATTTCTAAGAAAAAAATTAAAAATACTGATTATTGTGCTGTGTGCTCCCGTTGAATAATGTAAATGATCTTGGGTTATATCAAATGCTGAATGTATTCCTAGAAGGAATTTCTGCTTAAATTTCTTTTGTGATGAAATTATGGAGACATTTTAATCAAAGACAGGCTGTTGATGGCTATGTTCTTAGACTAACCATAATTTCTGCCTGTATTTATATTTAAAAGCCAAGAAGAGAAAAGGGAAAACACGTTCAGTCCTGGAAGTCTTGAGCTGAGATCGATTCCACTGCGATTGACAACTCAGGGCCTGCAATTAAGCCTCATTTACACTCCCCACCTCCATTTGTGTTTCAAATAACTCTCTTAAAAGAGCCCTGGAAGGAAGAATTAATGAAGTCAGAGGATAACATGAAAACTTAAAACATTTCAGAGGGATTCCTTTCATGACTAAATTCTTTGTGATCCTTAACTGTGTGAATACACCCCTGGGATTGGAAATGGAGACACCCCCCTCCCTTTAATCACGTGCCCCATTCAGCTCGTTTCTGGGTGGCTTGCTGAGACTGTTTCAGGGACTCGCTTAAAACAATGACACTGAATTTAAGCACGCGTTCAAGTCCACCACCTGCCTTTTGCACAAAAGCTCACCTCTCCTGGTGAGCTATCCTTGCTCCCCTGGGCTGCTGTCTTGTTACTCAGGCCTGAAACAAGGTAGCAGCCGGCTTTCTGCAGACCTGCACAACGGCACATCACCACCTCACGGCCCACCAGTAAGAGCATAATGACTTGTTAGACCACATTTACTGTGCAGATGAACTTGGATGTCACTAGGACAGCATACCCCTGTAAGCTTAAAAACGTTTGAATTTAATGTCCCTTCTGTCTTTCATCAGGTTATAGCTTTTGGATTTATAGTTACTCACCCTGGCTGTAATTATATTAGTAGTATTTTTGTTTGGCCAGATCTGAGGCATGACCTTTGCCATCCTGCTTGGCTGTGCTTGGGAATTTGACATCCTTCAATTTAGATGGAATTCCCTTGCTTTGTTTCCTGTCATAGTGTGGGGAATACACATTTTGGCGTTTTCAAGAGAAGTGGAGGAAGACAGGAAAAAAGTAGAATTGGAACGCACAAAGGAGGGTATTAATTTTTTCTGCTGGGCGTGGTTCACTTGGCATGCTTTTTATCAGGAGTCTGAGCCTACAAAAGTAGTTAATGCAGAATACTCGGAAAATGCTATACTCATCCCTAGTTTTATTTTCTCTGATCTGGATTTAAATTTATCACTGGTTTGACATTTTAGGGTCTTTGAGCTGTTTTTCATTTAAGTACACTTGGTAAAAAGAACTAAAATTCTTGCGTTTTTGTGATGTCTTTACCAGTCCTAAGTATGCCATCAACTGCAAAGAAAACTGCAGAGGGGGGACATATTTGCACCCCTCTCGAGGGGGGAGTGTTTTGCCGCTACTGACTAAAAGTTTACATGTGTGATTTGGTTTCCTGAATGTAGTCAAAGCCGCCGTCAAAAATTATCCCCTTTGAATTGTCATGAAATTTTAGTATCTAAAATTTGATGAAGTGGAGAGAAAAGTTGAAGCCAGAGTTTTACAATGTTTTCCTTTTAAAAGTTGCAAAAGTCACCTTTTGCTTTAAGTGCTTTAAACAGAAGATCATAATCCGTGTCCCCTGCCTCCCAATAACCCATTAATAGGCTTGCTTTTGTGTTAATTTTCTCATTTCCCATCTAAGGTTAATATCCGGGGTAGGTTAGTTAGCAGTGTACACTGTGGGGGGAGTCGATCTGTTCTGTTCTCAATTATCCAGTAAATGAAGAATAACCCGTGCAGCCTTCTGAGCTTTTGAGGGCACACATCCAAATGCCTGTATTAAAAGGGCACTTCTTTTTGATTATCTCCTACCCCCGCTCCCTACTTTTTCATCTCCTCTTTGCTTTCCTTCTCATTTTCAGCCCCCTCATTTATTTGTTTTGAATACATTTCTCCAACTTATTAATGTAAATTAGGTGAGATCTTTCTTTAAAGGTTGTTGCTGGTTACTGGTGTGTTTTACTTCATTACAGCTACCCCATTGTATTTTCGACTGCCATTGGAAATGGTCATTAAATTATTAATAGATCTGATCCTATTAAGAAGTATTTACAAGGAGATTTCTGTCTGACAAGTTGTCTGTATAGGAGTTATGTTAAATTGTTGGCATTCCCATTTATCTCCTAGTCCTTGGGTTTTGGCTCGAGGCCTTTAAAATTTACTGAACTGTGTGTAAGAGAAGGTATGAGGAATCATGACGTTTTTAGTTGAACAAATTTTAAAACTGCTTGGTGTAGGAGCCTCCGCTTGGCCACTTGGAGATTCTGAGAATCACTACCTCGCACGCTGCTGAAAAGTGTGTTCACGTGTAATTCCCTTCCTCCCTGCCCCCGGCTTGCTTCTGGATTTTGGAGCTACATTGACTTAGCTTAATTAATTTCCCCTTCAAGTACCTGAAGCCAATTCCCATAATTATTCTTTTCCCAGCTAACCAGTCCTAGCTCCTTAATAAACCCTTCCAGGGACTTAAGATTTCTGTATGTTGTCAAAACACAGAACCCCAAACCCAGTTGTCTGTGGATGGGAAATGACCAGTGGAGTACACGGCGGGGCTGGTAGTGCCCTTGTCCAGGGACAGCATGCTTCTGGTAGGGTGGCTTGAGAAAGCCTGTGCTAGCTTTTGGATGCTGTGTCACCCTTTGACATAGAAGAGAGGTAAAAGAACAGGGCCAAGAGGCCTGTGTGGATTCTCGTCAGTGTTTGGTTAGGATGGTGGTCCTGTGATTCAGGTGAACAAGCTACAAGTCCCACATTAAGCAAGGCACATAAAGAGAAAGTCCTCGAGGAGGAGAGTAACTGAGGGGAATAAGCTGAATGGAAGAACTCAGTGTATTTTAGCCTTTTAAGCTAAATACCTGTTAGTATGTGTTTGCCTGTCTTGAAAGTTTTGTTTATTTTTTTAAACTTCAGTTTGTACTGGTAAGTAGGCAGGGTTTTGAAAGGAAGGAAACAGCTTTTTGGATGTGGGATAGTCCAAATGTATAGATGTAAATTTCCACTGAATCTGCACTACCAAATCCATCCCATTCAGTGATGTGTAGTTAACCTATATTTGACTTTTGGGACGAGAGAACCACACCAAGGTGCAAGATGTGAGTAATCATAGGCATATCGGTGTTACGCTAGGTGTGTATTGTCACCAGCTCTTCTTATTGAGCTGAAGTGTGTCTTCGAGCTTTTCAGTGGTGAATCTTGAACTTTGTCTTTAGCCATAGTCTGGATTAGTAAAGTCTGCAACCTTCCTGCTCCATCTGTGTTCAATGTGGAAATTACTAATATTGAGATGGGTGGTGTTGGTTGATTTCACATTCTGAAGTTTTAAATTTTAATTTCTGGCCTAGAGAATACGAGGCCATAGGCTGGAGAAGTCTGTGCATTAGTAAAAGCAATTAAAATCTCAGGGTTGTTTGGTTTTTGTGCTTTAATGAGGAGAGAGAATGCCGCCCCTGCGTTTTGGGTGAGTAATTCCATAGATAGACCTTTTATCTATTGATTACAGAGATTTGACCCAGTCAAACCAGGCTTTATGGGGTTGGGGTCTGCAATACTAAGGATGCTAAGTTCCTGTAAACCACTTAGGAAGCACCTGAGCCAATACTGTATGTGTGACCTGGTACATCCCTCACGTTACAGATCTTTTTACATCATGAGTTCTCTGGGTCCATTGGATTTGATGCTCACCCTTATCACTGCCTTCTCATTGGTCCTCCCAGTAACTTTTCCTTTTCTGTTCAAGGCAGCAGAGTTCCCACTCCTTCCTTGTCAGTCCGAATGGAAACATTGCTTACCTGGCTCCACTTGGGGTCAGCCAAGGTGGGAGAGGAACACTAGTCCTGTTTTAATCACAGATTGTTGGGAATAATTGGCTAGCCGGTGCCAGTGTCTGCAAAACATGCTTAGATCCATGGTTAGGTATCTTTTCTCACACGCCTGGGAGGATGACCTTAGATCACCAGGGTGTTTGAGAATCGATGTTGGGGTCATTTCAGAGCTATAAGAATTCCCTCTAGCATTTGCTTTCTGTAATGCCCTCATGAGCCTAGCCCAGATCTGTGATTTTTCAGTAAATATTAGGGGTCCTGGATTTTGTTTCTAGATTGGTAACCTGATAATTCATATTTAGACAAGTCACATCACTGCTGTGTTAGCTTCTTTATCTGTAAAATGGGGTTAATGATACCACTGGGGAGTGCCTGTAGAGCAGGTTGGGGCGCTCAGAGTAGGGAGCTATGCAGTTTAGGCCGCGTTGTACATTTTAGTATTAGCCAAGGTACTTGGGCTTAAAATTCAGAGTAGCTGAGAGTCTGGGGCTTTCATTTTTTGTTTCTGGGCTTCTTGATTATATAAAATACGTTTAGGTAAAAAACAGAATAGAACCAAAGAAAGCTAAAACACCTAACTAGGTCTTTATTTCCTAAACTTTCCTAGTACTTCTGTAGCAAGTTTGAGGAGGGTGCTCTGGAGACTCGTTTTGTGTTTTGGAAGAACTTCGGATAGTACGGGAAAAGAGCTGGTGTGTTGTATTTGGATTGTATAAATATGGGTAATTTATTTTTTCTTTATATTTTGCCCTTTTACATTTTTTTTAACATCTTTATTGGAGTAGAACTGCTTTACAATGGTGTGTTAGTTTCTGCTTTATAACAAAGTGAATCAGTTATACATATGTTCCCATATCTCTTCCCTCTTGTGTCTCCCTCCCACCCTCCTTATCCCACCCCTCTAGGTGGTCACAAAGCACCGAGCTGATCTCCCTGTGGCCTTTTTATATTTTAAGCAACAAACACTTGTATTGGAAGTATTAAGTGTAGTTTGGGGTTTTCCATCCCTCCGAGAGAGAGAGAGAGAGAGAGAGAGAGAGAGAGAGAGAGAGAGAGAGAGAGAGAATATTGGATTCAAGCAAGTGATTGCATAAACATGTAAGATAGCTATCATTACTATCTCCATTTTTTTAGACAAGGAAACTGAGGCATAAAGTTAAACAGCCCAGTGTCACACAGTAAGTGATGGAACGAAGAAGCCATGGGTTTTTATTGTAGATCTCAGACTCTTAAGCACTTCACTTTGCTACATCAGAGAGAATGATTTTCTTTGGAATCTTGGAGGAACAACTAGGACTTAAATTTAAAGTTGGAAATATGAAGGTAAAATTAACTGGTAGATAATCAGTTAATTAACAGAATCTAAACAATTAATGCACATACCGACAATCCGAAGACAGAAATTTTGCTGACCTGTCCAGTTAGTTAACTAGACTCTTAAAGATGAAAAAGTACATTGATATAGTGAGCCTTTGGGGTAGTGAATTTTCTTGTCTTCTGAGGAGAGGAAGGAGTGCATCTATGGTGATGATTAATGAGAGGTTGGGAGATGTGACCCAGTGACCCAGTCGTGGCTCACAGCGTGGCAAAAAGGAGTTTTTGCCCCATGTTTTCCTCACCAGATGGATGAGTGGGTGCTAGAGTGTTCTGTGAGCTCTGTCACTATGTCCACACACTGCTTAGGAGGAGGAAAAGTACTTCCTGTCACAGGGAGATGGACTTGGCCTGTTGATGCTCTGGGGTTGACAAGTAGAAAGAACAAATACTGACCCATTTGGACAGAAAAGACTTTGGGGTGAACTTACGCTTCAGGAAGGCCACTAAGCCCTCATTTAAGGGACAACGATGAGGTGAAATTCTTAGCTAAGCTGTCACCCAAACTTTACTAAGTGCTGGTCAGTCTTCTTTACCATTTGGCCGTGTTTCCGTTGCCCGGATGGGACCTTACTAGATAGTTCATCGGTCTGTATCATCCCGGATTCCCCTTGTTGAGAGAAAGTCTTTGGTTTTGCTTTGCAAGTTGCTTGGCGAGAGTATTGTGGTTTGGAGGAAATGATAGCCCGGGCTTCAGAGATAAATACTGCTTGGCTTTGGGTCCTGCTTCCAAATACTGTTCCTCCTCCCTACCTTTCCCATACAGCCTTTAAAAATCACGTCAACCTACTGTGATTATTTCTTCCAACTACTTTTGTGTATGTTTCTTGTGTGAAGTGGTAGCATGTTAGATTTTTCCTGAATAGGTAGTTCCTAATAGATGGACAGAATTTGTGCCATTTTATTTAGTGTGGGGTTTTGTAGAGGATTATTAATATTTATTTTATTTAGATAATGGAATTTCTGCTTCCCTAAGTAAAAGGGCTCCGTTTTGGAGAAGTAGTGTTTAGAACCTGGAGTACTGTCACCAGTCCATTCAAGCTTGTTGAACTTAGCAGAACTTTGGACAAGTTAACATTAAGTATAGGTTTCCTCATCAGTAAAATGAGAATAATACATCCTGGGATTTTTGTGAGGGCTAAGAGTTTGGGGTTGCCACATAAGAAGACAAAGGTGATTGTCTCCTTTGTCCTCGATCCATTTTATCTGGAGAGATTTTTCAGACAGAAGAGAGAAAGGAAAAAATTCTCCAGACATACCTCATTTTATTGTACTTCGTTTTATTGTGTTTTGCAGATATTGCTTTTTTTTTTTTTTTTAATTGAAACTTTGTGGCAACCATGCGTGGAGCAAGTCTATTGATGCCATTTTCCCAACAGCATTTGCTCCCTTTGTAATTTTGGTAATTCTTGCAATATTTCAAATGTTTTCATTATTACATTTGTTACGGTGATCTGTGATCTCTGATGTTACTATTGCAAAAAGATGACAACTCACTGAAGGCTCAGATGATGGTTAGCATTTTTTAATGAAGGTACGTATGGTTTTTTTAGACATAATTCGATTACACACTCAATAGACTGCAGCATAGTGTAAAGATAACTTTTATAGGCACTGGGAAACCAAAAAATGTGTGCGACTCACTTTATTGCGTACGTGCTTTATCGCGGTGGTCTGGAGTGGAACCCGCAACATCTCTGAGGTATGCCTGGATTTCTACATTCCCTACAAAAGACTGGGCCAGTGGTTCTCAACCGGGAGGGATTTTGTCCCCCAGGGGACATTTGGGAAAGATGTTTGGTTGTCAGAATCGGGGATGGGGGTAGGGTTGCTGCTAGCACCTAGAGGGGAAAGACCAGGACTGCTGCTGAGCACCCAGCAGTGCCCAGCACAGCCCTCCAACAAAGCGTGGTTGGGCCTCAGATGTCAGTACTGCTGAGGTTGAGAAGCCTTGCGCTATGCAAAATTACCCTCTATTATTCTTTTTCCTGCACTAGAATTTCGTTATTTATTGTTTACTAAGTGACTTCAAAACTTCTGCCCTCTGCCTGGTGTGAATATAAAGTTTGCTTCAGTTCTTTTCTTAGGACGGTTGCTGCCTTCTGAAATCCTAGGTCCCCCGGGGTGTGTGATGGCAAAGGCTGGTCCTCGCACGCTTATGGGGTGGGCATTGGTCGTGCCCCACTCCTTCTGCAGGGCTCCCTTCCTCCCCTGCTGCCTCTCTTGCCCACCTCCTTTAGGAAGCTTTTCCTGATTCCCTCCCAGTTGAATGGGATCTCTCTCTTTCCTTTGATTCCTGATGGGTACGCTTTCTCATGGATTTGTCTCTTGCTTTCTGTCTCTCCATGGGCTGCAAGCTCTTTAGGGCAGAATTCTTCCCTTCTCTCTCCTGGTCCCTGGAAACACCTGAGTATAGTTCCTCCCACATAAATGGATATGAACCAGACATTTAGAAAATAATACATTATTACATGGTTCTTGATGAGGGCAGAAAAACAATTTATTTTATTCTTTCATATTACATTTTCGTGCGTCACTTTAATATTCCTCTGTAAGTTAGATGATGGTGATGCCCGAGGTTCTCATCTGGCTTGACGTGTTTTTCTAGAGCAGCTTTTTCAATTACTGGGTCCTTAAATTATCTGGTTCACTGTCATTGTACTAACCTAACCTAAACCAGTCCATGCTGTTCCTAAATTTAGGAAGGAATGGAATCCTCCACAGTATTCCAGTCTTCTCTGCCGCTGAACTATGCTGGCAGAAAAAGAAATTCCAAGAATTAAAAAAATAGACACAAAAGTGGGCAGCCATGTCACTGTTAACTAAGTAATAGACTGTTGGTAAAAATGTGTATTGCAACTTGAAGTGATCCTGAAGTGTGGTGCTTCAAACATGTTATTCTCATCTGTAGTTAATTTACACATTAAACATACAATTTTCCTGAAATTCTGTAGTTGGTTATCTGAACTATAGATGTGACAGTTATTCTTATAAAGGTAATTGTTGCTGAGGAAATCCATATTCTAAAGTGATGAGAACTCGGGTTTGCTAGTCACATGCCTGGCTTGACTCCTGCCCTTAGCACTTAGCAACTTTGTCACTTGGGCCTCACTGTGCTTTAGTTTTCTCATCTGAAAAATGTAAATAGTAACTCTCTTGTAAGTTGTTGTGAGAATTCAGGAAAGTATGAACCACTCTAGGGCGGTGTTTGGGATGTAGGAAGTGTTGTTTTATAAACGGTGGCTATTATTACTTTAGCATGGAACAGAGTATATATAGAAGGCAAGAAAGATGAGACTGACATTTTTTGAGTTGGTTAAAATGTGACAGATAGGAACACCTGGGTCAAGGGTGAAATCCCCACGTGGACCTGTTGTAAGCTTTTACACTAGGATCAGTAGCCGTTGCATACACCTGCCACTGCTAGAAGGGCTGATGGCTGTCGAATTGGGAATCTTCCTGTCTGATTTCTGAATCCAGACTTCCTGACGGGTGAGTGAAATTCATAACCTCTTTGCCTCATTTTTCTCATCTGTAAATCAGGGTAGTAATGACTGAGGGTTGTTTTGAGAACTGTATGAGTTAATATGTGTGAAGTGCTTAAAGAACAGTGCCTGGCACAGTCATCGTTCAAGAAATGTCCCAGTTTATAATCACTGTCATTTATTCAGCTTGTACCTGGTGGCAGGGACTGTGCTTGGCTTGTTGTGAGATGTTATTTGGGTCTCAGAGCAACCTTTCAAGGTAAGTATTATCCTCAGGAGACCCCTAGAGTTAGAAGAACTCGCCCAAGATTGTGTAATTTGTTGTGGCAGAGGTATAACTGACCCTACAGCTTTTCCCACAGACATGTGCTACTGTGGGACTGTGAAATGCATGTATTGGGTCCCCCAGCTAGACTGCAGCGCATCCCAGAGGCCAGGGCCACTCTCAAGCCCCTGAGATCGGGCAGGGTGGGCCCCCAGTGGAAGGCAAAGGACTCGGTGAAGCCATCACACTCATCAGGGTGTTCCTGACCGCCAGAGGCCCTTCCTGCAGAAGGGACCAGCCCTGCCCAGTTGTAGAGGGCAGTGGTTAGAGGTGAGAAATCCATTCCAAGGAATTGCCCAGACATGACATCTTCTACATTTCTTATACACAAATTCTCTGCCAGGATTGTTGTAAAAGTATTTTCATTATAGTCTTAACAGGGTATTTGTTTAAGGATTATAAACCTGATTAACAAAAATTTCACTGGTGTCTGACAAGCAAATTATGAAGCTGAGTAAAAACAAAACTGACCATGGTAATTTCTTTTTTTCTTTTTAAACAACCTTGGCAACGTATAAAGTGCCTCCTCCTCATTCCGATGTGTCGCAGTATTAAACTGTAAATTAAGTCTTGAGAAGTTGCCCTTCTGTGTTAAAAGCCATTTTATTAGAAACAATTAAAATTTTTTCTTAATATTAAGAGAAGCTTGTAATGTAATGGTTCTGTAAAGCTACAGACTCCTTATCTTCTTTCTTCCTAGGAAGAATTGAAGAAGCAGAATGAATGGGAAGCAATATTTTTCTAAACTTTTTTTTGGTTAGTTAATGTGGAAATAGGCCTTAAGATTTCTTGATTGAGAGGCTCTTCTGGTAATAAGCATATCGGATGTCTAATATTTCATTTCAAGCATGTAGAACAGTGCCAGATGCCCCATAAGGTTGGTTATGACTTGTAAATGTCATGAGTTAGGTTTTAGACGCCTAGATTTTAGTGAATGATGCTAAAATGATGTTGCAATTGTACATTTTTTTAAAAAAAATTAAGACCAAAGTCACTTTTCTTAGTAATTATTACTCAGAGTGACTTAAAAATTATGTGTTTTCTACTACAACTTTTTAGGTTTGTATTCAGTTTATTGAACATGGGACTTCTTTGTTAATGTCTAAGTGAAATTTGTTATGGCCTGTATAGCAAGATAATTAAATATGTCCTCTTGTAGACATGAACCAGTTAAACTGCTGAGTCTTCTGAAGATTTCCCCAACACAAAGCAAGATTTTGTGGTGTCATTGGGAAAACTCTAAGGTGACTTTGTCATGGGCAGTTTTATTAGAAAAGTGAGGCTTCTTTATCTTTTGCTGTAAAATCACATAGCTATGGAATATCAAACCTTGGTATCCTGTCATACCTGTCCGTCGCGTGGGCAAACACTTTGATGTTCAAGAGCTTCCAGTCTTAAGTGCTTTACTCGGTATAGTGCTTTGTAACTTTGTATTTATGACCCTGGTTGCTTGGCTTAATACATACAACAGGTATTTCTACTGATGATGTGTGCCCGGGCCAGTGTTACCCAGGGGGCTGCTGAGGTAGTTTGAGTTCCTATAACTGATTATAAGGAGACTGTGAATTCTTTCCTTCGCCATTCAGAGAGTTACTGTGTGTCAGTATCTTTTAGGTAAGGAATGGATAGACGTTCACATTGATATTTTTTCATAATAGCTTTATTGAGATATAATTTACATACCATACAATTAACCTATTTAAAGAGTATAATTCAGTGTTTTTAGTATATCCACAGAATTGTGCAGCCATCACCACAATCAATTTTGGAACATTTTCATCACTCCCAAAGAAATGGGTAACCGTGGCTAGTCACTCCCCATTGCCCCTACCTTCCAACCCTAGGCTCCTAACTGTTCACCTGCTTCTGTCTTTATGGATTTGCCCATTCTGCGCATTTCATATGAATGGACTCATATAATATGCAATCTTTTGTGACTGGCTTTCACTTAGCATAACATTTTCAAGGTTCGTCCATGTTGTACATACGTACTTCATTCCTTTTTATTGCCAAATAATATTCCGTTGTGTATGACTATACTACGTTTTATCAGTTGATGGACATTTAGGTTGTTTCCACCTTTTGACTATTATGAATAATGTTGCTCTGATCATTCATGTATAATTTTTTTGGTGTGTGGACATAATGTGGACATAACTTTTTATTTCTCTTGGCTTGGATATATACCTAGGAGTGAAATAGGTGGGCCATGTGGTAACTCTGTGTTTAGCCTTTGAAGAACTGCCAGACTTTTCTAAAGTGGCTGCATCATTTTATATTTCTACTAGGAGGGTATGAGGATTCTAATTTCTCCATATCCTTGGCAATGCATGTTACTGTCTTTTATTTTAACCATCCCAGTGGATAGGAAGTGGTACCTCATTGTGGCTTTGTTTTCCATTTTTCTGATGGCTAATGACGTTGAGCATCTTAATGGCTATTTGCATATCTTCTCTGGAGAAATATGTATTCAGATTCTTTACCCATTTTATTATTTTTTAAAAAAGGTTTTTGTTTTTAGTTTTGGTCTCGCCACATGGCTTGTGGGATCTCAGTCCCCGACCAGGGATTGAACTCAGGTCACGACAGCGAAAGCGCCGAATCCTAATCACTAGACCACCGCGGAGCTCCCTGGGTTCTTTACCCATTTAAAAATTGTGTTATTTATGTATTTTTAAATTGAGATTTAAGAGTTCTTTATATATGCTAGATACAAACCCCTTATCATATATATGATTTGCAAATAATCTCTCCCATTCTGTGGGTTGCCTTTTCACTTTCTTGGTGGTGGTGTGATATTTTTTTTCTTTTTAAAATTGTGGTAAAGCCACATAAATTTACCATCCTAATCATTTTTACGTATCTAGTTCAGTGGCTTTAAGTACCGTCATATTGTTGTGTGCCCATCACCACCATCCATCTCATACAATATTTGTCTGTTTGTCACTGGCGTTTTTCCACTTAGCATAATGTTTTCAAACAGATATGGTTATATAGAACAGAATTTCCTTCCCTTTTGAGGCTGACAGATATTCCCTTTTATGTGTGTACCACATACGTACAGTTTATCCGCCAGTGGACAGTTGAATTGCTTCTGGTTTTTGGTTATTGCGAATAATGCTGCTGTGAACATGGATGTAGAAATGGCGGTAGTGTTCTTTGAAGTACACAAGTTTTTAATTTTGATGAAGTCCAATTTATCTATGATTTTCTTTTGTTGCTTGTGCTTTTGTTGTCATGTCTAAGAATCCATTACCTAGTCCAAGGTCACAAAGATTTACACTCACATTGCTTTCCAAGAGTTTAATAGCATTAGTTCTTACTTGTAGGTCTTTGAAACCTTTTTTTTTTTGGGCGGTACGCGGGCCTCTCACTGTTGTGGCCTCTCCCGTTGTGGAGCGCAGGCTCAGCGGCCATGGCTCACGGGCCCACCCGCTCCGCGGCATGTGGGATCTTCCCGGACTGGGGCACGAACCCGTGTCCCCTGCATCGGCAGGCGGACTCTCAACCACTGCACCACCAGGGAAGCCCGGTCTTTGATCCTTTTGAGTGAATTTTGGTATATAGTGTGAGGTCACATTCGTATTTTAGGGAATGGGGGCTCTAAACTTATCCTCCAGTTGTTAGGTCTACTTTGGTTCTGCTGCAAAGCTGGAGCGTGAAAGCCCTTCTCCACCGCTGTGCTGCCACGCCCACCTCCAGCAAGACCCCCCCAGCCCGGCCTCTCAGCCCCGCCGGATTGCGAACTCTGGAGCAAAGACTTAAGCAGTAGTTATTTTTGTATCCTCTTCATTTTTCTGTATTCCTCATCATGGATTCCTTCTTTCTCGCTTATCCACCCCTACAACATATTTATGTCAGGCAGAAAATTCCCCCTTACTTGAGCAGGCCTCTTTGGGAGTCGGAAGTCACACCTGTGTTGGAGGTACTGCCTCTTCCGTTCTTCTGTTCTCCTTCTGAACCACATTCCAGCGGAGTGGTGCCAGGAGGGAATCTTGGTGTCATATCTCAAGGCAACTTCCCTCCCATTTAATAAACGTAGAAGATTTAAACAAAGAAAATGACTGAGTGGTGTTGCCAAAGCAGGTAGCCTTCACAATACTTCGAGGGGATAAATAGATCGTTTTAGGCCCTTTTCTTGTTTACCAGACCAACCATTAAATGGCACGCCTTTCTTGGTTTTTCTAGTGTTGACAAATAATTTTTGTTCTTCAGTAGGAACAAAGGTAAAACTGGCCCAGGCTGTTGTGAAGGATTCCCCTGACTACATGCAGATTTTCTATATAATCAGATTCGCGGGGTTTTGGTTCCTCTTGCTGTTGAAATGAATAGTACTTGAATTCCTAGAACAAAATGCCTAGCATTTTGTCAGGTCTGGGGTTCCTGGTTTAGCGAATTACATTTTAAACCTCCCTCCCTCATTTTTTGGAGATAGAAAGGTAGATGATATTATCAACGTTTTTAAAGTCGTGGGCATTAGTAAGTTAAAAATCCTAAATGTGACTGATTAAAAGTTCTTGTCACTCCATGTGTTGATGAGCTCCATGAGTGCGGAGCTTGAGAGAGGCCTGAGCCCGGCTACTTGTTCTTTCTGGAGGCTTCCTGACCACCAGTTCCCATCTGCCTTCTAGGTCCCCTGGTTTCAGAATGAAGCGTACTCACTCCACTAGTGCTTGTTTAATCATCCTGAGTCCCGTCATCTGTAACTTCCTCTTACAGAACTCAGTACCCCAGAAGGGCCATGTGGAACCAGATGGCCGTAGGGAAACTAGATCTGTGGTCTCCTCTGAGGTTTTAGCCAAGGCTCACAACTCAGTATGTAAAAAGAGGGCCACGGGTGGGTGCGCCCCACGTCCGGCCACTTCATACATCTGCAGGTTGTGAATGAAGTCGTAGGCAGTTCAGAACTTACTGTTGTAACTACTCAGCGCCATTTATTGGTTGGGCCCCTTCAGTGATTAGGATCTAATCATCGTTCAGTATGTTATCGAATTCAGATATTGAGCTCTTAGGATGTGCGAGGAGGACACGTCAAGATGAGGCTCTCACACTTGGGGAGTTCAGATAGGTTTACCTCATTCACAGGGTACACTGTGATGAGCCTGGTGGACCGTAGGTGGTCTCTATAGTCCTGTGTGAATTCAGGGGAGAGGTGAGTCTGTTTCAGGGAAGGCGCCTGGGAGAAAACTTGGGGAAGAAGGTTGAGCCTACGGGCTTTAGGTGTGTGGAGGTAATGACACTTAACACTGTTCTGTATTATTTCAGCTTACAGAGCACTCTCACACTTCCCACCTCACTCAACTTGAACCTCAGCCGCCAGGCCTGGTCGCATCTGCACCTAGACTGTAGGTGGTCATAATCCCCACTTCACAGGTGAGGAGCTGGGCTGCCAACCGAGCATGTGACTGGATACAGCTGAGATTTGAGGCTAGGTCTTGTGAGTCCGAATTCCACTGTCCCTTTTCCAGGAAGTCGTAGTAGAAAGAACAAAAAAGAGGAAGAAAGACAAACTCAGACAGCACAGTGAGTTTTTCAGGACTGTGGCAAGGAAGGATGAAAAGTGCAGAAAAGGGACGAGAGGGCCACGGGCACAGGGTGTGTTGAGATGCTTTTGTGAGAGAGCCCTCGAAGACTGAAACCCTCAAAGAGCTGTGAATGTGTATTTTTAAAAAACTGCTTTATTGAGGCATAACTAACATTCATTGACTGCATGTATGTAGCGTGCCATTCGATGAGTTTTGACACACATATGCACTTGTGGAACTTCACCACAGTCAAGATAATGAACATAGCCATCACTGTGGAGTTTCCTCGTGCCCCCTCAAAAGATAAGCTTAAAGAGTAAAGAACTTCCGCACACCCTTTACCCAGATTTACCAATTTTTAACATCTGCCACATTTGCTTGCATTCTTATGTGTATATGCACGGGTGTGTGTAAATTTGTGTAGACATACATTCATTTTCCCCGCAGTTCAAGAGTAGCATATATAAAGAGTGGATATATGTATATGTATAGCTGACTCACTTTGCTGTACAGCAGAAACTAACACAACATTGTAAATCAACTATACGCCAATAAAGACAATTAATTTTTAGAAAAAGAGTAGCTTATATAAGTGGTGTTGCTTTATTCCTTAATGTTTCAGTGTATATTTTCAAAGAACAAGTGTAACCTCTTGTGTATCTGTCGTACAGCTATCACATTCAGGAAATTTACCATTAATACAGCCTTTTTTATCCTTTTTCCGCACCCCCCCCACCATGTTCCAGTTTTGTCAGCTTCCCAGTAATGTCATCAATAGCAGCTTTCTTTTTCTCGTGGTATGGGATCCAATGCAGAATCACACATGCATTTAAGCATTACATTCTGTAGTCTCCTTTGATTTGAACAGTTCCTCAGTTTTCATCTTCCATGCAATTGACAATTTGGAAGAATACAGCTATTTTATAGAGTGTCAAAGGGTTTTGAGCAGGTGGGTGAATATGATCCTCTGGGCTTTGGGAAGATAGGTGTGAGATGGACAGGGAAGGTGGAGAGCGTCATGGGCAGTGGCCTTGTTGCTTGGTTTTGAGAGGCCAGGTGGGTGGAGGAAGTACTGATAAAATTGCTTGGCTGTAGATGGCACTGGACAAGAGCAGAGCTCATTGCAGGGTCCTAGTAAAGCTTTTGATCTGGAAAATTAAAGAAATAATGAAAGTGGAGGGAGGAGGAGTAAAGAAAAATTGGGAAGGCATTTTTATGTCGCTGAATTGTATATGTACATTTCTGAATATTTACTGGACACCGTGACACCTCTGGTTTAGAAAGAGGTTGTGAAATCTTAGGAGTTTTGGATCCTGTGGCCAGATTGAAGTTCTTTGCATGAAGGGCCCGTGCCAGTGAAGTCACCCCTGGGCACACCTTGGTAGCTGGTACCCTTTAGCCTTAAATGGAGGGAAGTTTGTCCCCTTGAAGGAGTCAAGGCTGGTGTCATCTTAGGCTGAGTCTGGTGTACCAAGTTTTAGGGAAGCTCACGGGCCCTGCAAGTGGAACTAGGCATCTTCCCCAGCTGAGACCACACGGAGAGCGTCACCTTGAGGACAGCCTTTGAAGGGGGAGAGGTATGGGTAGAGTTTACAATTTTGTTAGGTAGCCTACGTAGTGTAGTTACCATTTCTGTGGGTGTATAACAGTCCACTAAGTGCAAGGAGTTACCTCTGGACTTTCTATATAGTAGGGCCAGGAAAATTTGGGAATCTTAACTGACAAGGAATTATTATTTTTTTGCGGTACGCGGGCCTCACTGCTGTGGCCTCTCCCGCCGCGGAGCGCAGGCTCAGCAGCCATGGCTCACGGGCCTAGTCGCTCCGCGGCATGTGGGATCTTCCCGGACTGGGGCACGAACCCGTGCCCCCTGCATCGGCAGGCGGACTCTCAACCACTGTGCCACCAGGGAAGCCCAGGAATTATTTTTATAACCCTTGTGACGCAAAGAACATTGCTGGGTGTGGGGCAGGAGATCTCTCACTGATAGGACAGCTTTAGAAACAGTGTTAGGTTTTCCGTTTGGTAAAATGTTTTGTCACTTATGTTAAACGATCATAACTACCTAAAATCAGTGATCTTACTTGGTTCCTTTGTCAGAAGACTTGGGCATACTGTATTCGGAGTTTTTACAATGATTTAAGGGTGGGATTAGTTTAAAATACATCCTATTAATCAGAATATCTGCTGGCTGGGATTTTTCTATTATTCTGTCTCCTTAGAACATATCATAGAACCAGGTATTTTCTAAAATAGTCTTAGGTTTTAAAAGAGTAGTAAAGATGGAAAAGACTTTTCACCCAGGTCCCTGATCCCTGGTCAGGTTTATCATTTAAACACTCGTGTTTCAGTTTCAACATCTCTAAAATAGAGATGATAATCTCTTCTGTCCTGGATTGGTTTTGACAGTGTGCGTGCGAAGATGTGTCTTCAAATGGTAGGGGGAAGGTTGGTATCCATACAATGTACTTATCGTGAGCCATGTTTTCCTTTAATTTGCACCTAAAATATTTTAAAGGGGCAGTTGCCTTGTGTAGAATTATCACAAGATCATATAACTACGTTTTCCTTCTGTGTGGAAAATTAGACTTTTTAACTGAGTCTGAGTTAATGGAAATTTAAGTATTATAAACTCTGTTTTAGAGAATTTTCTATTAGGCTACTACATTTGGATTTCTGCTCTTCCGTCCTAAGTTTTCTTATTCTAATTAATTAATTAATTTTTGGCTGCATTGGGTCTTAGTTGCTGCACACGGGCTTTCTCTAGTTGCGGTGGTGAGCGGGGGCTACTCTTCATTGCGGTGCATGGGCTTCTCATTGCGGTGGCTTCTCTTGTTGCGGAGCATGGGCTCTAGGCACGCGGGCTTCAGTAGTTGTGGCTCGTGGGCTCTAGAGCGCAGGCTCAGTAGTTGTGTTGCACGGCCTTAGTTGCTCCGCGGTATGTGGGGTCTTCCCAGGCCAGGGCTCGAACTCCTGTCCCCTGCATTGGCAGGTGGATTCTTAACCACTGTGCCACCATGGAAGCCCCCTAAGTGTTAATGGTGGGAAATTGTGGGTACTTATTGAGTAATAGTCAGAATTCGCTGGATTTGTTGGAAAAGTAATCCATTAGCGTTGGAGACTATAAGCAGTATGAATTGCTGACACCATATTTATTTTATTTTAAGTAGGAAGGAGACCCCTTGAGTGAGAGTTTTTGGGTGACACATTTTATACTTAATCATGAGTGCATTTGTGCTATGTCAAATTAGTTCTAGGTCATAATAAACAGTTTATCAACATGCTGCATTTATGGTAGTCCCGGCAATGCTGTTATCTCCCCACCCCAACCTTTGTTTGCTTGGATACAGATTAATTTACTGCATTTTGTGTTTCTTTTAGTTCACTGTGGTAATTCTGTTGCGTTAAAGCTTTAATCAGTTTTGTCTTTACTAACAATTGACCTTATCACAGTAAATAGTGCTTTCCTGAATTCTGCTGACTTAAATTTTTCCAATGAAAACTTCATCTATTACTAGACTTTTTGTTACTTTTCCAATAGCATTTAAAACCATGTTTTATAATTGGTTGGCAAAGGACCCTAGAATATACACACAAATCTTTACTGCTGAAACCGGTATTATTAAATTTTCTACCTAATGGATTGCCAGAAATATTCTTTGCTCTATACATGAAAAACTATTATGCATACTCAGTGAGATAGTGATTTCCATTATTGAAACAGTCTCACTGA
This sequence comes from Phocoena phocoena, assembly GCF_963924675.1. Lineage (NCBI taxonomy): Eukaryota > Metazoa > Chordata > Mammalia > Artiodactyla > Phocoenidae > Phocoena > Phocoena phocoena. Next base: position 15,251,677 of record NC_089236.1, on the reverse strand, counting down.
AAGTTTTAATCATATGTTCCTTTTCATGTTTACAAAAAGATTTGGAGAGTGGGTAATTCCATACACTTTTAAATTTTCTGAAAAATAATTTAGAGTGGAGTTGATAAGCTTTAAAAAGTATTAAACTCATACACAGTGTCCTCCTGCCATTTGTCCGGCCAACCCCTGTTTAATTTACGATGAGACGGTTGCTGGTGACTGTGATTCCCCACCCCGCCTCCTTTAGTCAGAGTACCACCCTCATAATACAGCATGAATCAGTGCTAGAATTTTATAGGTGGTAGGGTAGGGTGGGCAATACCCGCTAACTGAGATTTGGCTGTTGTTCCTTTCTGGTACAAGTTTTAGATGTTAGGAAGTAGAGCATTGCTGTGGGTTCTGGTCAGTTTTGGGGAAGCTCCTGTAGTTCATTATTTCTGTATGGTCTCAGGAGCTTCATGAGTGGTCTGCTTTTGCAGCAATATTCGTTGCTGACAGCTTTGATCACATTACTGATCTGTTTTTTTGTTGATGGTGCTATCAGGCTGTGATATGGCAACAGTTCCCAGGTGCTTGAAATTTTAGAGTTGAGACTAGGTCACATCCCCTTTCAGCATCTCCTGCAGAGGGTCACCTAGTCCCTGTTTTTCTCCAGGGGTAGGGACTTCATTGACCCAAGTTTGCAGAACTGGCTTCCATTCTCCTTTTGGGATGTGCTGTCATTTATCAGTGTGCTTCTTAAAGTGTGATAATAAAGAGCTCACCTATCCTCTAGCTGTTACGTGGCCTCTTCCGAGCACATGGGACTTTAATTTCCTGTGATCTGGAAACTACACTTTGGTTCTGCAGCCTGTATCTTAACAGATTATTCAGGATCTGCATCACGCTGATAGTTGGGCTGAAGCCTGCAGTCAGCAAACATATCTCTGACTACCTCCAAACACATTTCCTCCAATTTCTCACATCCTTTTTAAAAAAATTTTTATTGGAGTATAGTTGATTTACAATGCTGTGTTAAGCTACTGCTCTACAGCAAAGTGAATCAGTTATACATATACATATATCCACTCTCTTTTAGATTCTTTTCCCGAATAGGTCATTATAGAGTATTGAGTAGAGTTCCCTGTGCTATGCAGTAGGTCCTTAGTAGTTATCTGTTGTGTATATGGTAGTGTGTATATGTCAGTCCCAATCGCCCAGTTTATCCCTTTCCCCCCTGGTAACCATACGTTTGTTTTTTACATCTATGACTCAGTCTTTTTTTATTAAAAAAATTTTTTTTGGCCACACCACGTGTCTTGTGGGATCTTAGTTCCCCTAACAGGAATTGAACCTGCGCCCTCGGCAGTGAAAGTGTGGAGTCCCAACCACTGGACCGCCAGGGAATTCCCTTTTATTTTATTTTTTTTTTGGTGTTTTGTAAGTAAGTTCATTTGTACCATTTTTTTTTTAGATTCCACATATAAGTGATGTCATATCTCACATCTTTTTTTTATATCTCTGTTGAACTCTCAATTTTATCTTGATTTTTAACTCGGCATTCTAGCCTGTCAGTGTACTTTAATTCTCTTCTTGATTTTCTTGCTTATCTCATTTTGCTGCTTGTCGTTGGCAAGTTTGCTGGTCTGCCTTCTGGGTTATCATGGGATACACAGATATGCATACAGAGTAAAAAGAGCTAATGTCCCACATGATTCCCAGTGCCGCTTTAAAAAGCCTGTGTTTGTAGAGTGGCCTTCCAGTGGATTCATGTTTTATGGTCAGATTTTTGATAGTTGGAAAAATGTATTTCAATATAGTGGTTGTGCTATTTTTCAGAAGCCAGTTTCCTGTTTCCAGTGTTCCTCTTGCCCTTTACCTGTAGTTCATTGCTTTTTAACTCTCCCATTGGAGGACTAGAGGAAAGGTGAATCAGTGCAAATTAGGTTGTTTTGTTTTGATTTAGTGGTACTCTCAGCTGAGAATTTGACTGTATAAATGTGTCAACCATCAGCATACTGAAGCCATAAGAAATGATTGGCATAGGCTTAGATCTGTGACTCTAACCCTCCGAGCAGATAGTGCCCTGAGCAGTCTCCTATCGGGACACGTAGCACCCTTCCTCCTCCATACTAACTTTTACCTCTAGGAGTTCTTGGGGAATGGGCAAAAATAGGCGTAAACTGGAAAATAATTCTTACAGGATTAGAATTTTTCATTAATATTAATAATAACAACAAAGAGCTAACTTTTTGTTTTCCATCACTCTGTCTGCCAGGCATACACTTTGCGTGTATTATCTTCTTTAATCATCACAGCAGTCCGGAAGTAACTACCTGCTATGTAACCCTGTTTCATAGTTGAAGAAATGGGCGCAGGGAACAGTGGAATTATGTGGAATTGGCAAAAGGTTTGGATATTTTTTGTTTAGATATCTTTGACTTGGGAAAGGCATGTTTGCCTTCTGCCAGAAAAGAAACTCCATAGGCACCCAAGGAGTGATATCTCAGGGTGTCATGTTGAGACTCAGCCAGTTCAGTCAAAGGTTTTGTTTTGTTTTAAACGAACACCTCCCCATTTGTAAGTCTAGCTCTTTCCATAGTTGTGATGTTTGAGATTTTTATTTTAAAATGAAGGATAAGTAATGGAATATAGGCCATTGCGTAAGAGAAATGTCAAGCTCATTAATTAGGAGAAATTATACAAATCATATATAATGCTTTATGCAAATAATTATATAATGCTGAAGAGTAATAGTAGTCTTTTGAGGAGTAATAGCTTTCGAGGAGCTCGGACATATGTAGATACCCGCCAGTCTCTTTTTCAGGATTTTAAGGAGTAAGAAGAACTCCATTTTCGTACAGCTTTCTATTTCTGGAATGGCAGTAGAAATAAAAATCAGGCTCAAGTTGGAGACCAGCTAATAAGATAGCTGCCTTTTTCCGAGTACTGTGTATCTTATGCGCGATTCTAATTCTTAATTCCATCCATATAAGGTAGATAATGTTGCTGTTCCCCTTCTTCCAAGTGGAAAGTGAGGCTTAGCTATTTTAGGTAGGTGACATAGTTAATGAAAAGGACAATCTGGAATCAAATCCAGGTCTGTCTGTCTCCACGGCTCTTAGTTTTAACTCTTGCCGTTTTCTCAGTTTTGTCACTCAGCTCTTCAATAAAATGATAGTCACTCTGCTTCATCGACCAGTTTATTAGCAAAATCACCCATCAAAATCTAATCCTGTAACATGGAAGACAGTTCTTGGGAGATTGGAAGTGTGAAGAGTGTTTATTTTATTATGAATTGGTATTTGTACATGTACATTGAAGGTTCTTAAATCTTGAACTACTCTGGAAGGAATATCTAGAAATGCAAATAATGTAATTTTTTTTTAATATATAAATTTATTTATTTTATTTATTTATTTTTGGCTGCTTTGGGTCTTCGTTGCGGTGAGTGGGCTTCTCATTGTGGTGACTTCTCTTGTTGCAGAGCACGGGCTCTACGCATGTGGGCTTCAGTAGTTGTGTCATGTGGGCTTAGTAGTTGTGGCTCGCTGGCTCTAGAGCGCAGGCTCAGTAATTGTGGTGCACGGGCTTAGTTGCTCCGCGGCATGTGGGATCTTCCTGGACCAGGGATCGATCCTGTGTCCCCTGCGTTGGCAGGCAGATTCTCAACCACTGCGCGCGCACCAGGGAAGCCCCAGATAATGTAATTTTGACAGATGTGTCACCTGTTGGTTTCTATTTTGTCAATGAAAGAATGAGGCTGAAGTGGTTGTTTTTTGTTCAGTGGCCTCAAGCGTGTGTGAGGACTAGACTGCATTTCTTGTTCATTGTAATCTTAACTTACCCTCTAGAGCTTTTCATTCTCTTCAGAGAATTTCACATGGAATGCTTCTCATTTATTGTGTCCATGTATGGCACAGAATACCCATGTTTTAATTGCATAGGAAACTCTGAAGTAAAAATTAAATACTGCTTCTGTTTTTGCTTTCTTCTTAGTTGTTCTTCAGCATTGTTACCTGACTCTTTTTCTCCTGTTTGAAAGATCATGGTCCCTGCCCCCCTCCCCCCGCTCCCCCCCAGCCGAGCAACTCATTTGATAGTGTTTCTCTTGTTCCTTCACCCAAATATAAGTTAGGACAGCAGGGGTGCTGGCCTGCCGAGGCTTGTGTACTGTGGCTCCGTGTCTCCATTGGCTGGAACTGAATTCCCACTCAGTGACTCCCGTTACCAAGTGCCCTTTCTGCTGCTCTAACCCGTGATTTTACTGATAGACTGACTTCTTGTCCTTGCCCACGTGCGTTTTGCCGTCTGCTGAGCCTTCGTTTGAAATTCTTTTTCCCAACCGCCTCATTAAACCTACATTGTCTCATCCTCAAGACTCATCTCCTCTGCAGAACTTTCTAGAAATACCTGTTTGGTTCTTCCATTTCCTTCCTTCAGACGTTTCTTCAAACATTAGGCCCCCTGTAGAGCTCTCTGACTTCATTATATGTCGCGTGTACAGTTTTCTTGTCTCAGCGTGGTCTGCTGAAGATAGCTGTGTTCCGTTTAAGTAAATATTTCAAGTAACTTTAAAGCACCTTTGAATTCAGAAGACCTTTTTCCTTTCCCATCCCAACCCACCCCACATGCAATTTGTCAGCAAATTTGGCCATCTCCTGGAATTCCCTGGCGGTCCAGCGGTTAGCGCTCTGCGCTTCCACTGCAGGGGTGTTCAATCCCTGGTTGGGGAGCTAAGATCTCACAAGCCATGTGGTGTAGCAATTTTGGTCATCTCTACTTTCAAAATACATCCAGATTTTCTTCCACTTCTCACCTCCTCTAATGCTATCCCCTTGATCCAAGTTGTGTAATTTCTCACCTGGTTGCTTGCTGGGTCTCCTTACTGGTTTCCTGCTCTGCCTTTGCTTCCCTTCAGCCCTTTCCCAGCAGCCCCAGAGTGATCCTCTGCTCACAGCCTTCCCCCGGCTGCCTGGCTGCCTCAGTGTAAAAGCCAAGGTTCTTCCAGTGGTTCCTCCCCCTGCCTGACCCCCAGTCATTTCCCTGATCTCATTTCCTTCTTCATGTCCCTCTGGTCACATTGACCTCCCTGCAGGCCAAGCATCCTCCTGCCTCAGGGCCTTGGCACCATCCTTTGCCTCCGCTTGGACAAGCATTTTCTGTGTGTTTCTGTGTGTTTTGTTTGTTCCTTCCTTTGAACCCAGGACATGTAGATGCCCAGCAACTGTTTGTTGCACGAATGCGCTTTTCCTGTACCTCTGATTTCACTGTATGCTCTCTACCTTACTTCGTGACTTGGGGTGATCCTTGGGAATATCTCCTTTTCCACTTCCCACCTGTGTCATCATGTCTTCTGGGGCTATTGAAGCATCTCTTCTCGACTGTGCATTGACCGGTCTCTCAGCTACTTAAAAATGGTCTTCTAGGGCTTCCCTGGTGGCGCAGTGGTTGAGAGTCAGCCTGCCGATGCAGGGGACACGGGTTCGTGCCCCGGTCCGGGAAGATCCCACATGCCACGGAGCGGCTGGGCCCGTGAGCCATGGCCGCTGAGCCTGCGCGTCTGGAGCCTGTGCTCCGCAACGGGAGAGGCCACAAGAGTGAGAGGCCCGCGTACCGCAAAAAAAAAAAAAAAAAGTCTTCTAGCTAGGAAGGAATGAAGATCTCAGGACAACCTGCATAATATGTTAAGTAACTGACCTTATTTTATACGAAGTTTAGATCCAGCAGGCGCTGGAGGGTCTCAGAGGGTCTCTGTGCTCTGTGGATTAGTACTCTGCTTTCATCAGTTTCTTTCTGACCTGAGTTTCTGGTTCATGTTTGTTCACAGAGTCTAAATGCTTTCTGAATGGTTGAGGTTTATGGAAGGCTGACCACCAGATATGAGACGTATTGCTGTATTTGTTCTTTTTCCTCTGCAGGGTCCAGGCCTGTGCAACACCAAAATTCTTATAGCATCATTCTCAGTAACAAAACCCTCTACATGAAGATTTGTCCCCTCTGTTCCTTAGTGTTCTGTCTGCAAAATGAGGTGGACTGACTGTATTTTCAGGTCTTTTACAATTCCAGTGACCGTGACTCGCGTAGGCTACTTTTCTGGGTATCATTTTCAGATGAATCAAGTGTGGTGCCATGATTTTGCAGGATCATGCTTTGAAACAGAGAGTCATATTCCCGGCAGTGCTCTTGCCTTCCTAAAGCAGATTTAGCTCATATCATATCCTGGGAGTTAAATGTATCTAGCCTCAAAATTTCCAGCCACTGAAGGAGATGGGGACAGTGGGGATCAAGCCTATAGCAAACACTTAGGCTTTGGGAAGCATCCTGGCATGGCTGGGTGAACTTGCACATAACCACTGGCACCAAGTCAGTTCTCTGGGACTTTTCCAACATTCGTCTCTGTACTGAATTTTGTTCGTATTCCTGAAACAGAGTGGCTACTGAAGTCAGGAGCTAGAACTGCTGGAACATACCTTTGGAAGCCGCTCTGCTGCTTGGCAGAGGAAAGGTAACTGCCAGTAGTTCACATGCTGGGTCACATGCTAGTTTTTTTTTTATTCCGTCTGATTTTTTCTTTTTAAAGAGGGGCTTGATTTACTGTCCCTTTTGTCTGTTAAGGCTCTTCTCGGGCTCTTAGAAAAATGAGCCATTTAATAGTACCAGCCATGAGGGTCCAACTTTAAATCCTGTGAGAGCTGTCCCATCAGTCCTGGTCATGGGACCCGGATGGAAGACTGTACAGCTGAAGAGGCGGGGCTGCCAAGCAGGCAGTCAGATGGTTCTGGTGTGGCATGTTTGTTCAAGTGACCTGAATGTGCTTCCTCTTTGGGGACCTGTTTTAAATGCAGATGCTAACACCCCATAATCACCCGCTTAAATTCAACCAAGGAAGAGTCAGGAGATTCAATTCACAGTGTCTGTGATTTGGCCACACTGCCCACACACACATCAGGGTCTTCAGTCAGAGATACTAGCTTGTACAGTAACACCCACATTGCACATGGGAGCCGAGTTGCTGCTGCTGGGAGAACTGCAACTTTGAAGTTCCAGACTCTGATGTGATTAACGTCTCAGACTTAAAGTCCCTCTGTGTGTGGTAACCTTTTCTCTTTGTTTAAACACCGAACTGAAAATAAAAATTGATTTAGATTGGGGATGGGGTGGAGAAGCAGATCATAAAGGAAGGAGACCTCTTGCAAACCACATGTCACTGTGTCACATCCTTAAATGCCTCAGGAAGTGAGAGATGACAGACCCCTGACCTTTTCACTCTCTCTTTGTACTCACAGCCGTTCCCCGCCCCTACCCTGCCCCCAACACACATACCACCCCACCACCCGCCACAGAAGAGGACTCTTACACTTGGCTGTGTTTCATTGACCTAGTGGTAATCCTGATGTGGAAATAAGAGTTTATGTACGCTAGGTACTCTTCTTAGCCAAGATCCAAGGTTGAAATACTTGGGATCGTTTAGTAGGTTTCTTAAAATTGTGGCTGGTAAACGTTTGGTTCTTTGCCTCTATGTTGCTGATGAAAGAAATATGGGGAAAGGGAAAGCAGAGTTTGTGGGTCATTTCCTCTTTAGAAAGTTGCCATTAAAATTCTAGATCGATTGATATACCAGTCATGGAATTGACTTTAAAAAAAACCAGCAACCACAAAACCAAGAAATTTTGTGCCTGGGAGTTTAAGATTTCTTGGCCACAGAAATCATAGGGTCGGCTTTCTTTTTGAAAGAAATCTTGTTAGGTATGTTTGTGCTTGTGTATGTGTGCGCTGGTATTTGTGTGTGTGTATGTATGAGTAACATACACAAACACATATGTCAGGGATCCCTTCTGGGGGTTCCCTGGCAGTCCAGTGGTTAGGACGCTTTCACTGCCGTGGGCCAGGGTTCGATCCCTGCTCGGGGCACTAAGATCCCACAAGCTGTGTGATGCAGCAAAATAAAATAAAATAAAATAAAAAAGAATCCCTTTTGTTTTTTTTCTTTAACGTTGAAAACCTGAGGTATCATCCCGATACTTAATTTTACAGGTTCATGGAACCCCTGTAACACTTTTTCCCCTCATAAACAGCACAATCTCTTAATATTTGAGTGTCTGTGATGTGCTGTGTGCCTGCCATGCTCTATCCCATTTGAGCTTTATGGGACCCAGTGGGAGAGGTGGTGAAGCCAGATTTTGTCAGTCTCCATGGTGTGACAACTAATAAATAGAAGAGGGAGAATTGGAATGCCCAAGGGCAGTGCCTTTTTTCCACCGGCCCTCTACCAACCTGTGGATCCTGTCCTTGGTAATCCCTGCAGGATGCAGGGTGAAAGCTAGACCCCTGGTTCTTAGGTTTTTGTTTTTTTTTTAAACTGTAGATAACACTACAGTTGTGATGGGAGGAGAGTGACAGTAGGGCTTGTGACAGACTGTATGTAGAGTTTCTGCCTTTTAAAATTCATATTTGAAAATGAGAAGAACAACACACAAGCAGCTTCTGCTGTTTGCCTTTATGTCTCCTTTCCCCATTTCCCCATCCGTGTTCAGGGCCACAGGTGACAAGGGAATGAGCAGGTAAGTCAATGGGAACTCCTAGCAGGTTTTTCTACCTCTCAGCACCATTTCAAGGAGATGGAATGGAACTGTGATGGCTTAACTCTCTCTCTTCATGTCATGAGTCAGCAGAGCTATGAATTCGTTTGTCTTCAAATGTATTATATACACTGAGTACTTTATATGTAATTCCCAATTTATTGGTCAAATCCTGAAATACACACTGTATGTACCTAATATTGGCTGCAGCAGTGTCATCTTGTTAATTTTTTTTTTTTTTTTTTTAAATATACTGAACCTACTCTAGCACAGTTTTGGGTAACAAGCAAGATTACATTCTGAAGTGGTGGCATCATTGATCTCTAGAACCCCATAAGGTCATGTAGAACGTGTTGAAATGGCAGGACAGAACAAACTCATTGTTCCTAGAATATACTGCTCACTCATTGTAGTTATTTTATCCACAGACAAGATGGGTTTTACAGTCTGTATGCATTATAGATGTCATTGAAGAAGCATTCACCTTTGGTGAAGATGTTACCTTTCCCTTAACTTCTAGCTGAGCAGGTGCAGTAGCTAAGACTTTGGGTTCTGGAATGTATGTCTGTATTTGTGTCTAAATAGATGCAGTTTTATGAAACCTGGCAACCGTAGCAAATGGCGGTGAAAGGTTTTGTCTGTCATTTAACAGCATTACCACATGGTTGACAGTTTAAATAAGCAGCACTTTATCTTGATGAAGTGAATGCATTTAATTGGTTATCTTGGCCCACCAGGGTATTTGTTGGTCAAAAACTTAATTTTCTTTCTGGATATTTATGTTATTTTTCTTTCTAGATGTTTGTGGGGCATTGTTTTTATAGCTTACATTGAAAACATGCCTTTTCTTTTTAAAGTGGATGTAGTAAAGAGCTCTGTTAATAAAAAAAATTAAAATAAAAATGGTCAGGCAGAATGACTTTTTATATTTTCCTGTAAAAACAGCCTCAGTTAAGTGAGCCACAATGAGCCGTGATGTATTTCCTCCATCAGGATGGAAAATAAGCCATTTATTATTTCAGGTCTGACTCACAGTGAACCTGCTGACACTGTGATGTTTTAAAAATCGTAATCATAAGGAACAGGTTAGGGCAGAAACTTGGGCGCTGGGCCTAGGATTACCTGCTTATTGCAGTGCTTTACAGCTTGGATGCTTTAGGTTTTCTGGTGCAGTGTCCTACACCTCACACACTAAACACCCCCTTGTTGTACAATTACTGCTTGCTGGTTTTAGATGGTGCCAGATAGATGCCTCATCGTAATTACCATTTTTTAATTTCACTGCTATAGACACATATATAGGTTGTTATCTCCTCTCCCCTCCCCAGCATGCGTGTCTTCCTCCCTGCCGTGGGCTCCTTCGTTCACAAGGACTGGGGAGTGAGGTAGGTGGATGCAGTGCATGTGATTGCAAAGCAAACGAGTTATAGCTAATACAGTTATCAAAATTGTCACTTGGTAAGACGTGTGCTTCTTTATCAATACATTAAAGTAACAGGATTTAGTGGCAAGTCACCGTAATTTTGAGGTAATTACTCATCGCAAGTAAAAAAATCTTTTGAATTTTGACAGATCCATTTCCATCGGTGTCAGAGTCACAGGTACTGCTAATACTGTGTTGCGCTGCCTATTTTCATAATTGAAAGAAATGCTAGATTTCAATGATTGGTTAGTAAATATCAAAATGTATGTCTCCCCCCCTCCCCCCCCATCTAAGTTTCTTAAATCCCTTGAGTTCTATACATAGGCTCCAGGTTAAGAACCCTTGGCCTTGAGGAATTTTTAAAATACATATATATATATTTATAAAGTGGAAATTACATCCTTTCAAGAGGAAGTATATCCTTTTCATTTTATAAGACAGAAAGAAGAATATAGAAAGGAAACAAATTAACCTTGTCATGGCAAGCAGAAGGAAAAATAAGCAGTAGATTCTCAGTTTGGTATTCTACCCTCCAGATGACTCTGTTGCGTGATGTGTTTTGTCATCCAAACATAATTTTATTTCAAGTCTACTGAGCTTTAAAAATTACAAATGATAATGATAATTAATTAAATTGGAGTAGTTTTAACAACATCGGGGGGACTTCCCTGGTGGCACAGTGGTTAAGAATCCACCTGCCAGTGCAGGGGACACGGGTTCCATCCCTGGTCTGGGAAGATCCCACATGCCGTGGAGTAACTATGCATGCATGGGAGTAAGCCCGTGCACCACAACTGCTGAGCCTGTACTCTAGAGCCTGTGAGCCACAACTACTGAGCCCTCGTGCCACAACTACTGAGGCCTGCGCACCTACAACCTGTGCTCCGCAACAAGAGAAGCCACTGCAATGAGAAGCCCGTGCGCCACAACGAAGAGTAGCCCCCGCTCGCCACAACTAGAGAAAGCCTGTGCACGGCAATGAAGACCCAATGCAGCCAAAAACAAACAAACAAATAAATAACAAAAACAAAAAAACAATAACAATGTCGGGGTATGTGCTGGAATAAGCAAGTGCCTAAATTAAAGGACGTTTACGTTGAGTGCCATTGTTTAATGTTACCCTGATTTGGAGGGCCTTTAAAAGTATTAAGAAAAAAAATCAGTGTTTTTAACATTTATTCCAGCTGACGGCTTTAAAGCAGCCTTTAAAAAATTTTTAGTACCTGCCCTGGAAGATACATGTATTCCCTTCCCATCTATCTGTAGGATCTATCACATGAGCTAAAAATTATCTTTACTAAATTAATGGTGATGGTGACAAATCTTACTGCTTTGAAGGGAGAAGGGGGCATTTCATGAGATTATACTGAAAGGATACATTTTTCTCTCACTTATATCTACCGTAAGAATCAGTGAAGCACTTGGAGATGACACTTTAATTTGGAGACAGGTTCTTTTCTGAAGATAATTCAAATAAGAGATGGCCTCAAGAAATTAGCAAAATGGAAGTAAAAGAGAATAAGTCAGTTTCTACTTATGCTAATAATTTCTGCTTCGGCAGATACCCTGAGGAGATGCAGTATTGACAGATAACCATAAGTATGCATTCTTGGCTTGAAGGATAGATGAGACATTGTGTCAGCCAGCTTTGCTGCATAACAAATCACCTCGACGTCTCAGCGCCATACACGTATAAGCATGTATGCTTATACATCTTGCTCACATGTATGAAGTTGCCTAGGGCAGCTCACTCCTTCTCACTCTGAGGCCCAGGCTGGAAGGGATACGTTCTTCTCAGGATGATGTCAGATGCACAAGAAGGGGAGCCTTACTGCGCAAGTTCACTTCCAGCCTCTGTTGGCCAAAATAAGCCATATGGGCAAGCCTGAAATCAGGGAGGAGAGAAGTGCACTTTAGCAAGGGGCCGTGGAAGTAACCACACCGGAACAATTGGGACCAACAATTCTATTTACCACAAATTCGAAAAATGCTGGCAGCTGGAGGAAGCATTTGGTTATGAGATTATGTGGTGCTACTTTGTTGCCTTTGGCTTTTGTTCTTTCCTGTGCCCCAAGAAACACCAGTTCAGCTTTTCATATGACCGTGATCTGAATTTAACACATCACAGGGGACACGTTACTGTCAGGTGAGGGCAAGACAGAGGAAGAGAATGGAGCTGAGACAGGAGATCTCGATGCTAAGTCAGGTTTAGCTGTAACCTGTTGGAAGACCCCAGGCAGTTGATGTAATTTGTCTTGGACTGCTTTGTTCTGTAAAATGAAGTTGTTGGGCTAGTCTGTCTCTGTAGTTACTAACACGACTAGAATTGAGATTTCGTTCCCTGTCTGTAACTGCACGTTTCATTTATTGGCACCACCAGTGCACCTTTATGTTGCCATGTGTCATAAGGGTATAAAACTTGGGAAACACCCAAGGGCAACAGAATGACTTTAAGTAGCCAAAGGAGGTTAAATACTGGATGAGAATAAAGGCACCGAATGTGTAGTTACTTACTATCTATGTGTATTGTACTAAAAAATGTGGACTAGTTACTGAATGCTGTATTGGGCGGTTATAGACTACCCCAGTAGGCTGTCAATTCCCTGAGAGTGGAGACAATGCGTTATCTATCTTCCTCCCTCCCTCCTTCCCATTCTCTCTCTCTCATCCATTCATTCATTTGTAGTGCCTGGTACAGTGCCTGACATGTAGTAGAGCACATTTGGAACAAATGGATGAAGTAAAGAAGCCTCAAATGGGAAATTAGTGAAGGCGTAGCCTAAAAGTGTCTCCAAGAAGAATGTGGGTTTTCTGCACTCACATGTAGTAACTAAGATGGACAGATGTTCACCTCAGGGCATTTGGAATGTTACAGGAGTCCGAGGATTGCACCACTGCTGAGACGTCATATACTCTCAGACTCCTTGCTCTGTCTCTGGCATTTTGCTAGGCACTCAGGGTGCAGGACAAAACAACATAGTCAGTGTCTTCTGGTTTTTCTGGAGTTGCTGCACCACGTGCCTCCTTCTGTAACAGAAGCCTGGACATGGCGCAGGGGAGATGTGCAGGAGGCAGCAGTGCAATGTGGCTCTAAACCAGAGAGCTCTGTATTTGCTCACATACTTGCAGATGTTACCGTCATCCCTAAAAACAGTCCTATATAGAACAAACAGCCACATACTACTAGGTTAAGATGTTTATTAACTACTATTAAGTACTAGGTTAATAAAGGCACTGCATCTCCTGCAGGAGGGACAGGGAGCTCTTGGGAGAAAATTGAGGGCTTTATGGAGAGCCTCTGAGAAGCATGAAATGACACAACACATTTTGGGAGCCCAAGTACAAAGGGAGTTTGAAGGGAGAGGGCAGGGTGGAGTAAGGCTGCAAAGGCAGGCAGGGTCAGATCTGAGAGTGTTACATGAACTTGATCTTTACCTGATGGAAAGAGGAAGCCAGTTTTAAGCAGGGTCAGGGATACGATCAGATGTGCTTTTTTAGAAAGTGGGGAATAGGAGTGGCTGTGAGGAAATTGCATTGTCAGGGATGTAGGACCCTCAGGTGGAAGTGTGGCTTGGGGATGATGGAGGAACAGGGGACACCTGCCAAGTAGAGTCTCCCAGGGGCAGACTTCCACTTCCATAGCCTTCCTCAGTCCCTGTTGGCACCCTGCCTCTCTCCTCGCCCTTCCAAAAAATAGAGAGCATGATGTGCAGTCTTTTTTTTTGTTTTTTTGCAGTACGCGGGCCTCTCACTGTTGCGGCCTCTCCCGTTGCGGAGCACAGGCTCCGGACGCGCAGGCTCAGCGGCCATGGCTCACGAGCCCAGCCGCTCCGCGGATGTGGGATCTTCCCGGACCAGGGCACGAACCCGTGTCCCCTGCATCCGCGGGCGGACTCTCAACCACTGCGCCACCAGGGAAGCCTTGAAGTCATTTTAAAACCTTTTCCTCCACTGACAGAAGCTGCTGTGCTGCTTCTGAAGTGTTGCTAGGCCTTGAAATCGTCTGTTTTAGACTAGATAGCTTCAGGTGACAGGATGGGTGTGGTGTAGTCTCTGTGTTGAAGGATGATATAACCTCAGTTTGGTAAAACGTCAACTTGGGGTGCTTGAAAACCACCTTGGTCACCAAAGTGCGGCTGTTATTTTGATCTTCAGTTTTTACATTTGCTTCATCTTGCTATCTAACATTTGGAAAAAAATGTTTTTTGCCATATTTTGGTTAGGTAGAACATGCCTTACAGTAAATTCCACCACGTCATTGTGTCAGAATATCTTTTATGTCGGTCCCAGATTTGTTGATATTTTTATCGCTCGGTCCGTGTACATCTTCTAGATTATTAGGTTCATACTTACTAGCTTTAAACACTCGTCAGCTGATATTAAGAGGCATCTCTTAGCGGTTAGTGTTGGCGCCACTGTTGGTGTAATTTGTGGCATCCTTCCACACACTAGTTGGTTGTTTTTGCCAGCCTGCATCTCCATTGATCACCAGTGGTATTATTCCTTCGCCTTGTGCAGCCGGTGATGATACAGCTTCTGCCTTAAGAGGCTAACAACTAGTCAGGGCTTAGATAGCTGCTGGTACACAGATATTAAGGGCAAGTGACTGGAGAGAAACGTAAAAGGGAGTACTGGGGTTTCAGGGGCTAGAAAGTTCACATCGGGTTGGAAGCACCAGGAGAAGCATGGCCCACGCTTAAGATGGGTGCAGAAGTGTGGGTAGAATTTCAGCGGGCTGACACTGCTTTTGGGCCAGTCAGGGAGGAGATTCAGGGTGGAAGCAGCCTGAACACAGGGATGTTGGTGGGAGAGGGTCGGCATGTTAAGGTAATTGAGAAGTGTAGTGTAGTTGGAGATGGATTACTGGAGATAATGCTGGAGTGGGGACCTTGTCCCCATCATTTGTAATTGAGAGCTGGGAGCTATTGAGAAGGGAATTTTTCATACGTGTATTGCTAACAATGATGCTGTTAATGAATTTTTTAATTGCCAATTATGGTAACCTGGACTGCTTGGATTTGTGACTGAGCATCTGCGAACAGATTGGAATTATCCTGGAAATACCCGCTTATTCCTTGGTCAGGGAATAAAATGATATGATCACGCAGTGAATTTTATTTTTCTATTTAGTCATTTACTCCTGTAGTCATGTACTGGTGACTGAATTTTAGTATCTTTTTTTTCTACAGTACGTGGTTTTGCTCACTAAAAATGAGGACTGGATTACAGTTTATCAAGCAATATGTATATTAATCATCACGTTGGAAATTTTGAGTTACCAATTTTGCCTACCTAAGCATGTTAAAAGGACTTTGACATAACTGACCGTAATTACTTTTCCTGGGGATGCCAGTTCCTTTACTATTACAAACTCAGAGTGCACATTTCAAAGTTTTAAAAAAAATGTTAAATCTCATTTTTAAAAAACCACGCTTTTTTGAGCAAATGACAAAGAACATTACTACCCAGTTTTATTTGTTTTTTAATAAATCAAGAAATACATACCAATTTTTAAATTTTGGAAACAATTGGAAACAAAGACTTCAGGTCTCTATGGTGTTTAATAAATGTGATTATTCACAGCGAAAACTGCATTCCTGAAGCAGTTTAAGAACCAGGAGAAAGAGTTTGTGTCAAATAGGAACCAGCTGGATTTTAGAAGGAAGGCGTTAACATATAGCTGTTTTGCTCTCTATTATGTTAAGTAAATACACTTTAGGTTTCTGTCTGCAAAAAAAATAACATCTTAACCTAGTAGGATGTGGCTTTTTGTTCTATATAGGACAGTTTTTAGGGATGACGGTAATATTTGCAAGTATGTGAGCAAATACAGAGCTGTCTGGTTTAGAGCCACATTGCCTGTTATGACATTTCTAAAGAAGAAAGTTTCCAGCAGAGAAAGGCTGGTGGTGATTAAGTAGCGTTACCTTTCAGTATCTGCAGTATATAGACTGTGTGTCTGTCGCCTTTTCATCCACACTGGCGTCTTGGTGTCCTTGCCTACTACCAGTATGACACTGGGCTAAAGGCCTCTGAATCAGTTCTAATATAGGGAGCACAAAGGAAAAGAACTGTGCTAAGAGAACTCCGTAAAGACCATACCATGTATTCCAAAGCCGAGGAGAGTTAAAAAAAATTATCTGGCACCCAGCTAATTATGAGATAATTGCGTTACACGCGGTCATATGTGCACGTTAATTAGCATGTACGTACACGCACATACATATATAATATCATTATTTAGATTTTCCAGAAGGTGGACTTGTAGGAACAAGTAACATTCAACTCTTAACACATTTAATGTGTTAATATTAGTACTTCTTGGGTGGCAGGTTTTTTTGTTTTTTTAAGGAAGTGAAACATTTCAAGTTAATTCAGTCGCATTTAACAGAAATCAAGTGTTAAAAAAAAAAAAAAAATCCTGTAGTCTTCCCTGTCTTTACCCCTATCTGGCAGATAAATGTTTAGGGTACACTTTGGTGGTGGCACCAGCATCCGTGGGAGCAGCTCTCCTGGTTGACCGGGCGCTTCACCAGCACATGTGAACACAGGCTCTCCATTCCCTCCGTGAAATACCCTTCCTGGTTGAATGCCTCTCTGGCTGCTTATGCTACCCTCTAGTACACAGGCTTAGTTGTGTTTTTCTTGGAACTCATTTGTGTTTTTTCAGACATGTTTGTGCAGTTGTAGTGCTTTCCCAATTAATAAAAAATTAATTAAATGTTAAATGAATCCATTCAATATGAATGTGAAATAATTATCTTTAGGAAAACTAAGTTGAATACTTTGGAAAGACTTAAATTGCTGATAAATTAGGTATGGTCAGACCCTGTAAAAAATTAGGGGGAAAGCATGAAGAATTCTGTAGTTGGGATTGCTGCGTGCAGTGGTTGGGTAAATTCCTGTACTTTAAAGAAATCAACGTTGTAAATCTTCAGTGACAATGCATTGTGGGTTTATAAGAAAGACTGGACCTTGTCTCAGAGGAAAGATTTTACCTTATCTCAAGCACATGTACATGTATTTATTTTAAGTTTTAATGTTTAAGCCCTGTATATCAATTTTTAAAAACTCTGTACTTTAACTTTCCCTTTTTTAAAATTAATTGACCAGCTAGGGTTTTGATCTGGTTTGGATTGTCCTGGGTAACGAATGTTTTTTAGCCTAATGGTCAGTGGCATTAAAAACTTCGACCACCAAAAGCCACATCTGTTTGGGATATGTCTTGTTTCTCTTCATTACCTTGTGTTGGAGTGACAGATTACCTCAAGAACGTGCTGGGAAAGTCTGAAATGCAAATAAAAGGCATAGGCATAGTAAGAAGTTCAGAGGCTAGAAGGATTATTGCCAATGCCTTAAGGTAAAACTGGGGAAATGGCCCTAACAGTGGTGTAGCTGCTGAGTGACTGAGGCAGTGAGTGGGTGAGCGTGTGTGGTGTGTACTTGCGGGTGGGTGTTCACATTCATCCCTTACGCATCCTGCACAAAATTGCCTCTCCACTGGGACCTTGAACTCTGTATCAGTTTTATGGTAGTGTGAGTGAGGTGCAGAAGATTTTGCTTATGAAGTAGATGAGTTTGGTAGTGCAGTTTTGGGCTTTGTTTTGCATTTGGGACCATCTTTACTTCTGTCAACTAAAAAGGATAGATTGTTAATCTACTCACAAATCCTGGAAAAGCCTTAAAATGATTGCCAATTAGTAGCCAAAGGTGTGGTGTGTTAGGGGCTATGTAAACCATGCCTGCTAGATAGAATGCTCTGTGTTGGGATGAAATTAAAACAACAGTTCCTCCCCCCCCCAATTCAAATGATTTTGTGTGGAAAAACATGAGCATTAAAAAAGCTCTGTTAGGGCTTCCCTGGTGGCGCAGTGGTTGAGAGTCCGTCTGCCGATGGCAGGGGACACGGGTTCGTGCCCCGGTCCGGGAAGATCCCACATGCCGCGGAGCGGCTGGGCCCGTGAGTCATGGCCGCTGAGCCTGCGCGTCCGGAGCCTGTGCTCCGCAAGGGGAGAGACCACAACAGTGAGAGGCCCGCGCACGGGGGGCGGGGCGGGGCGGGCTCTATTAGCAATTGAAGGTAAGTATCTCTCCATTGGTGTTTGAAATAATCTTTTATATTGCTTGTATGGATTTTATTCTCCTATATTTATAACATGTGCATTGGTTATGCATCTTCCCCCATCCTCCACATTTAATCCCTAAGGGATCTGTATTAATGAGTTTTATGCTTTGAACTTAAAAATTGCTTCTTGTCCTCAAAAGTGAGACTGGGGAGAAAGAGAAGGAAGGCTTTTCAAATTTCCTTTGAAAGCTTTTATCTATCTCACATACCTATTCCTTTTGAAAATTTCTCTGTGTACAGCAGCCTTAGGTTTTTGCACATGACCAATTTAAATGCCAGAGAGTATGTGCAGATTCACTGTCCCTTGGTCGTTCATGTCCGCATTCCTTTGCTCAGATTCATCTTCAGAGTTAGGGAGGAGAAGCACAACCTGCCTACACTTAAGGCATAGGTTGGTCATTTAATTTGCACTTAGTTAAGAAAGAATTTTGACAGAAACTGTATTTAATTTGTTCCTGCCATGATGGAACTAAAAATTAAGTAAAAAGAAAACCAGAATGCCTGTCTTTTTGCAAAGGTCTATGTGAGTTTTTCTGTGTGCTCTGAAAGCTATGTGTGTGTGTGTGTGTGTGTGTGTATATATATATATATAATTTCATTATTAGTAATAATATATGTACCTCTGTAGGGTTCCAATTACCTTACTTTTTAATCTCTAATATTTGAAAATGTAGTTAGATCTTCTACTGGTAGTAATTTTAGATTACATAACAGGTCTGAACTGAGGATCTTTGATGATACTTCTATTTCAAAGTATTTTTCAAATGAAGTATTAATGATTAAGCTGTACTTGTACAAAGATACGCCTGGTTGTTGCTCTATATATAGCAAAGCAAAGGTATTATTCTTAACATGTTTGAAAACGTGTGCCAAAAAGTGAAAGTCTGACAAAAAAGCCATGCAGCCACTGAGAATTTTAATGGGAATTTCAAAATCATATTTTACTGAAGTGTCAATGTTTAGTGTGTTGGGCAGTTCAGAAGAGTGATTTGTTCAGATTTGCTAGGAGACTTGATGAGAGGTAATTTGACTTTAAATTTGTATTTATAATTTAAAAAACATAATCATAAAAGAAAACTTGAAAAATAGGGAAAAGAGCCATATTTCTTTTTTTTTTGCCATATTTCTTTAATGAAAGAAAACTTAATGTTTTAGCAGTGTTCCCCTTTTCTATGCAGTATCTTTTAAAAATCACTGCTTAATGCTATGTATAAGCTTGCCAACTTGCTTTTGATTAATAAAGTAAGTTTAATCAGGGAATAATGTAAAATACGATCATTGGCAGCGTAACTGGAAGTGACTTGAGCAGATAAAAATCAGCTTTTTAAAAAATATCTTTTACTCCCAGTACTGTTTTTTCAAAAACATTTTTATGTATTTTATTTACTTATTGCTTGCTTGCTTGCTTGCTTGCTTGTTGGGTCTTAGTTGCGACACACGGGATCTTTGTTGTGACACACGGGATCTTTGTTGTGGCGCACGGGCTTCTCTCTAGTTGTGGTGCGTGGGCTCTCTCATTGAGGCGCGCGGCCTTAGTTGCCCCGCGGCATGTGGGATCTTAGTTCCCCCACCAGGGGTCGAACCCGCATCCCCTGCATTGGAAGGTGGATTCTTTACCACTGGACCACCAGGAAAGTCCCCTAAAAATTAGCTTTAAATCAAAAGCTAAATTCCTCCTTTCATATTATCTGTTGTCATCGTTTAGAGAAAAGAAACATACCTTACCTTAGGAATTCTCTCTTAATATCTCCTGAAGACTGGGCTTTAACAAACAAATTTACCAGCTGTCATCTGGTGAAGGGGGAAGATGAATGCAGAGAAGGAAGACGGGGGATTGAGCTGTGACCCATGCCTGTGGGATAATTTTATACCTCGACTAGACCCACCTCAGGCTCATGCTTACAAACACCATTACCCTGCAGACATTGATTTCAGCTTTTCTGTTTTTCTGTCTCTTTTCAGCTTTTATTTGTAGTAGATTTCTTCATGAAAGACCACTGTTGATTGGTTGTTAATCATCTAAACATTGGTTGTCATGATGACTAGGAAGTCTCAATAAAAATCTATTAGCTTCAATTTGGACAGAAATGTGAATGCCCAGTTTAGTGGATTGCCTTTAAATCATCATTGGTGATACGTGAATCGAGTTAGAGTTTCGCATATGATGAGCACCTTAGGAGTAAATTAGACAGTTTGAAAGCCCCATTAACTCTTTCAGAGCACTAAGCTACTATTTAGTTCACCCAAACAACAATTTACTAAGTTTAGCATACCCAGACAGTAATTTGCAAAGTAATACCTTGAAGATGCTAGAAAGAGTTAATGAAGCTTCTGAAGTACCTTGGAGAATCTAATTTCAGCATTTACAATGGTTACACTTGAGAAAAAGATCTTTAAATTGAGTGCCTGTGGCAGGAATTGCTGCTAAACGTATTCTACCATCTTTAGGTTTTTATCCTACTCCTGCCCTATTCCTGTCCTTGTTTTGCATACTCTTTTTTCTTCTTTCCTGTGAGTATCCCCCAAGGTACAGTCCTGTACCTCCTGCTGTTTCTTGGTGGTCTCCTCTCTTCTCACTGGCTTCAGCTGCCTTGATTCAAAGACATGGGTTTCCGGACACCGTTTAGCTCTTGCTGTCCTGTTCTTCATCTCCCACGCGACATCATCGCATCTTTTTTTGCTGAGCTTTAGTCTCATTTGTCAACCAGCTGGTGACCAAATGGCCTTAAACTTAACTTATTTTCCTCTCTTAAAACTGGTTTCCCCTCGTGACTAATTTATTTTTAGAGTAGCACCTACCACTCTTCTTTGAGTAGTCTCGTCCTGGAGCTGTGGAGAAAACTCCTCCCATCAGCTGCAGCCCCTACAGTGGAGTGGCAAGTGCAGGCTCGCTCCCTTTGGAGTTTCTCCTCCCTTCCCTTCCCTGTGGTCCTTACAATCTCGTACCTGGATCACTACACTGGGCTTGTTGCTTCCAGTTTCCTCCTCCTTCACTCTCCTCTGGGTGAGCTGAGACATCAAATTCCTTGACATGTCACTTTAATTATATCATTATATCATTCATCCCTTCAAGCACCTTCACACACTCTATTGGCATTCGAGGCCACCCACCATCTTTCCAACTTCCTTTCCTATGAACTCCTCTAGCAGCTCCCCCTTCCATGTTCTAGGGCATTCTCCTCCCTCATTCTGTTCCCCCAGCAGGGCATTCCCTTTCCCTATCCACACTAGATAGATCCTTCTAGAACTACATTCTGCACAGTTTCATTTATATGAATTTCAGTAAACAAGCAAAACTCGTATATCTCCCAGAAGTCAGAATAGTGGTTAACCTGTGGGGAAGGGGCTGCTGACTTTGTGGGGCACGGGAGCCTCCTGCTGGGGTGCTGGCCATGACCACCGTGGTGGGTGGTTACACGGGGGTGTACAAATGTAAAAATTCACTGAGCTGTACGCAGCAGATTTCAGTGTTTGGCTACGTGTAAGTTGAACATCAATAAAATGTAGGCTAAAACATACCCACCTTACAAGGCTGCGGTACGGCTTAAATTCAATACCGTATTGAAAATGCTGAGGACAGAGTCTGGCATGTGGGGAAAATCCCATTTCTTTCAGTGAGAAGAAAGTTGTCATTCTCACTCTGAATTGTATAGCAAATATTCCCCAGCAAGACTCATTTGGCAAGTAATTTTGTCTTGGAGACATGTTTTGTACCTTCTTCACTTGAATTGCCATGTTTATTGCTCAGTTGATATCGTGTGGATACCTGCTTTTATTTTTGTTTATTGTGTACATTTTTGATCATCAGTAGAAATAGTGACAGTACGGTGTGTCATGGAAAGCTTATGGTGAATTTCGAGATTTTCTTTTTTCCCCTCAAACATTGCACACAGTTAAAAAGAACTTTGAGTTTATTTTGAAAGTATTTCACACAACAGGCTTAAGATTGGAGTTCTTTCCCTGAGTATTCTAGTTACCAGGGAAGCATCCATAAATGGGCTTATGGGAGGGCATATTACAAGTCAGTATAAGGAAGAGTTTTTAGCAGAGCTGTTAAAATGGGTTTAAATAATTTTTAAATAAGAAACCATCTTCTGAGGTGGTGGTTAGCAAACTTCAATATGTGTATGAATCTTACATACCCGGGGATCTTATACAGACATAGGTTCTGACTCAGTAGGTCTGGGGTGAAGCCTGAGGTCCTGCATTTGTAACCAGTGCCTAGACGATGCTGCTGGTCTCCAAACCACACTTCGAATAGCACAGAGTCAGGGGTATATTCAGGTTTAGAGATGTGACATTTTTAAGGGCAAAACAAGAACAGCTTAGCCCATAAAAACCACTCCTCAAATTTGGGTGGTTAGTGGTCACGTGAGCCACGTTTGTGTAAAAATATTCCTGAAAGAATCCATTCAAGAAAGTATTGACTCTTTCTTTTAAAGTTTTGGTGTTACAGGATTTTTGTTTTTTTGTGCTAGTGGGCAAGACTGGTTGATTTCATTAGTTTGTTTTTGTTCCCTCTTGCAAATAATGTTGTATCCGTGGAAATGGTTGTGAATTCAACCAGAATTTTTAGGCGAAGCAATTGAGAAATAACTCGGAATCATTTGTGAGTTCCCTTCCTTAAAAACAAACAAAAAGACAAACTAGAAAAGTATCACCATAGGCCACAGCCCTTGCCTGTTTGTGACTCTGCTCCACGCACAGTCCTTGGCGGGATCACCACCGCTGTGCCCTGTGCCATTTGAAGAACCAGCTTCGCTACTTCATACTCTGCCACTTGTGTGGTAGATTTCCGTCTCCTCCTCCAAACGGGGGCCTCTTTTATCCTGTTGTTTCCTTTTGCTGGTCATATTCTTGACTCACTACACAATGATTTTATACCCTGTCAAGTCTTCAAGCTCTGTCAGCCTGTGATTTGAAACAGAGAAAAATCCAAGTTACAAATTGAAGACGCGACCTGACCCTTTGATGTTGGGAAAGCGGTGCTGTCAGAATACTTGTCCCCAGCGCTGCTCCAGCCCCGTCTGTCTGCCCGCCCGCCGTAGCAGGGTGACAGGAGGAATGTGGCTCTGCCTGCTGGCTCCCGGGCACATTCCTTTCTGTTTGGGACTGAAGTACCAGACGCTCATTATTAAATTACTTAGCGGAGATTTTGTAGCACCTCTGATGCCTTTGAAAAGGCCCTTTCAGCCAGAGAAAGGGTGTGTGGGCAGATGGAGGGAGAGAGCAGCTTTCACACTGGTGAACAGGCCCTCAGACGGTGCTCGGGATGCCTGTGAACGTGCCGAGGCTGGCTGTTTCTTTTCAGCTCTGATTCGGCAGAAGAGACTTTCCCAAGCTCGACGGAAGGTTCTTCATAGGGCAGGGCCCTTCCCTCACCGAGGGAAAACGTAGGGTTTTGGCTTCAACCTTGACTCAGCGTTGCCATTTACATTCCAACACAGGAGACCTTGTTTAGGCTATGATTAAGGGCCCACAGATGGTGGGCTGTGGTTTACAGATCCCGATAACTTAGAGCGGCTGCAGCTCAGGCTGATAAAATGGGCTCCAGTGGTCTCCGTCAGAAAGATGTGTGTAACTGAATTACGTAGGTGGTTCTGCAATGTCCTCACCACCGTCTTCCTGGGGAGATCTCTCTGTCTTAGAGAATGAGAGAAGGTACAAAGGCTAGGTGGCCATGAACTTGTCTCGTTTATC
Organism: Phocoena phocoena; assembly: GCF_963924675.1. Lineage (NCBI taxonomy): Eukaryota > Metazoa > Chordata > Mammalia > Artiodactyla > Phocoenidae > Phocoena > Phocoena phocoena. Next base: position 15,227,889 of record NC_089236.1, on the reverse strand, counting down.
AGACTTTGTAAGCCTTTATCTGTAATGATGGTAATAAAAATAGCAGTCCTGAATACTTCACAGGGTTATTGTTGGGATTGAGTGAGATAATGTATGTGGAAAGACTGTGGACTTTAAAACATCAATCACACGCACTTATTTGTAAACAGTGGTCTTCCAGGGTTTTGCTTTTGTAAGTAGCCTTCCTGTGTGATCAGTGCTGAACTCGCAGGGAAAGGCGGTCTGGTCTTTCTCACGTGCTGCTGGGGAGACCAGTTGCTGTTGGCTCAGGAAGGACACATAGTGGGGAGATGGGGTGAGGGGACAGGCTCTCTTCCTCCTCTTTGGGGTGCTGTGCTGTCTTCAGACAGAATGAGGGTGAGGGGATGTGGTGGGAAGCAGGGAGGTTTAATGACGAGATGGCATTGGGGACAGTCTTTCTCCTCTATGTACCGCAGTGCTTAGGTGAGTACATAGAAATCAGGAATTATCAGTGATGTTTAAACTGATTACGTAGGTGGTTCTGGAATGTCCTCAGTTTAAAAAGTTGGTGTGGCTATGCGTGTTGCTTGCTGAGAACGTAAGCTCGCTGAGAGCAGAGGCTGCCAGTGACATGTGTGTTTAGTAGAGCGTGGATTGGGGTTGCTCGGCTCAGCTGGAGAAGGTGGCCGTGATGGTACCGGTGATACT